>NC_031985.2:25721827-26055160 GCF_001858045.2 Oreochromis niloticus | reverse complement strand
ATTTACTGTTTTGCATCTAAACCTAATGCATAGTTTATACTAATAACAGACTCCCCACATGCTAGCATCTACATGAGCCAACATGCAGGTCCCATCCCTGTGAAAAATCCAGAGCTAAATATCTCCCAATTTTTAAAATCACCACAGCTCTAAGGGATATTTTTAAAATCCGCAAAACAGTACTGTGCAGAAATCTCGAGCCACCCTTTATTTAAATATTTACTTAGTTTTTTTTAGTTTTTTTTATGAAAATAGCCAGACTTTCTTGCCATTTCTCTACTATACTCTCTATACTCTAGACAGAAAACACATTTTAACTGTATGTCATAAGAGGCCTGGTTCCGTGAGTTTGCAGTTTGTTTTTGGAAGGCAGCTGTAATCGTCCGCCCCATTCGGGTTGAGCTGATGTTGTCTCTTCTCTGTAGATCACCTGCAAATCATTGGATGCAATCAACTGCCATTCAAATGGACCAGTGCGGACATTCAGTCTTCACCAAATTATCAGGTCACTCAGTGTGGTAAACCAGCCAGTCCAGCTAGGCGTTTTCTTGTGATTGTTTCCTGTGTATTAAGAAATCTTCTCCTTGTCTCCAACATTTACCCAACACCCCTCGGATTTAGTCTCATGTGCTTTCACCACCCTCAGATGAACGCTGCTTGGATCACCACTCACCTGTTGGCCATTGCCATTGTTATGTCATGTAAATAATTGCCTGATTGAATAAAGATTTTTCAACTACGTCTTGCCTTCTTGCCTTACCTTTTCCTGTTTTTCCTGGTTTCTGCACTTTAGTCCTGAAACTTTAGCTTGCTATATCTGACACTGGTACTGTGCTACTAGCAACCTATTGCTAAAACACAGAATGCTTTTCCATTTCTTTTGCTGAATCTATGAAAAATGCCAAACATAAAAGTTTGACAGGCATGAAATAGTATTTTTGTACACAGAAGGCAATTTCTAAGGCGCTACCTAAAAAGAAACAAAAAAAAAAAACTTGGCACATCGTGGCAAGAAATAGGAAAAAATCAAGCAAAGACCGGACAAAAGACCTGAGACATGTATCACACTCTTTTGTTGAGCCACCTACTGCTCACTGATGCCTCCTCAGAAATGTTCTCAGTGGAAGGATGGCTGTCTAGAGACCAATCTTAATGAAGGAAAATGGGAAGAGAAGGCTGAGGTATGCCAAATTAAGCAAGAACTGTACTGAAAATCAGTGGTAACAGGTCTCATGGAGTTATAAATCCTTTTTGGTTTTAAATTCTTGATTTGAATTTTCATCAGTAAATATAGAGTAGTGCAAGTGAGATGAACAACAGAACTGTGAGTGTCTACATCTGTAAAACATGGTGGAGGCTCTGTCATGGTTTGGGGCTTCATTTCTACCAGTGGAGTTGGAGGTCTTGTTAAAATTGATGAAATTATAAACAGAAGAATAACATCAGATTTTATCCACCACACAATCACCTGGAAAGTGTCAAAGTGATTGGCAGCAGCTTTATTTGTAAGCACGACAGTGATCACTAACACACTGCCAGTGCAGTAAAAGCATATCTGGTTAGAAAAACACATCGGTCACGGACTGGACCTCGACGTTATTGAAGCAGTGTGGAATGATCTTGACAGAGAGTATAAGAAAAGGCAGACAACATCAAAGAAGCATTTTAAATGTCCCTGAAGAAGCCTGGAGAACTATTTTTGAAGACTGCTTAACGAAATGACAAGAAAGCTTGTCTAAGAGAGTTCAGCCTGTGTTTAAGAATAAAGGTGGTCCTCCAAAATATTGACTTCCAACCTCGTTAGAACGGTAGAAACTCAGTTTTTGCCTTATATACCACATCCTCATGTATGTCTGCGCAGGTTTCAATAAATCACTGCACCTATTTCCCAATTTTCCTAGTAAAATATAAAGGAATGAGGGAGGACTGAAGACTATCACACAGTACTGTTAAGGGTGCAAATTAACAAATTTTAAAAAAGAAATAAATAATAACATCCACAGCAGCTGTGAGGTGTCGCTGTGCACTGTATTCTCTAAGAACAAAATGTCATTTCTTTTAGGAGCTGGTTGAATCCAAAATAGATTTTAATGAAGCTTAAAAGAGTAAAAAGCTAAAAGGAAAAAGGTAATATATCAGTGTTAGCTTTCACCTCATAAAATACCCACCCACATCCAAAAAAGAGAAACTTATTCCATACTACGTGTTTCTGGTGTCTGTAGCCAACAAGCTAAAGCGACAGGTCGTATTCGCTTTTACTGATATCAATGCAAGGCTTTGTAGAGTGGTAGAGGAAGCAATAAAGGCCATTTTTAAACCCCAAATGAGCCTCTAAACACCATTGTCTGCATGACAAGACACAAGGTTGTCACAACGGAGAGTCTGAAGAGGAGAAGAGGAGGAAGTATTTTCATTATTATGGCTTCTACCTTTTTTTTCCTGGAAAAAGAATCTGTTATGATCCAGGGACAATCTGTTCTGCTTTCTTTAAGCTTCCTTTACTCTTCCCTCACTCTCTCTGGGCTCCCGCATATTAATAACAATCAGTGTGCTGGTCGGTAAACAAACCAGCAGCCGCTCCTGCCTGGCTCCGGAGCACTCCATTAAGGAGCCAAGTGCACTCCGTTTTTTTACACACTGGATGCACAAATATAATAAAGCCTCATGTAGCAGGTTTGGATGCAACAGCAGTCCATGGCCAAATGGAGGACACTGAAGATGCATCTGTCTGGGTATTGACAAAGACAGAGACAATTACCTCCATCCTAAGAATGCTTTATTTTTTTTATTATTTTTTTTTCTAAATATAACTTCAACACAAACATCTACAGGCACATGCATACCCACTCAGACACACAAACCATTAAATTTTACATTCTGTGGCAGATTATATCAGCGAGCAATTTCGTGCTCTCTTGCATCATGTGGAAGAACAAAAGTGGCAGAACATAAAAACACATATTAGACCATACGAGAATGGGGAAATCACCGGGAAAGTCACAAACCTCCTTAATATGGTTTAGGAAGAGCACAGACTAGAGATAAGTGAGAACAAGCAAGTAATATGCTGTAGCTCCCATTGAGGATAGTGCTTACTACGCAAAAATACTGTAAAAAACAACGACGGAGAGTTTCATCAATCCTTTATCACAGAGGGCCTGATTCTGTACCAGCAAGTTGCACTCTAAAATGAGCTTTCCTTCTGTTGTGCCCTGCGTGCATGCATTTATTTTTGTTTGGCATTTTGAGGACTAAAAAAAAAAAAAAAATGGTGAAACTGAGAACAAAGTTTCACACCTTAAGGTGTTGCAGTGAGTCGGGCGCTGTACTCCTGCATTCTGGGATTAAAAAAACAAAAAGAAAAGAGGAGACACAGAATTAGGTGCTTGCAGCATGTAAGATATTTTATGTTTGAACCATACCACATGCTCCAGTCGCCAATAATCCACTGTTAGTTGAGCGTGGTGATATAATCCAAACCCCCCACATATGGCCCATATATGCTGCACAGTCTTGCTCACTTTTGCCATATCCTTTGCTGTACATTTACTACTTTTTTGGCTGCTTTTGCTTTCATAAAATCAGCAACTGTGTAGCTTTTTTGCAGTTCCTTGTCTCTGGATGCCTTCCTGGAAGTTATTTACAGTACCAGCCAAGCTAAGATATTATTAAACAAGCCTCTGTTCTTTTTTTTCTTTCCTCAGATTACAGATATAAATGTGAACCCAAACCATATTGTCAGATCTAGGGCTTCATTTGCCTACAGAGACAGAAAAAAATAATAATAAGAGAATGACAGCAATGACAAAGTAAGTCATACCTTTTTTCTAGCATAGGAAGAAAGCCAGATGATGTTGCCTAAAGCCACCAAGCAAAATCATTAAGGAAAGTCATTTCCCCATGAGGAAAAACAGCTTCAAGCTGTGAGTAACACAACAAGAGTCTTGCAGAATCCCAAAGTTAATCCACTGCACCACCACATTTGACATACTGTTTGTCTCAGTGCCTCTTTGATCAAACATCACACAGACGAGGGTGATAGATATGCAATGCAAGGGTAAACAGTGGACGATCACACTGTCGGGCATTCAGCTCAGCGCCACAGAGGGCTTCTAGTCATGCACAGAGACATCCAACATCTCAACGAATTGCTGTTTGTGATCGATGGTTACAGTTGCAAAACCAACTGATTCCCGTGCGCGAAGAGCCAGACACTAGCTCCTCTCTCGCTCTCATTTGCGTCACTTGTTCCTGCGGCGAGGATAACATATTTTCAATAACACCTGTTGTTACCTGTGAGCGTATTCCTCATTATTCTATCTACAGCTGCGGCTTCATTTTTAACTCTGTGATTTGTGACTTGAGGGAAAACGTGTCGGTTTTGAAAAATTGGCGTGTGCTCACACACAGAGGCTTGTGTATCCTCACGCTCCTACACAATCCGACCCCAGCGCAGAAATTGATTTCACAAGGAGCCGGTTTGGCCCAGACGAGAATGATGGTGTTTGAGCACAGCAGGCGCGTAGCACTGAGCGAGGACAGTCTATGTGAGCTGCATGGCATCGCCAAATCCCACCATATCTGAAACGTTATAGGTGCATGGCAAACCCGGAGAGCAAACACACACTGCTGTTCACCCAAACAGGCATTTGTTAAGGCTAGGACAAAGAAAAGCAGCAGGGACACAAAAATCACTGATATGATGCATGATTTATTCGTTATTGTTTTTTTAATGAGAGCAAAAAGCAACACTACCTCCAAATATTTTGTTCAGTCTATTATTTTTAGAATTATTCATATTTTAATGCTGTGTTCATGCCTGCAGTTGGAAAAAGAAAAAAATAATGAAAGCAAGAAAAGAGTCCCACTCAATAACAAAAAATCTCTGATGTACATAAGTTATACTCATGAGCATACAAGCAAATCATGTACACTGAAGAGATAGTAAAACAAAAAATTAATCTTAATGTATCAACTTTCACTTCATACAAGAGCTGTGGGAGAAACAAAGTAGTAAAGGGTGTGAAAACACCACATACACTATATGGATGAAAGTACACTTAGTGTGCAAGAGCTGTTGTCCATGGAAAGTCATGGCACAAAGCTCCCGGAGCACAGTTTTTGTGCTAATGCTAATGAGAGAAAAGGTTTGGAACTCTGCAGTTATCGAGTCAGCAGAGCGTTTGGTGACTTTTACGCACTATGTGACTCAGCACTCGGTGACGATGCTCTGTGACTGTATGTGGTCTGACACTGTGTGCCTGAATTACTGAACACTTCCATTTTCCAAATATACCATTTACAGCTGATTATGGAATATTTAGGAGGAAAGACGTTTGTAGCACCGTACCATAATATCATGCTTGAATTCATTGGGCACTTTCGAGTTCTTCTTTTCCTTCACAGATCTTTGTAAAGGCAGGCTGCATCGCTAGGCCTTGATATTATACACCCGTGGCAATAGGACTGAAAATACCCGACTTCAAAGATTAAGAGGTGTGACCCAGTTCTTTTGTCCATATAGTGTAGATTGATAATATCACTGACCCCCTACTGTTGAGTACAATCAAAGTGAAACAAAAGAGCAAAGTACACGATCACAATATACTGCTGTGAATTGTTAGTGGCTCATATTACGTAAACACATCAAATCAAGGTGAATTTTATTCATTGTTATCTGTATTTTGTATTTGTTTTGTGCTGTCTGACCTTGTCAAGAGGACCCGAAGGAGATGAAAGACCCCAGGTCCTGACGAATCTCATTCAAGCTTAACATTGGTCTTGTTCTAATGGACAATCAGCACTCTATATCTGGCTGACATTTTCCTCCGGCTTATCATCTGCTTTGTCTATGTGCCGGAGCGATGTTTGGGCCTGTGATTACACCCTGACCTTTAGCTCAACACGTAGATAAACAACACAAAAAGCTCCAAAATAAGAGGACATGCACGATCCAAAGTCTCCTGCTGAGGATCAAGAGGTAGATGTAATCAAGTTTTAAAAGTAATAGTTTTTATACTGGTCAGCAGTGGACATACTGGTAGCTTTTTGAGAGCTACAAAAACAGCTCTTGATGGATGGAGAGAAAACATTAACAATCAGACAACCCCACTGGAATGTGTTTTCTTAGAGGGATAGTGGTGACAGTGGGAAGAAAAAAACTTCTTTTTAACAGAAAGAAACCTCCAGCAGAACCAAGCTCATGGAGGGGCAAAAAAGAAACAAAATAAAACTGCAGCTTGTTAAAAACATATATTAAAAAACATCAGTGAGTGAAGATAAGGTTGGTTACTATAAAGTGTATATGGGAAAAAGAACATTTTAATGTTTGTTTTTTTACATGTACATTTAAATTATAACTTGAAAATTAACTCTCCAAGTTGTTCAATAAATGCACTAATTTATTTCATATTAAAATAATTTTATATCACATACATACGAGTAAGATAGCATAAAATGGGTTACTCACATAAAGTAAAGAAGACTTTAATAGACCACTTGCACTGGGGAAACAAGGATGCACTTTAATCTAAACTTTGATCTATCTGTTGTATTGATGATTCATAAAGTTTTACAGTTTACTTTTAAACAGTCAACTTTGTGCATAGTTGCTGATGCAGATCTCTACCACGACTACACTGCTTCACCCCGTTTCTCCTCATTTATTATTCATGTTGGTCTCCACGCCTTCAAACCAGCCCATGCAACAGTAGTTGGTTTAGCCGCTTCCTTTCCTCTGTTCTCTCTCCCTCATTGATTTCTGCAATCTGCATCTGCACCCCGGATTAGTGCGTTTCTCCTGCTGTTGAATAATCATGTCTGTCTGCCTGTACACTCATTAACACTTTGTACAACAAATAAAGTAAACCACCCACATCAACGTGTTAATTACCACAATTACTTGGTTTTCATCGAGACAGCTGTACCTCTCCTGATCTATTATGACAAATAAATTGCACTATTGATCTTAATTTTACCTTGCAGTTTTACCGCACGGTACTTCAGGTAACGATCTTAATAAAACCAGAATGGTTTGTGCACCAAAACATCTTTTAAGTCGTGGAGTTTTATCGCATTTTTTCAGACTGTCAGCATTCAGTATAATCAAAGACTTTAAAATTTATGTCATGCAAGCTAATTTTAAACTTCTTACATGCCACACTGTTCAAGTTTGAATGACTATATAATGATAGGACTAAGAAAGAGACGCTTTGTGTAAATTTCACCTCTGAATGTAAGCCGAAGCTTCTCCATGTCAAAGCACTGAATACCAGCTTGATTACTAGACTGCCATAATTTGCCAAGTACCATCTTTACAATCTTTTTTTTTTAAATTTTTGATAACTATACCTCAAAAATAAAACAGACAAACAAAAACCATTGTGTGTTACAATAACTGAAGTGTCTTGCAGCTTAGGTTTTAGCCTGTGAAGTAACAGAGCACAATGATTGAGTTATGCTTCCACATTAGGCGCAAATATACAGGTGTTTCTAATTGTCACTGTAACAAAAAGTAGTCATCAAGGTGGATCATCCATCCATCCATCCATCCATCCATCCATCCATCCCAGCTAGTGAACCCCTCTCAACTGGTCCCTTTTGGCTCTACTCTGACTCTTTCATGAATAACCAAGCTGCTCAACCTACCTCAAAGGGCAGACACACACCCTTGGTAAGAAGCTAATTTCTACCCAGAGCTTGTGGTTATAAGTGAGGGCTTATAAGTACATCAACCAGTAAATCGACAGCTTTGCTTTCATGCTCAGCTCTCTCTTTACAAAGCAGACTGACACAGCATCCACATTACTGCAGTGAATTCCCATTGTCTCCATCCCTCACTCATGGATAAGACCCCAGGACACTCAAACTCCTCTGCGCTACAGTAAGCTGCAAACTGCCCCAGTGCAAGGTTGAGGTCATCGCTTGATGACGCCAAGAGAACCAGATCACCTGCAAAAAGGAGAGATGAGATCCTGAAGCCACACACACAGTCCTCCTTTGGCTGTAGTATTATATTAGTGACCCTGGGGAAGCCCTGGCGGGGGTCCTTCACCCTTGTTCTTTTTAAAAAGGTAGACCACCAGCACAGTTTACTAATCCAAGGGTTTTACACCCATGTAATGTTGCAGAAGTGTGTCAAAGTCCCACAACACCCACAGCTTTCGCTCTTATCCACTCCAGGGGCCAGGTCACTGCAGAGTTTTTTTTAACTACCTCGGTGATCTCAGTCATAGTGATGGACAAGTCATTCCCCTCATTCCCAGACTTCCTCTATTCAAGGCATGTCAATAGGATTAAGGAAATGTCTTCAATCTCCTTCATATGTCCTCATCTCAGCAGCACTCCCTCCTCATCAAATACAGTAGAAGGAAGCTGCTTCCTCTGTCCTGAGTGACCTGAATCTCGAATGCCATGGCGCATGGCCCCTATAGGTCAAAGCCCAGGCATGTCTAGTCTGGGTGAGGTTTCCTGATTTCCTGTTATATAAAATGTAAAACTACAAACCTCATCCTCATATAATCTCAACAGATATTTTAGTTTAACATTATTAGTTAAAATAAAGTTGAGCTAGTCAGCATATTTTATTTACTGTACCACTGTTTGTGATTAATCCCTGGAGTCCTCTACAAGAGCTAGGCTGTTCGGAAACACAGTTTTCTTCAGATCCATGTGTGAATCTGTTTAACTTTTTGGGCCAAGTATATGTGTGAACATTGATATAGCTCCTGTTATTTAAAAAAAAATCTCTGTCGTTTTTTTATGAATCAGTGAAAGGTGCTTTCACCATTTCTGAATCTCTCATTAATATCAGGTGTCAAATATGTGAGTAACTTGATAGCAGGCAAAAATTAAACTAGCGTTTTACCAGCTTTTTTCTGTACTCAGCAAAAAATCATTTAAGGAAGAAGCTCTACAACACAGCAGACTGATAAGATCAATCTCAAGATGATCAGATTAATGTCAAGAGTGAAGTTTTGCAATGTAAAATGTACAAAAATGTAATTAATGAATGCTAGGTCCATCCATTCCTTCAGATTCAAAAGATAAAGGAGAAAAAAAAACTCCACAACTGAAAGGAAATCAATAAACATGCAAGGATCATTTCAAGGTATGCCTGTACCAATTTTACTTGAACAAGCATTATAAAATCCCCCTAAAAGAGCAGGAAACAAAACAGCTTGAACAAACATGTCTGAATCATGCATGACAGATTGAAAATTTATTTTAAAATGAATGTACTCAAGGCTTATCCTTCAGTGTCTACATTATCTTTTTAATTGATCTAGATGATGCAGATTCATAAGTCCATCTAGCAAACACAAGTGGGAATTCATCTTTTCAGTGAGAAGCAGTACATTTGCTGGTTATGACAAGTCTAATAAATCATTGTCTTTTTCATCATAGATAATTCCCCCAGGAGGGACACTCCTGCTTCTGTGGGAATGGTTATTTCTGTGATTTTATTAAGCACATTAAATATAAAGATCCAATATAAATTCAGATATAGACATGCTCATTACTTGAAGAAACTTGACGGAGATAGACTGCAAATAAGTCCCGCCCACACTGGAGGGGAAAACAATTTATACCTTTCCACTGATTTTTTTATTGCATAACGGTTCATCCTTGTCAATTCTATCTGCTAGTAAAAAACAAACAAACAAAAAAAGAACAAACAAACTCAAAACTATTGTGCTGCGGGATGTGCTACCAGCAGAGAAAAGGGCACAAAGATAGAAAGACACTCTCTCAACTTTCCGACTTTTCTTTCTTACAAAACTTATGTTATAGTTAAGGCTGGGTCAGGTGACCCTGAGCCAGCCCTTAGAATATATGGAAAGACCTCACTCAGACCATGCATAAATGCAAGGCCCCAGGAGCCCAGCAAAAGTCTATAGCAGCATAACTGTCTCACTCCCAGAATGCAATGATGTGCATCAGGTTAGGTTAATTAACAAATGTAAACTGGCTGTATATGTAGATGTGATTGTGTCATCTGTCTGTATGTGTTAGCCCTGCAACACACTGGTTCCCTGCCCAGGATGTACCTCGCCTCTTGCCCAAAGACAGCTAGGCCCATCCTCCGATCTTCTTCCCTCAGCCTGACCACCACTTGAAGCTCATTTGGGGGAGCACTAAGTCATTCCCAAGCCAACTGAGATATATAATCTCTGTAGTCCTGGTTCTGCCTGTAGGACAAAACACCCTACCACGGGGGTGGCATCCTAGTCAGATGCCCAAACAACCTCAAGTGGCTCCTTTCGATTGGTCAGGGTCTTGGCAGTATGAACCCCGAAAAGTAGCTAGTGGTTCCAGACACATGGCCCTGAATTGTCTACGTGGGGTTAAATGGATGGATGGATATTTAGATTCAATCTAGACAAAAGGGAGCCACGTGCTGATACCGAGGAACTTGAAACAGAAAGTTACTAAGCTGAATACACTATAGAAGTTAAACAGCTCATAAATAAACAGCTTCTATTGCAAGACACAAACTAATTATTGTAAAACACCTTTCTGAATTTTTACTAGATGTTAAATATCATCTCTATGGCTCTGTGACACTTGTGACAACGTGAAATTTGATTTGAAAAACTGCTCTGTAAGTAAACCGTTCTTCCTTCTGAACTAGAAAACAGACACTGTGGCATGATGCCCAAAACACAGTTGGCTTCTTTGAATTCTGTTCCAGCCCACACCCAATCAGTTAGACACACTGTGACTGATGAGAATGAAATGAGATGAAAAACACGGATAACATAGATAACACGGTGGCAAGATAATGAGACTCCGTGGGTTCTGCTATGTGAATTTGATTGTATAAAAAAGCCCACAGTCACATACAATGACATTTCAAGCATGAAAAATTTATAGGTGTTTGAAGATGAGAACATTAAGACGTAAGAATCCACCTGTGTCTTTCACTGATAATATGAGCAACAATATCAAAACTAGGAGTGACATTTTTATATTTTTCTATATCTTCTTTACTAGGAAAGAGAGTCTTTGAGCACCCACTTTGCACTTGCGTTTATTTTCCCTCAGGCGTTCATCTTTACAGATGCATGGCTACTGTGGCAGTCAATAAATGACACCTTTTCAGTCCATAGCTGTGCATGGGTGAAGACTTCAGTGTGTAAATCTATGCATTTGAATGTGCGTATGTATAGTAAATATGTGTGTGTGTGTGTGTGTGTGTGTGTGTGTGTGTGTGTGTGTGTGTGTGTGTGTGTGTGCATGCCCCCCAGTGACCAAAGAGACATGCAACAGAGTGTGACATGTGGCTGCAGTAAATTGGATTGAAGATGTTAGAAAGACAATGACTCACTTGCTGCGGGGTCTCCTCCACACAATGAACTGGACAGAATAGGAAAAGGGCCTTGGAGAGAAGCAAAACCATCAAAGAAGTCATTTCTGTGGGGAAATGTCAAAGGGAGCTGTATCACCACTGCAAATGAGAATATTCCCGTCTGTCAAGTCAGCCTAATACAGTTTGGCCAGCCACTCACCATAAAGAGAGGAAAAAACACAGAAGAGGGAGGCAGATGCGTGAAGGAAGTGAGACAATGCCCTTTTCTTTACTGAAATGTCTTGCATTAAAAACAGAACAGGAGTTTCCTGAGCAGATGCCTGTGGCATCACAATGATCTTAATTCACCAAGCAGCTCATGAAATAATTTCCTCATGTTCCTTCCACTAGGAATTTGTCTGTGGTCTCATCCCAAGTAGGTGGCAGAACTGGCAGTGTCTGAATTCTGTTTTCATTCAGAGGGCAATGAAAAGAAACACAATTCACTGTTCACTTCTGTTTCCCAAATTAATTACAGTCTTGGATGGAACAAAGACAAACAGTCATACCGTCATACCTCCTGAAATCAAACAGCAGCAAAGGTGCTGTGTATTGATTTCGAATGAAACCCAGTTGCTATGGAAGAACACTGTAATTTCCTTTTGCTTCTGACAGTGTCTCAGAGTGAATACACAAACACACCACTAAGGAACTGTGTCTTACGAGATGTCCATAGGTAATTGACCCATAAAGGTCCCACTCACCTCCTCTCGCCCTGCACATTGACACGAGGCGTATCTCAGGCCTGTTACAGTCTTGTTAGTGTCACTCACCCAGCCTCAGTCATCACCACCCCCACACAGATAGGGCACACAGTCCACTGCAAATGGAGCAAGCCTGTCTAAAAATGAAGCATTCTGACAGGTTGTTACAGCAGTTTAATATGCAGAGTGTGTTTCTCTTTTTCATGCATGAAGCTTATTGTTATTTGGGAAATTAGGTGTAACGTGCAGCGCTTCCTAATGCAATGCTGGGTGATTACTCACAATTTCGATTTGTGTGTGTGCATGCCTGGATGCAGTTGCATACGTTAACCACTGCTCTTACACATTCTCGCAGTTTGAATGGTGACAAACGTAGCCAATCCTATTTGTCAAACACACAGGCTGATCCAAATGTCAACAATGGAGAGGGAGGCAGGAAGTCGCAGTATTGTGGGGATTAAAATTTTAGCTTCTCTGGCATAAGGCAAGAGCAGACATTGAGCTGTATAATACACAGCTACTAATACGCATTTTAAAGCCCAGCAGTACACCAGTCTTAAAGCACTTCACCTTGCTCAGCAACATAACTTAGTGATGAAATATTGAGAAGGGAATGTGCACACTTTCCTGGGAAAAATGTCCTTAGCTTGCGAGTTCAGTCAGAAGTTACTCAGGTGTCAGTTAAGATGACAGCTGGAGCTGAAAGGGTTTCAAAACACATGCAAACACACACACACACACACACACACACACACACACACACACACACACACACACACACACACACACACATATATAAAACCATCAACTTTCAAAGATGAACTAACTTAATAGTTTACTTATACCTTCATTCATACCATATTAATTAGTGTGGTTAGTTTTATGGGTGGTTTATAAACATCATGCTGTTTTACAAATACCAGGACACTCAGTTCATTTCAGTAAAAAATGCCCTGTCAGCCATGCAATTTAGCACAAGGTCCTAGGAAATATAACTGGAACAATGAGTTGGAGCTCCACTCACCCTGGATGACAAGTATTGTGGGGCACAAAAATGAAGTCTGTTGGAGGCCAGGGAGTAACCAAAAAGTATAAAAAATAAGGCATATTTGCCATACGATAAACATGATATATGTCCACATTCTTTTTAATTCTTAGGTTCTGTTGAATCTATGAATAAAAATCAAGTTTGTCAAGATGTCATTTGGACAATTATTTTTAAGAACGTTGATTTTATTTTGTTGTAATGCAGTTACTGGAAACACTACAGTTGTGGTTGAATTGGTTTCTATTGCAAAAACAGCACTTTCACTTTTAAATAGTAAACTAGCCAGCAGAGTTCCAGCCTTTTTGTACTGAAACATCTTACATCCCTTCAAGGGATAAAACGAACTGGAAATGCCTGATTGACAAAAGTTTATTTCTGTACTCTACAACTGTTGGTATTAATGGTACAACCACAAGTTCTCCATGCTGGATTTGTTTAGTAAAAAAATGATTTTCAGATTTTGCAGGGGAGTCTTGTGTGTATCTGTGATAGTTTATGCATTGCCAAAGTGCACTGAATTTGTGTAGGTCCACCACCAAAAACAGTTATCCGTCAGAACCCAGCTCATGAGAGTGCGGTGAAAACTGGATGCGCTGTCCATGGTCCTGAAACTTTATATCATGAAAAAATGTCTTTTTTAAAAGTTGAATAATTTAAATTCATTGATCTGATCAAAAATAAACAGCATCAAACATCAAGATGAAAAATGTTAAGACTTTCTGTGCCTGATGTCCATCAAAGGCCTGTTTATTATCAGTACAGGGTCCAAAGCAACTGTATTCATCCCTCCATTCTTTCAGTTCTTCTGCAATATTGCTTTGAACCACATTGCACAGGATATGAGATTCCTGACACAGAAGCTATGGTACGTAAAAATGTATAGAAGGGTTGCAAGTTGTCGCTTAAATATTTGACCTGTGTTTGCCTTAATGAAATTGCATATGTAGACACGGCAAGTATGCACGGTTTTGGAATGTTGAATGAGAGCAAGCAGTGCTAAAAATCAGAGCTTGTATTTTGTTTTCACTTTTATTTGTAATGCTATACTTTTACAATGTGGTATGGCAGCTCTTCCTCAAGTAAAGAATTTGTGTACTTCCATGATGAATAGCTATGGCATAAAGTCATGGAGCTTTGTGTCATGGCTTCTGCCGTGGCTGCCCAAGGCTTCTGCTAGCGCAGCTGTTTCTCATCAGCAATGTACCAGCAGTATTTAATTGTTGTTCTCCACTCTATCCATCACCAGCTTGTGTGTTTTCCTGACTGTATCATTCAGAAAAACACACAATACTTCCTTTTGTGGTAATACTATCCTATATGGTTACTTAGCTATAGCCACTGTTGATACCAGATTTTGCTTGAATACAACTTTGACTTTTAAGTGGTAATAACTGGCTGCTTCCATATTATTACCTTCTTGTCTCCTACTTGTTACTCCACCATTACCACATTATTATTAAGGTGAAATTGCAACTCACAATTCTTGTACAATTCAAGTTTTGCAGATAAGGGGACAAGTTTAGACAAACTAATCTACAACCATCAGTATCACTGAAACCTTGCTAGGCATGCTTTTAACCACTGCTACTGGGTAAGGGGAAGAAAAACATGGCTTTTGCAGCACAACTTCATCCTTCTTCTGTTATTACGACAAAGAAGAAGAAATTTTTGAATGCTCCCTTATTCACAAAAATATCACCACAGTGGCTACCTCTGTATATTTTTACACTGGACGTCCTTCCTAGTTCAAGCCAAGGGAAATTTGTGTCTCCTAAGATATTTCACTTGTTAGGGACATTTGCAAATCAATATAATGTGGACAATTTCTTCTTTTTTGCATCTGCACTGCATCCAGTGTGTATAACTTCTTTATGGTCGTGATAATATTGAGAAAGTTTCTCACAAAGGGAAAACTGACAGAAGAAATTCATGTACAAACAGTAGTAAATGTGACAAAGATGGGTGGCCATGCCATCCAATAGAAATAGAAACTATATTTTAGAATTCCACAAATCACTTCCAAAATGTCCCAATTTTCCACAAATTACCCAAACAAATGAGGCTTACACCATGTAGATCATTGAGATGTCAATGAAAATGTCCTGCTTCACCCAAATAGTGAGCCAGAAAATCTTTTGTTGGGTATATATATGGTTTCAATTTTAGGATTTTTAAATTAGTTTTATTTCAATGTGAAAATACACACTATCTCAGTTTGGGAGACAGCAATAACCATCACTCTAAGTTTACCCCACTGTCAGCTAGTAACAAATCAAACAAATTTTTTAAGCACAGTATATATCCATCTGTCTGTCGATGCAATCCTTAAATATGCATGCCTGTATTTAAACTAAAAGACATACAGCCCTAATAAGCTGCATTTAACAGTTTAATCAGTACACATGTGACAAAGCAGTTCACGATGTCTCAAGAATTATGGTCAACACTATGTCATAAAACTTGAATTATGCTGTTTCACTGGTGTGAAGTCAGTTGTGGTGCCATTATTTAGTGTCTAAAGATAGTACTGATACCCTTGTGTTGCTAAATGAATAAATAACTGCTATTTTTCCATGCAAGTCCTTTGGGTGATGATCTGCCTGACTGCACAAATCCGTGTACCACAAATGAATGGAGGCTTGAGGCTTTGATGGCAGTGCCAGCTCCGTAAGCATCCATGCCATGTGCGCAAGCACACACATTCACAGTCATCAGATAGACAGTGGGCAATTACAAGTCCTTGTATTGGTTGACTGACTTTAATATTTGATGAAGGTTGCAGCATAAAAATACAAAGTCACATAGTTGTAAAATACAACCCCACAAGTCAACACAAAGTCAACAATAAGTCATAAATTACATACAGCTGCTGCATTTTTTTTTTTTAGCTTTTATTGATTAGGGACCACAGTATGTGTCTGGCATGGTAGTGCAGAGCAGTCAACAAAGCAGCATTCTGATGAAACAATCAGTGTGCATTGTTAATAAGGAGGTAATCTATACACTTTTCCGTAAAAACAAAGACAAACAGAGAAACAATCCTTATTGTCCTCATTTATTAAATGTGAATTTTTCCAATTAAGACTTTTACCTCACATTAAATATATGTATTTGACCTAGTTAGAGAGATTGGGATGAAATAAGACCATTCTGAACCACAACACAACATGCAACATCAACACACACAACACAGCACAAACATGCTATCTGTCAGGGGTTTTAAAGAGATTCTGCAGAATGCAGCACCCTCACCTTACTTTAATAATGTGCTAATGTTAGCTGATACAACAACCCCACCCCCACCCCAGCACACACACACACACACACACACACACACACACACAATTTGACAAACTCTTACTCAACAGGTTTTAAGCTAATATGTGATAAATGTCAAAGTCTATAATTGCCACAAACCTGCAGCACAGTGTTTCAAACGATGATTGCTGAAAATACTGGAAAAAATGGCTCCAGGTTGTTGACTTAAATTTCATGTCTTTTTCAACGAGACATTTTAGAGTAGTTTCTGATAACATCAGCAATGCTGATTTCAGTGTTTGATTGAGCCTTATATTTGACACCACCTGCCTCAGAAGAGGAAACTACTATTTATTGCCAGAAGCAAATGGATGGATAGCTGGTTGGGATGGATTGATGGATGGACTGTTTTGTTTAGTGCTAGACATCTCTGTCTCCAGTTTCCCAGCCTCCAGGGATCCCTGACCATATTGTATCCCTTGTTAGGAGTCTGCTGTTAGCTTGTGTAAATCTCCTTGTGGGTATATGTGTGTGTGTGTATGCGTGTGTGTGCTGCTAGGGCTGACTGCCCAAGGAATATTTGGATGCTTATTAACCTCAGCATGTGGAAAGCAGTTCGGGTTTTACCCTTTAATGGATGGGTGGAGCAAGAGGTGCTCACTTCTCTGACTCCCCTGCTTTTTCTCTCCCTCACAGGAGACCCATTCGGCAGGCCAGAATATCCACAACAGAAGGCAGCTAGAGAACTGACACAAATACAAAGAGGATCATGGCTTCTTAACCTTTATTCTACTGATGAACACACATACACACAGACCTACACACACACACACATAAAGTAAACCCACAAGGAACATCACTCCCATGTTTAGGGGAGTCAAGCTGTTGGAAGAATACTTGTAACAGTATAGTTAATGTTAGGCTCAAGGGTCCTTAAAATCACAAACAGTTTGATTACATTCTTACATGGTATGATAATTTATTTGCTAAGCCCAACAACATTAGACCTACTAAAAAAACCCAACATCCTTAACCCTTGCTAACAGCCGCTAAAACAGGCTAAGAGCACTTAACAGAGGCAAAGAGCAGCTTACAGCGACAAAAAGAACAGTGCTTACCATGAGAAAAGTTCAGGATATCCTCAACAACTCACCTCATTATCACTGTCGTTGTACAGAAGTGAGTTTCACCGACTCATTAGTTTGTATTTCACAAAGTTTTACACCCTGTTTCAGAGTGAAGAGACGTGGATACCTGATATTTTGACATCTGTGGTAAAAAGCAGACTGACAGCCTACACTTACTACAGATGAACGGCGGCCAGAGTTGTTTGTCCTACAGTGGCCCTAGCTAGGATTAGGAGAGGTAAGAAAACAAAAGTATTCATAGTTTGACTGATGATTGACTGCAAAATATTGATTGCAGTCTCCAATTTACTGGTTAGATTTTACACACTTTAACTTTACAGATAATAAGATAACTGAAACTGATAACTGATACATGAAAAAGGATGAAATCCATTTATTAGGGAGTTATAATAATATGGGTGGTTTAGGGGAGCTACCTCTGGGCCAAACCTTTCTTCTAATCTGTCTTATGTGCTTACCCAAACTTACCCCACAATAAGCTGTTATCAGGGCCATGTACTGATGGTATCTGTTTGTAAGTCTGCCAGGTTTCTTTACTGACTTTGAGTAAAGGAGGGGTTTCATGCTGTTAGCCTTTCCCCCAAACTCAATATTAACAAACCGCATAAGAGATAAAAGGTAAACTATCAGGTAAGCTGTACAGTGATAAGTGACCTTAACGGTTTGTTTGTTTTTTATTTGCATGGACTTATTCTACAACTCACCTGCCAGTTACACTGAGGGAGAGTAGCTCATTTCACAAACTCAAATGCATGAAGACTGACTGAGAGTCAAAACAACAAAGAAATGCCTGAGGTGTGTCATGTGGAAAATGAATAAGGATTACATTTTAAGAAACTGCAGGATATTTCATGCATACCAAAGTGTGAAAAAAAAACTTATTACAGGTGAAACACCTTATGCTTACTTTGTGTTATTGCTTATGACTTGTTTAGTTCTGTAACAAGATGGTAAGCTTCACTATCAACGCTCATCAAGACATACCGGCTGTTGTGTGACAGTTTTCAGTGAGATGCCGAGCAGCTGTCTATTCATGTTTGAAACTATGAGCAGGGCATTGTTGACTTTGAATGATAAAATTCATTTTTAAAAATAGAAGCATTGTTTTAATTAAATGGTGTAAGCTTCCTCTTAAGCGCTCAAGAGAAAGCCGAGTATCAACAACAAGCTTTGTGCCATGTTTGAGATACATTGTACAGCTTTCATAGCTGTTGTAGCGCTAAAATCAAAAGAACAAAAGACAGAAAGCATCAAAAGAAAGGGATTTAGTCAGCAGTTAAGAGTTGTCCTCTGGGCCACAA
This sequence comes from Oreochromis niloticus, assembly GCF_001858045.2. Classification (NCBI taxonomy): domain Eukaryota; kingdom Metazoa; phylum Chordata; class Actinopteri; order Cichliformes; family Cichlidae; genus Oreochromis; species Oreochromis niloticus. Next base: position 26,036,351 of record NC_031985.2, on the reverse strand, counting down.
ATAAAACATTACAGTACTGTGATTACCATGATGTAAATAGCAGCAAGTGATATGTGAACATATGTTGACATTAACATGGCACCTTAAGTGCTGCTGTTAATGCATGTGCAGAATGTATAATAACATCCAGAGAAGACTTTGTAAAACAGCAAAAAAGGGAAACAAAGACCACAATATAATTGTGCTTGAATTATTCTTCAGCCCTTGCCTTTGATGCCAAACAGTATATTGAGAGTTACCATCATGCTTCAGATTACTTCAGTCAAATAAATGAGCCATTGTCAGGAAAGTCATTTTCTTTTGTTTTTAAAGATCTCCAATCAATCACCATTAGCATAACTCTTGGCTCTTGTTCATCCAATTAATTAAATTCAATAGCCCAAGTCAAAGTCTCATGTTGCACCATTATCATTCATTAAGAACGAAAAGGTTTTAAACTTCAATATGCTGCATATTCAGGAGCGCTAAGCACAAATAAATTAAGGAGGATGAAAGAAACCAAACATTTGGGAATGTGTAATTATCATTTCTAACTGCTTTGTTTGCCTACGCACATATCTGCAAATACCTCTGAGGTTCCAAGAAGTAAAGTTCGGCAGATGGGTGAGTAAAGACTGCAGCTAGTGGCTATTTTTTCGAAGACACGCCCATTTGCTTTCATTACAGCCTGCAATGCAAAACGCAGAAATTAGGAGACAGACCTCATTCTTAGTCCAATGGACACACTACTCCTGCCAGCGGCAATACCAGCAATTTCTCACAACAAGAGTTCAGTTGCATGCATTTAGAAATGAGCAGTCACCTTTTACAAAGAATTTCATTAATATGCAAGAATCCTGGGTTCATTTGAAATCGTACAAGTTCCAGTAAAAGTCTAGCAATCAGATTTTACTTTATGACCCTGTAAAGCACATCTGTTCATTCTTTATGGAGTGACTGATTGCCGAGCCAACCTGTGATAAACACATAACAGCTTTAACACCCTGCCAGTGCCTTATGCAGTGAATCCACAGGCCCAATTTGTAAATGAAAAGCTGTGCAACACTATAAAAGGCAAAAGACTGTTTAAAATCTATTATAAAACCAATTGTGAGGCGTTATTATCACCGCACTGCAATGAAGATGAACAGTGGGAAATAAATAAAGATGATTGATAACTCTTCCTTTTTGAAGTGGTGTGATGAGGGTAGAAAGAGGACAGTCAAAGTTTCATAACACCTCGCAGAGGTTTGAATGCATAGGGCATGTAACAGCAAAGAATAGGTTACAATAAAACTCGTGTATGTTTGGGTTAGTACAACTCCATAAAAAGTCAAGCTGCAGAAGTTTCTCAAACTAACTCAGAAGAATATATTGATTCAGCTGCCCGTTCTCTCCTCAGGCACACTGTTCCAGGAGCATGGAGGTTTTGATGGAATAAGGCTGATCACCTTTATTTGTCAAATTCAACTTTGGAACAAAAAAAGGCCTTAAGAAAAGAAACTGTGCCTTATCTCACAAGAGAGAGGTGTGAATTACAGCCAAAGGCCATACTGTCTAATGCTTTAAAAACCATCAATAAAATCTTACTAGCAATTAGGAAACTTGCAGGCATGCTAGTTCTTCACTCTCTCGTTATTAATAGAGTGCATTGTAAAATACATCAAGAGCCTATTTTTCTTCTGAGGTTTCAAAGCAAATACAGCTTTTATTCAGTGATGAGCTGACTGCAGGTTCTAAAAAAAAAAAAGACTTCTTCCATTTATCTATTGCTCCTGTGCCAAGTACCATCTGTGTATCTATGCAAACATTTTGGGAGAGGGTTGTGATGCAGCACAGACAAAGGTGTGATCCATCACTGGCTAACACTGATCACATCTTTTGCTTAAGCTATCTGTAAACATTGCTAGTGCAATGGCAAGAGCGTTATCCGTCATGCTGATCTGTTTAAAGCGGTGGTGGGTGAGCACTTGCTCTTTTTTGACAACCTGGTTCTTATTGCTATTAACAGATTTTGACAGGTTGCAAAAATCCCAAGAAATCTAAAAAGGTTTTGTCCATTAGTCACACAATATAGACAAGCACCCTACTTTAGCTTCAAGATTGGACTTATAACTTTCCTTTCAGCTGAAGCTTATAGTTTACTTTGGCTTTGGTGACCCTAAACTGTCCTTTAGCTATGCTGCTATAAGCCAGAGATGCCGCACACCTCCCATGATGCACTGAGCAACTCTACTCCCCTTTCTGTCACTTTCCATGCATTTATATGCAACTACTGCATGTGTCTTGTCTGTCCCCTAATTTGTCCTTTTTTCTCTCTCCCCGTCCTCTCCCTCCCTCTGCAGTAGTGGTAGTATTTTTGGCTTGATGTGGAGTTACAGGCTCCACCATCCTCCCCCAGGTGTATTGTTTACAGCTGCCCATTCCCACTAAACTGTGCACTTTTCTACCCTTCTTGTAATGTATCTGTAATACTAACAGTACTAGATAGATAGATAGATAGATAGATAGATAGATAGATAGATAGATAGATAGATAGATAGATAGATAGACATTAACCATAGTCATTATTGGCATAGTTCATGCCTCGTTGCCAGTGAACCGTTATTAACAATAACTTTATGAGGATAATGTATATACATTGAGCGTCTGTGTAATTAATCCTTTGAATTCTGTGTATAAAAATACATGTTTTGTCCTTTTGCTTCTGATTGTCTGTTCTCTGCAGTTCATCCTCCTCTTCCCTCCTACCGCTCTTTTTCTCCATCTTTCCATATCAGTCTTATAAATACAATTGCAATGAAACCAAATACAGTTACAGCCGTGTAAATTTGAGGACTCTGCACTGCTTTGGCTTTATTTTTTAGCCCCAAGTGTTACTTCTGTATTAACATTTTTCTATCTAACAAAGCACACTCTTGTAGACAACTCACTTTGTGATATCCATAACTGTATTAGCCTAAAAGCATTATCTTTCGCCCCAACAGCAAGTGCTAATGACCTTAGAACCAAAAAAACATCCGTGTGTCGTGAGGACGTGAAAGGATTTCCCATTATATATCTCTACACATTATGTGCTAGAGTGCCTCTTGACATTAAGTCTTCTTGAGAAAGACTTTATCTGTAGTTAAAGCTTGGTACATTTTGAGAATGGCGGCTGTACGCAGCTGCTCTTGGCCTTTTACACCCACTCTGTCACCCAAGTTTAAATGTCAAGCCAACATTAGCTTGTGAAACCCTGCAAGGATACAACTTGCTGTCTGACAGTCAGACTTCAGCCTCACTTACACACACATGCACACACGCACACATCACATTTGCACTGTATATAAGGTCTTTAAAACAATACCAGACAAAACACATAAAATACATTTGCATTCAGGGGGTGAATTATGAAGATTTTGGTGATGAATCAAACAACGTCTCAAAGTGTAGTTATTAGATTTGTTCTTTAGGTTACCCATGGAAACATGTACACGCACACATGCCTGTCCTGATCTTGTCCAGGACCAGCCACCTATCACACTGTCATGGTAAGAGCAGGCAGAAATCATGCGGAACAACAATGCAGGAGCACCATTCCTAAACACACACAGACATACATATATATATAGAGAGAGAGAGTACGAAAACACACACAAAACCACAACACAAACACTGCTTAAAACCACACACATGTCCTCTGTGCCAGACGCGATGCCTCACCTTGACTTGGCATATCATAAGTCAGCTGGCAAGGCTGGGGGGTCGGAGAGGAGGGGGGAGGGTGTAATGAGGGGCTGGTGAGACGAGGAAGGGAAGGCAGGTAAAGGATAGAGGAGGCAGGGGAGGAAAAGGGGAGTGGTGGAGCATGATAACCCAATTTGTTAGTGGTGGATAAATAGAGGTCTGGGAGGTAAATCACCACGGGTAGAGCAAATGAAATAAGGATGGAGAGAAGGAAGGAGGGGGAGAAGAAGAGGAGGAATGGGCAGGAATAAACAACCTAAGCTAATGTAAATAATGCCACGCATGCTTGCTGGTGAAAGGCTATATTTCAATATTGAGTATAAAAAAAGGCTACAAAGGGGAATTATAACTCTCCCCAACTGTACTATGACTCATAAATCACTCTAGTGTAGCAGCTGACCTATTTCGAAGACACAGACAAACTTGTTGTCCATTATTTATTGGGTTGAATATTTCTTAGTCAGCATGGTTTCATTTGTCATTAGCTGTGTGTGTTTGTGATTTACATTTTGTTGTCTGTCCCTCACTATTAATTTAAAGCCCTTTTATACCTGACTCTAAATTGGAGCTATAAACGATCGATACAGTTTTATCCGGGGGACTGAACATTAAACAGCCTATTTAACAGTTTGCACTCACACTTATTAAGGAATCAATAACAAAATGGTAAGATCTGGATAAAGTCACTCATTCAACTTTGTCACTGGGTGCTTCCTAATTAGCCTTCCAAAAAAACATTGCTCAGCACTTTACACTTTGTTCATTGTTCATCATAGTTGTTTGCCAAAAACCTTTACTGAGAGCACTTTGTTGTGTGGAATTTGCATCCAAATAATGGCTCATAAGGGATGCACTGCTGAATTAAAAAGGACAGTGAATTTACCTCCGGCTAGTTTGCCTCAGAGCATCAGAGAAAATTGACTTTCTCTCCGTCTCTCATCTTTCACACACAAATCCAGCGTATGCCAGGAAATATTAAATATCTACTCAGCTTCAATTTGACATTTCATAAGAGAGTACTGGTCATTGGCAACGACTAGGCTGCTACTGTCTATTCAAGACTGTGATTTATATTTTAAGGTTGTAAAACTGTAGGTACTTGACTTTGACATGTGGATGTAAAATTATGGAGACTATGGTAAAGAGTATTTTGTATCTATTCTCATTTTGTAAATGATATGATCATTTGTTTTGGGTAGTTTTTTTCTTCGTGTTTTCTTCTTTTTTATTTCTTCATGTCTCGTGCCCACATCCTGTAATCAGTGTCCCAGTGTGTGTTTACCTCTAATCTCCACGGTCATGTCTGTCTGGTCTCTCCATGCTGTGTCTCCTTTAACTACATTTGTAGTCCTGTCCCTGTGTTTTCTCCCTTCCGTTTCTCATGTCAGCTCTTTGTGTTATGTCGGTTTATCCCTAGTCCCAGTGTCAACTTTACATCTTAGTCTGAATCTCAGTGTGTGTGTGTACGTGTCACTTCCTGTTACACTGTGATAGTTTCCTGTTGCGTGTGTGATTTTGCTTCCCCTGTCACTGTAGTTATGATTTAGTTCAGCTGTGTTCCCATGTGTCTTCACTTCCCTTAATCACCCTCTTGTGTATATATTGTCTGTGTCTCTCCCAGTTTGTTGTTGTGCTCTCCCTAATTGTAGTTGTAGTTTCCGTTTGTCCATCACTTCGGGTTGTAGTCAGTCTGTAGTCAGTCAGCTGGTTCATTCTAGTTTTGCTTTTGTTTTCATTGCTATTTTAGTCAGCTGTGATTTTAAGTTTCTCTCTCTCTGTTGAGTCCTGCCTTCTGGGTCCACTCCCTGCCTCCCTCTCTCCCCTCACAACATGACACTCTATTTCTGTACTTTGTGTGCGATAAGCTTCTTCAAGTTACTTTTGCACATTTTTGCCTTTGTTGCTACTATGCCAGCGAAGAAGACAGGAAAGTAGGTAGAGAGAACAGGAGGAATTACATCCAAGAATTGGCCTGGATCAGACATAGGGTCTCTGTAGTGGCCGAGACATATGGATCACCTACTCCACCAAGTAAGCTAAACCAAGCTTCTTGACAAGCTGAGACCTTTAGCCTTAATATATGGAATCTTTAATAAGAACCAGGACCTGATTGTTTTTCATGCCTACTGGTTGAAGACATTAACAGCACTCCAGGAGCACGTGGCAGCACAAATAGAAGGGCTATTAACAACAGGTACTCACCCAAACTGGTTAACATAGAGCAGAGCAATGACGATCATGAAGGATCCCCATCAGGCTATGATATTGTATGACTGATTAACTGCGTAAGGTCCAAGTGGACACAGTGGTAATAGAAACTTGGCGAGGTCCGTGTAACCTCCAACCTAGAAGACTGACTCTATCAGATTCTAGGTATAACATCAGTGGTCTTTGTCTAAATGAGTGCATTCTTGGGAACCACTAAGATACTGCACAGAAGCCTTAAACTCCCAGAAAACCTAACCATTTAAAAACAAAAAAAAATCACTGTAATTATATTTTCTACAAGGGGTATGCATGTATTTAAAGTTCTTGATGCAAAGGAAAGCACAGTAGGGCATGTACATTTATGTTTAATTATATACTGTGCTTTAACCCATGCAGCATAGCTATGATATAGAAGATTATAGATGGAGAGACAAAGTATGCTTTCTTAGAAAACTTTGATTTGAAGTTGCGTCAAGCATTGTGGGCAGTATAATGGCACAGTGGTTACTGTGTGGAGTTTGCATCTTCTCCCCTCGTACTCCTGCTTCCTCTCACAGTCCAAAGACATACCGTTAGTGATCAATCCAGAGAATGGATTGATCTAACATTGTTAATATGCCTTTAAACTAGTTCTAGAAAATATCAACATTAAAATGATGCAAATGAATAAAATAGTGGAAAAATAAGAAATCATATCCCATGCACATAAACCCTTGCAAAAGTCAGTCCAAGGTTTCCACACCTGGGTTTCAATAAGGAAATATCATTTGGAAGAACTGAGCAATAATTAATTTGATTGAGAATTTAAAGAAACTATTTGGCTATTATACTCTTGATGACTCTTCAGGGGAGAACAGAATCCCTGCAGTGATAGGATTTTGGACAGGATCTCCCCGAGTCTAGCTGCTGGAGGTGGTGAAAATCCAACACTAAGGCTTGGATAGAGCTCTGAGTGACTCAGGTGAGGTGGAGACAGGGGAGGAAGTTGTTTGTTAAAGAATGAGAGGCTGAAAGGGGAGAACAACTCAAGAACATGGAGATTTAAAGTACGCAGAAGGGAAGCTGATTGGCTCGAAGAAGGTGGGCAAGAAGATGATTGGACTAGTGATGTAAAGGACAAACTAGCAGCTGAACTTATACTTTTGCAAGATCTTTATTTGGTCAAACGATTATTAATGGCGGATCCTCTAAAACTCTCCCAGACTGAATGGTGTCTGTGATGGACCGAGCAGTGAAGGAAACTTAGGCACAGGTTAAAGTCCAAAGAAATGATTTTTTATTTAACCCAAAAAACATAATTGGTTAAATCATGCAAAAAGAATCAAAATCTTGGGCCCATAAAAGAGGTCAAAATAACAGAACTCTACTCAAAATTGACAACACTACTGATAACTCAAACAAACTGACCTAACTTAACGAGACAAAGGGGAAACTTAAATAGTGGCTGATCAGACCACAAAAAACACAAGAAGGGGTAAAACACACAAAACCTAACTAAACCAAACCCAGTTATTTATTGTCCTGTAAATTAATTCCTATATTTAAAGAAAGACAAATGTGAATGCAATGTTACTTATAAGCCTCTACACTAACATGGTGAATATTACCACTGTGTGGCTGTAAGTGCAGCCATCACAGTGTCCCTAGCTTGCTGTTTTCAAGTATATTGACAGATGGATTGTGAAGCTTAGTCTGAGCTTCATCGTTGAGTCCCTCAAACATAGTAAAGTCTTGATTATACTCTGCTGGTGACACAATCATAGACAGTAAATACTATGGCCAATGAGTCTTTGTTATACTCCTTTGAAGTTTGCTTGAAGTCCATCACCTGGGGTGCTTGTGCAGTTGGTGTATTGTAAAGCAAAGTCTCAGCAAATGACTCTGCATCGTCAAAAAAATGGTAGGCATACAGATGTCTGCACAGTCTGTCGTGCCCACAGTCTGATGCCAGAATTGACATTTCCAAATGGATCCTAGTGGACTTGTTGAAGGGAAAGTATGAAGGCTTGAGTGACTTGTCCTAAAGTCACTCCTGTATTTGGCTGCATTCATCAGTCCTTAAGCCTTGACTAGTGTTTCTGTCCATATGGATGAGAAGCAGTGCCACCATGCTTCACTGCAGGAATGCTATTAACCAGCCAATGATTAGTTTGCCAGCTCAATGTGTTCTCCTCCCTGTGTGTCAAATGGGGCTCTTTTGTCAGAAGCCACTGGTGTTGAAGATATATGTAAGGTGTCCTTAAGCAATAGTATCTCTTTGTGGCAATATAAGAAGCTAACTCAAGAGTGCTGTTAAAAAAGAAACACATCTGCATAAAGAGGCAGGTGTGGCAGTGGGATGTGCATTAGAACAACACTTGCTCTGAAGAAATGGTGGTATTCAACACACAGGGAGTGAGAATGGATTGATCAGATTTATTGATTGATATTATTTGAAATTAGAATTTTGTCTTCTCGTGATCTCAGATCATCTAAACACTGTTTTACAAACTCCAGGGAGTTACAAGGAATTATATGGGATTTTTTTCCAATACTGACTTTTGTCTTGACACTGCTCTAATCCTTTGATTGATGGACTGCTGCTGATATGGCTGTTCTTTCTTCAGGTTCTCCCATCTCAGCAAATAACTTCTCAAGCTCTGTCAGAGAGATCATTACGTTGTAGAACACCTTTCTGACCAAGGACCTTCAGGTTACTTAGCCAGCTCCAGGAGGGGTGCTTGTGTTTCTGTACTTCTTTCATTTCTTCCATTTCTGAATACTTTAGAAGTGGTTTTATACGATTGCCCTGACCTATTTTTCAAGAGAGTTCCCTGGATTGCATCAGTTGGTTTCTTTTCTGACATACAGTTGGAACTGAGGGACCTTGTTAAATAATGTTTTAAGCATATCTCATGGATAATAATGTGATCACATTTAAAAGTGTGACAAAACACTGTCTGAATAAGATTATTAATGACAGAATATCATTTCTGGGATGTAGATAAACATGTTTTAGACTGGTGGGCTATATAAATGCCTATTAAGAGTACGTACACACCAGTCAGCATCTTCTTTACATTTTCAATTGGGTGGATAACGGGATATGGAAGGGCATTTTTCATATTTAAGTTATTCACTGACTCCTAGTGTCCTATGGATAGGGCATTTTGGGAGAAACAATTGCTATCAGGATAAAAATGGTCCATCACATGATAAAGATGATCACTCAGAACAATTTTATAATGAACTGGTGCAACTCAAAATTCTGAGGGGACTAGTTGTTCCAAAATATGCTAGAAAAATAACCCTGCAGCAAAAAAGAGTAACAAGTCCCCTCACTGTATCAAGGGTTGTGATTATACCTTTGGTTTGTCAGCTCTCTGTAAGTTTCTTTTTCTTGTCTTTTTTGTGTTCACACATTGCAGAAAACTTAGAAAATGACATTTCCCTCTTCAATAATATGGTGGTCAGAGGAGACTGAATGGCATTTTGACAGCATAGACTAAAGTTTCACCATAGTGAACACAGACAAGATTGATTGACATCTCAGTGTTATTTTCTTTTGTGTGTGTTGAGTCCAAGGCTGTCTGCCTTGGGGAACAAGTGACTTTGTGTCCTGTTGCTGCATTTCTGACATGGGGTGATGAAGAAAGCTGGTGGGAGTTCAGGCATTTCCTGTCTTTACCAGTAGGCCAGGCATGGATGCTATGGGTTTGTGGTGCATTTAGAAGAATGGGCAGGGAATTAGAAAGTAAAGGGACAAAGAGAGGTGCTAGGATGTGTGTATTTGTATGGGGCCTGGTAAGGGAATATATTACAGTACAGTGTGTACAGTTAGAGTAAAGGATTTAATGGCAGGGAAAAGAATTTACCACTGCAATGGGACTTATCAGTCGATGCTCATGGACAGCACACACACACATACAGAAACCAAAATGTAGATGTGTCCGTACACATGGACTCTATGGACTACACACAAGTGTCCGAACATGTGCACTGAAGTATATCACCTCTGTAACATTAGGGACTGTGATGTTTAACTGAGAAGGGCTATTAAGAAGACAAAAAGGTATTTTCTTTCTTTGTTTTCTACTTTATAGATGAGTCCCAGGGTCCTTAAAAGCAGCTCAGGTACACATTATGAATCACATCAGAAAAAAAGCAATCTCTGACTTTTTGCTGAATGTGAAATTTAGATTATGGATGCATAGAAAATCTGGGAGCACAGGCAAATAAATAACTTAATAAATAGCTTGCATCATTTCAATGAAAAATTTAGAAGACTTCCAACGGCTTGAAATAATGAGTTTAGCTAAGATGCACAATAGTAAATGCTTAGTTTCAGACAGAATTTTTACTCTTTACTCATGGATCTCTATGCGGTCAACGACAATGGATATATAACAGATATATATTTGACCATGATGGGTCCACCTTAAAAGACAAATATTCACGTCTGTCTCCAAACAACTGCGGTTTGCAAATATTTGGTATCTAATTTATGAATGGAGAATCCCATCACAAGCCCCAAAACGTTGCTTTCAGTCTGAGTTAGTCTGCACAGATGAGCACAACACGTTCACAATGCATCTCTTTAAAGTAGGAAACGTGAGTCAGTGGTTGCGTTACAGATATATTCCTGTATAAAAACCATATGCTATTTTCCATCATAAAAAGCTGTCCTACAACAGCTGCTTCATTGTTTGTGCGAGGAAATTCTGATCTTCCAATCTATGATTTTCCGGCTGGCTAATTTGAATAGCTGTTTATGTGAATTGCATGTAAATGGCAACAAACTCCACTGATTTATTAGTGTCAGCATCCATATTATTACAAAAATATTAACTTCCAGATTGAACCCATTCAATTACAGCCTGATAGCATAATTGCTGTCTTTTTGCCATTTTATCACTTTAACACACTAAGTAACTTTAAAGCTTCAAAATAACCATTAAAAAGGAATGAGATCACAAATTCTTTACGCATTGTCACAATATTTTGTTCATGACATGGTCTCCAACCAAAGTTTTTCCAAGTGTGACTGTAGCATTAACAGCATTTATTAGCAGTAGGGTATATTCTAATTACAGGTTGCAAGTCAGTATTGGGCAGTTTTTAAAGCAGGTAAGTCCAAGCTAAATAAAAACAAGACTGAAACAAGTCGCAAATAATATACAGTATGAAGAAAGTGTTGTAGCAAAGACTGAACCTCTGTAGCCCCGTAACTGTCAAACAAATAGACAGTGTAGACAAGCTCCCATGTATGACGGAAGTTCAACACAATTGTGGAAAAAATATTTTGTAATATCTCTACAATGACTTTATTTCATGACACAAAGATTAACTATCTTACCTAAGGTTACAGGGAGAAAAACAATCAAGGATAAGGCATTGAATCTGAATAGCTTTAATTTAAACTGAAATAAATTTTATGGCCTAGAGATATGACATTGAAGATTCCACAAGATTCAGTATCAAGAAGACAACGCTTTCCAACTCAAGGCGTAGACTTATGAAATATATCACTAAATACCAACTATCTAAAGCTCTGCCTATAACAAGAAGACACGTACACAATGTTATTACTCACATCAATATTGATGTGAATACTGTGGTTGAACTCCCAAAGCAATAATGTAGACAAATGTGGGGAAAAAAGAAAAAGGGAATAAAAGATGGATGAAGTGTTTCAATATCTGCGAGACATTTTTGAACAAGAGTGGTCAAGCTACAATCATTCACCAAGGACATCAATGAAATTAGACCCTTCTGGCTACAGTAAAATACACACATAATGTTAAGGTTAAGCAACAATGTGGAACATCTTTTACAAACATTCAGTATGTGTATTCAATCATTTGGCATTGGAAGGATTAAATAATGGAGGCAAAATCATTATGTGCCGGCTTCAGAACTGCAGCCAGGATGAGGTTTGACACAAGATGCAGATATCATGTTTATCTGTCACCGCGGTTGAACCTTATTGCCTATTCCTCACTCGCTCGAACATATTATCAAAACTGAATCATCCCAGCTCTTTATAGATTGTTCTTGTTCTGCCTTGAGACCAGTACGTCTTTGCAGTTTGATACCATCTCACTCAATATTTCATGACTTCAAGAGTTACAGGGATAAATTTCTCTCAAAGTCCCAACAGTGTGCTATATCTTCACAATATCTCCTCCCAGCTGATTTTTGGCAACAAAGCAACCTAAAGCTTTTAGCACTGCAGCCACATGTTACTGCAGTGCGGAGGCTTGTAAGTCAAAAGCTAAGCTGAATGGTGTAAATTCATTTCTGGTTATGTGGGTCAAGGTAAGGTCATTTCAGATATTTATGTGTTATTTCACACAGGCCTGCATGTCGTTAGAGACTCTGTGTGTGTGTGTGTGTGTGTGTGTGTGTGTGTGTGTGTGTGTGTGTGTGTGTGTGTCCAATGACCCACTTCCCTGCAGGGATGGCACGGGTCATTTGTTCTGACCTTTCCTGTATGCACAAGCAAACAAACAGCTACAGACTGATGACATGGCAAACAGCCTCATATTCACCTGTGCACAATAAAATACCTCATTCCAATCACAGCACCGTCTCCTCCAGCGGGAAACTGCAACAGAATATCTTCAGTCTGTTGAGTTTATAAGCGAAAATGAGTCCCAAAATGCAGTATGAACTGAAAACTTGTCTACAATGTACAACCTCCAGAATAGTCCAACAGAAGAGTGAGAGATAAGAACAGCAGAGATTGAAAAGTTCTTTTTGTTTCAGTGTTATAGGGCTGAAAGATGTATTAGATGTATTTAAAATGAATCAGTTGTATAAGTTCATCCATCCGCTTAACCTTTTCAGGGTCACAGGGGTGCTGGAGCCTATCCCTAGGGCGAGAGGTAGGGTACACCCGGAACAGGTCGCCAGTCTGTTGTAGGGCAAACACAGAGAAACAGACAACCATTCACACATGGGACATCAATTAACCTAACCCCAGGTCTTTGAAGCTGGAGTACCCAGGGAGAGCCCACGCAGAACATGCGAACACCACACAGAAAGACCCAGGCCTGATGATGGAATTGAACTCAGGACCTTCTTGCTGTGCGGCAACAGTGCTAACCACAGTGCTGCCATCACTATATAAGTCTAAAGTCCAAATATGGTGATTGGTCTTTCATTTGAAAATTGATGTCTCAAGCAACCAAACAAAATATTTCTTTGATTGTTTTGGGGTCTCATCTGATGGATCATGTAATACCGAGTAAAGGTGGTACAGCTGCAAACTTTGAAGATGATTAAACCACATAGAAGTAACATTATCTCTAAATACATATTTCTTCACTTGCATTGGTTATGGAGCAATGGTAAGTCCATTTGTCCATTTTTGAATTACTTATTCATTTCACGATTGCAGCATGGCTGGACGCTATCCTAGCTAACTGTGTGTACATTGCAGAGTAAACATTCTCTCCAACTGTATGGGCAATTTGGATTCAAAACCAATCTAACATGCATGTCTTTGAATTATGGGAGGAAACAAGAGTACCCAAAGAAAGCCCATGGAGGTGCAGAAAAGATCTGCACAAAAGTCCACACACAAAGGCCCCAGCCAACCAGGAGGTTCACATTAGGGGGCTTTTTTTGCTGTAAGGTGACATTTCTATCACCACCATGCTGGCTATTGGTAGGTTTGCTTGATTAAATCAACAGCTAGTGGCATTAACAAAGACTCAAAGGCTGTGATTGCACTGCTATAAACCCCGCCTTCACATAAAATCAGGGTACAGCACTGCTGAACATTATATGCTTCATAAAATGTTAATATCTATTATAAAAGGTACGGTACTGGATGTTATTAAATAATGTGTTTTCATGTTTGTATCTACCAGTAAATTTCTTTGCTAGGGGTATACCTCTGTATATGTGTGTGTGTGAGAGAGAGATTGTTCATGAAATGTAAAGTTTCAAACACCAAGTATATAAAAGGAATCCCTCTTGACAGCTAAATTTCTTTTCCCTGATTAGCTAAATAAGCCTGAAGGAAAACATGTTTAAGCAGCTATATTTGGTTGAATTAGAGGAGAGCCTCCTTGGAGAGAAACATTTGTACCTGAAAGTTTAATGTATTCTTTATTTGGAAATAACAAGCTTACAAAGAAAGGCCCATTATACAACTAGCAGAATATACTCGGGCAGTGTAAACAACACAACCTTGGTTGTTATTGATAATGATGCGCTGCAGCAACCAGGTGCCATGAATTATGTGACTCTCTCCTTTCTTAGACTACATCAGCTGCATACATGTGAGCTTATGCATGTGTGTGTAACGTGATGAAGCAAGAAACCAGAGAGGAAACCAACATATAAACATGGGGGAATGACTGCATAAAAAGCAGGGTGGGTGATATCAACTAGCCAACCAGGTGGAAACCTGATGTGAGCAAGCTCAGAAAACATTCAAGGAAGTCTTACACCCAGAAGGCAATGTAGATTAGACGAATCACAACGTTTGGAGAAAGCATTAGTCATGTCCCAAAATGCCCTGCTCGGGAGTGTGGTGTTTTGGTGTGGAGAGTCAGGTATCATGACTGAAATGATAAGTCAGAGATGAATAAGTGTTTGCCATGTACACCTGGATCTTTCAACCAGCATCCTGCAGGAAGATGAAAGGACGATTGCAGACACCGAGACCAAATGGAGACCATGAGAGTCCAGAAACTGGCCTTGACCATTTAGCATCAGAGCCAAGATTTCTGCTATATTTATTTGCCAGTTTCTACTTTTAAGGTGGAGATCGAGAGATAGACGTTGAGGATTTCAGGAATTTATAGAGAAATCTAATTGTGCAAAGCTCTAAGGGGATAGAAAGGAAGGAGAGAGTGGAAAAAAATGAGGTGGAGGGCAGACGGAGGTGTGTAGGAGGACTTTGATGGTTGGAGCGACAGCTGTGTACCCGGTGAGTGTCTTTGAAGAACAAGAGGAAGCCTAGAAATAAATGCATTAATTGCAGATGAGAGGGAAAAATGAAAGAAGAACAATGATGATGAAGGCGAAGAGAAACAGATTGTGTTTGTTGACTCAGAATACCTCCAGCTGAGACAGATGAAAGGCCTCACAATTATGATGTCAGAGGTTATAAAAACACGCATGTAGATTTGGTGATATTGCCTTCGAATGCTGATATGTGAAGAGTGATTTTTATACTTTTTTGTGGACTTTTTTTACCCACTTTCTTAAAAATTATGTTTTTTTTTCATTTGTATGTGTCAAAACTAATTTGTTCTTACATAAATACCTCAGTAGGCACGCGTAAGAGAATAGACAGACTCTATCAAGACATCCGACAGAGATGGTTCTAAAAATGCTGAGTAAAAATCTAAAGGAGAATTTCTTTGTGGCAAAATGGCATTGCTGTACTGGCACATGAGATCCGCATGCCATTTCATCTTTTGCAGCTCTGCTGAGTTAAGCAAAATTTGTCGTAATTACGCCAGCACTCGGTTTTGAGTCTTTAGGGAGGCCTTGACATCATATAACTTTGATTTGTATATGTGCAGCAGAATTAAAGCCTTAAAAAAATCAAAACTTTTTACCAAGCTAAATAGAAATTCAGATGTGGCTGGTGATTATATGCAGGCAGTTGCTAGTCCCAGTAACAATAGACAGTTGTAGCTCTCTTCCCATTCATTTATTTGGGGGCTTCAGTGTAACCAAATAAGTACCCAGAGGCATTACCAAGATGTAGCCTGCCAAGTGGGAACACTTGTTCCCTGAAATATTTTTGTAAACTGTACTGTGCAAAAGTATCTGCCTCTTACACAGTTCATAATCACATTATGTGAGCTTGGGTCCTTCAACAGCTGATTCTAATACTACTATAACACTCCTGCAGATGGATTATTAAATCACAGTGTCTGAATAGATAAATGGAACAGCTTCAGTCTTTTGTTATGAACTTTGTTTTTTCACTGGGGAAAGCTGTCAGTGTTTCATCAGCCTCAAAATTTCATTTCTGCGACACTGGTGCAGCTTCATCCATCTGTTGACAAAGAGAGAAAAGATGGGAGATGGGGAGGTGAGCAAGCTTTATTGGTATTAAAGACACAAGATGAGGAGAAGTGGAACTCTAAATGGGCCCAGTCTCTTCCTAACTCATTCGGTAGTTCTTGTCAAAGTTTTTAAAGTGCCTGGATTTCTTATTAGTGTCTACAGTTTGTAAAGCGCAGTCGGCACTTTGACATTTTTAGTCTCTTCCAACAGCATAGGTGCAGTTTTATCTGCTTTTTGGGACTGCACTCTAAGAGACATTGAGGTTGAAACAAATGGGAATGAAGTATCCAAGATGCTCCCAGGTGCTTGTCCACAAGAGGACTATACCTCTCAGGTGATTTCTTAACCAACCTATCTATAGCCTTAATGCTATATTCTATAAATATCTCCATCCCGCTGCATGTCTTCCTCCACATGCTGTTCCCCAAAAGGCGTTCTTTTCTGTCTCTTCACTACACCTCCTTATTCCAGAGGCCCTGCACGTTCCCATCCTTTTTACCACAGACATTACCATACCTTTGATCGCACTCTCGCTACCTTCTTTCTACTTCATTACCAATGCATACATCTTCCTCTCTTTTTTTTTCAAAATATCTTTGTCCTAGTCAGCAGTTAGGAATGTTCATTTAACAATTGCCTTAGATGGAATTATAACATTAAAAGGAGATGGCTTTGAAATGGAAATTGCACGCATGGGAGACCCTAGTGAGTGCTCCGATGGTCTCCTGGATCCCGATGATGAACACCCGGGTTTCATTCTATCTGACATCAGAAGCAAAGGCGGGCACATGAAGAACAAACGTCCTGGAAAAAGGCAAAGATAAGAAAGATCGAAAGACACCCCTGTCCTTGGTTGACAAACAGCTGCATCACCTCTCTTCTTTTATGTGTACTGTGGTTTCGCTTTCATCTGGCTTACAGTTTGATGTGATGGTATTATTTGCTTGTCATTAGAGGAAGAGGAAATTGGGTCTGTCATTAGGTTGATAACACCTCTGCCAGATTAAATGACTGACAAGAAGCACTGGTGGGCTTAGTGGAGGGGGAATAAACCAAGAGTATCAGACTCTGTATTACCTTACAGGAAGGGAATAAACACAGGACAAACAGATGAAAAAACAAAACAAAATTATTATAGCAAATAAAAGAAATATCACTAACATTAGCAAGGAAAAGATAGACTGAGGGTAAGCCCCAAATAAATGGGTAACAATCCCTTCATTCATTCTTCCTAGTTTGCATATGTATTTACAAAAATGCGCATGCTTCTTTTTTCTGTAATAACTTCTTCAAATAAAATGGCAAAATCATGATAATTAGCATAATTTCAGACTTATACAGTAGGGTGTGAGCCTCAAAGTTGCTGTGAACTATTTTGTTTTCTTACCTCTCTCAGTTCAAGTCCATAATCGTAGCCAGACGGGCTATTGTAGGACAGACCTGTTTTAGTCAGCCAAGAGAGATCAGAAAGATTAAATTTATAACTGTCATGGCCCTGTTTGTATAAAAGAACATTTTTGTATGTGATGTATGTATGTGTGCACATTACATATTTTTGCATATTACATCTGAGTCATCTCAAAAACTCTGCTTGCCAGTGTTCATTTAAAGTGAGTGTTCTCAGATGGTAAAGTGACTCCAGACCAGATACAGACCGGAGTTTTTCGCAATCTCGTAGGCTATCAGTCCACTGTTTACCTCAGTTGTCATTATGCCAGATGAAAAAATTCCATGTCGATTTATTCTGGAAAGGAGTGTAAAACTTTGTGAAAGGAATCCAAAACGAGTTGGAGTCAGAGGAGCTCATTTCTGTCCGTTGACAGCGAAACTGAGGGGAGTTTTTTTAATATCTGGAACTTTTGGTAAAAACTTCTGGTTTTGCTTTAATTCCATGTTGGCCTCTGCTAGCTGCTGTTAGTCAGGATTAAAACTGCATTGAATGACATTGCATGCATGGGAGACCCACGCAACAGCATTGAAACCTTCTTTGAAGTAAATCTCTAATTGTTGAACTCTGATGCTTAGTGTATAAACTCTCATGAGAATATAATCAAACTCTTTATCAGAGGGAAAATTGGATTTTTTATGACCCAACAAGGTATAACAAGCCTAACATTAGCTGACATAATACTAGCTAATAACTAAGGATGGCACGATACCACTTTTTTATGTCCGATACCGATATCATAAATATGGATATCTGCCGATACCGATATGAATCCGATATAGTCTATTTTTAAACAAAACTGTTTTTTTTAATGTCTTGCTGCATTTTGTATGAGTTCATACTCAAATTTAAAAAGACAAAACACTAAAGCTATTCTATTTTACTTGTATACAAGAAATACACTGCACCCAAAATATGGCTCAGTTCAGCAATACTGATCTTTATATTTAAACTTTAGCACCGTTTAGCTGTCACCAGTATCCAAACATCCATCCTGAAAGTGGGCAACTTTATGCAGAACTTTAAATCTAAGTATTTAAAGTAATATTCAAGTAAATCAAAGTGCAACTTTATGCAAATTTCAAAAACTCTTGGGTTCTGAAAAACAGGTGCAATATTAGCACAAAGCAATGTTGATATTCAACAACTTAAAAAAAAAAAAACAAGTTGTCAAATGGACCCATTTATACTTAAAACTTAAAGTTAACATAACCAGTCATTTAGGTTGAAAAAAAAGTGCAAGTAAATGAAAACATGGCTTCTCATGACACTCATATTTTATCAAGATGTCTGTCAGAGTAAGCTGGTTTTTTTCACATTTAAGCTGAGATTGAATTTTGCATCATTTCTATAAAAAACTTAATACAAGTATTTAAAAAAACCCATAATAAACTGAAATATTTGTCTTTTGGTGTCCCCTATGGGCCTTTTCCAGTAACCCCCAGTGCTGTGCACTGAGTGTGGCTGGCAGGTCATACTCTGCAGAATATGCACACAAGGCTCGCTTCTGTTCAGTGAGGGTCTTGATCATATAATATGTGCTATTCCATCTTGTTCACACATCTTGTATCAGACGTTTGGGTGACATATTCAGCTCCATTTGAATGTTCTCCAAACGTGAATATGCCTGTGGTGAGTGTTTGAAGTGACCCACTATTTTTCTGCCCACTGCCACAGCATCACATTACACTACGTTGCGTTAGCAGTCCCTCATTCACCGCATGTTGCAAAGTGCGTGTTGTCTCGCAAAACAACGTGGACTTTGTTCTTAGGAATTTTCCACGCATTTAACGTTTCCGCCACAGCGGTAGCGATGGACTCCCCTGAATGTGAACCAAACTCTTTAGCAGCACTGCTTTTTGCAAAGTAAAACTTGAGTCTATCCATTGTACAGTCAGACTTAGCAATGACAACGGACAAACATCCGAGCTCCAGATATCAGTTGTTAACCTTAACGTGGGAATGCTTTCCAAACATTCAGGGAGGAACTTACACACCTGCTTGTACTTCTCTGGGATAGCTTATTCAGAGATGAAATGCCGGTTTGGCAGCATGTAGCAAGGCTCCAAATGCTCCATTAAGTGTCAAAAACTGACAGTTTCCACAACAGAAAGGGGTTGGTCATCAAGCACAAGAAATTCAACAATTTTGAATTCTGTCCAGAAACGGGAGGATCTTATGTCTAATCTGCTGACAATATGTAATTTTGACAATATCTGGAATGAATAAACTTTTGTGTGTTAGACTTCAGTTCAGGAGATCACACTTGAGGCAAGGAAGAAGATGATATTTTATCTAGATGCTGTTTGCATTGTCCCAAATTATTAAAGGGACCCTTTCTCTAAGGATAACACATAGGTATGAGACTTCATCAGTCTGACGGTGCAGACACAAATTAAAGGCTTTCCTCCACAGCACAGGAAACCTAAGAGTTCTCTTTTCCTTCACCTTAGGCATACTACGCATGTGGCAAGTGTCACATATGATTAGGCAGAGCATTGACGCCATATTCAAGATGGTGGGATAACATGGCACCTTCCACAAACCAGCACTCAGTCCTATGCATTTTAATGGTAATTCTACGTTTGTGAGGATGCATGATTTTGTTGAAAAATAAACAACACACTAATTAATGTATATTCACGAATACATTATTCTTTTTTTCTATTAAATACTGGACAAAAAATAACTCTACCTTGAAAAAAAGGAGTGGAAAGAAGAAATCACTGGCAGCTGAGAAGCTGGCAGCAGGCATTTTTTGGTATTTTTTGATTATTAATCTAGTGGTCAATCAGTTTTCACAGTTGTTATGTATCAGTAATTTGTCTGAGGACAAATTGCTTATGTTCAAAGTAACTTGTGGGACCTTAAATGAAAAGAATTAAAGTCTCGAGCATGTGCACATGTGTGGCCCCTTTTCTTCATTCATTTTCCAGTAATTAGCGCAAGCTCGTTAATTAAGCCACAAGGCACTCAATTATATTTCTCCTTTCAAAGCTGACCCAAACCTGAGGGAAAACATGTTGAGCCGTCTAAGAAACAATGGCCCTGCTGATCTTTGAGTAATTATCAATTACTATGCTAATTCATCACTCACCATCAATCCCATCAAAAGCCTCATGCAGCCTGACAAATGTCCATGGTGCTGCTAAGAAACTACAGGACAACTTTAAAAATATAAATAAATAAAAAGCACTTTAACTTTGAACTTTCAAACGTGGGCTCTGAAATGAAACAGTAAAAAAAAAACAGATATGAAGCTGTAAAGAGCATGAAGAGTTATTGAATACAAGTTGTGCTTTGTTCATAAGCAAGGTCAAGTTTTTGTCCTGTTTTCCAAGAAGAGTGCAGATTATTCACAAGTTCTTCTCATTGTGACACATTCGTTTGATTAAATGGCTCCTGCATGCATGCTGCAAATCACCAAGTTCCACAAACACACCCACTCAAATTAAAATGAACATAAATATACAATCACACACACCGTAGATGCAGGAGATCAAAGTTTTTAATCCACACTCCATAAAACTGGGCCAAAACACATACAAAGTACCTATTATATTCACAGCTGTTTAATTTATGTTTTCAGCTAATAACATGAGACTTTTGTAAAACTGGTAACTGTGTTCATAATTACAACACTCTACTGTTCATTTTTGATTATTTTAACAGTAATATATTTTACATGTAACTGTACATAAAAATAGAAGATATGTACATTTAATACATTTTTCAGTAACAATTGTTACAACTGTATACACTTTCTATGCATGTGTTGTTGTTTTTTTTAAGTCCAGGAAATGTTATTGGAATTGTAATATGCTGTTAGTTACACGTTATACAAGTACAAATTGAATGACCATATAATTCACAGAGCTTTCACATAAAATCATGTGTACTTAATGGATACAAACCTACGAGAATGACATTTATTAAAATAAGATTTAAAAAATCTCCTATAGGACCACAGACATCATAGAAGTTTAGGAAAATATTTAGCTTTCTGTAGCTGGATGATATAAATTTTAGAATGATATTTAGTTTTACGATGACAAATGAAACAATCAGGATAAACTTACTTCATGTTCTCCCTATTCTCTACATTTAATTCAGTTAACAATGAAATCACAGCAGGAAAAAAAATATATAGCCTTTTAGGCATTCTTGATGACAAAAGTTGAACTTGTGTGCAGTTTCTATCACTTTGCTATACAGATGGAAGTCTTTTGTGCCCAATGAGTTTTAGCTACACAAACAATGGCTAATAGCAATTAAACCAAAGCTTAAAGTCACACTGAACATGGTAAGTGTGCCTGGCACTATAGACTCATAGACCACTTCTGGACAGAGAAACTGTTTCATTCCAGGTACAATTGGCTACAAGTAAAACAAAATGAAATAGTTCTCATTTTCAATGAAAGGTGGCCACTGCTCTGTCTTAATTTGTCCTGACCAAGGTTTTAATAGTTTTGAAGTTTTCATTAGTGTTTATTTTCATTTAGTTTTGACTTCTATTTTTCTATATATTTCTATCCTATAAGGTGAGGGACCAGACAAAGAGCGATTGAGAAGACCACTATGAGAAGACCATTGAGGGAACAGTTTACCCTGCCCAGGATAGGGTTACCGGGACCCCGCCCTGGAGCCAGGCCAGGGAGGGTGCCCGAGGGCGAGCATCTGGTGGCCAAGCCTTAGTCCATGGGGCCCGGCCGGGCACAGCCCGAAAAAGGGACATGGGCCCATCTTCCTGCAGGCCCACCACCCGCAGGTGGCACCATAGGTGTTGGGTGCATTTTGAACTGGATGGTGGCCAGGAGAGGAGGTCCTGATGGACAGATCCCCAGCTACTAAGACTGGCAATTGGGACATGGCATGTCACCTCTCTGGTGGGGAAGTGGAAGCTGGGTTAGTAAGTGAGGTTGAGAGGTACCAGCTAGATATAGTCACCTCAACGCACGGCTTGGGCTCTGGAACCAGTCTCCTGGAAAGGGGCTGGACTCTGCCTCAGACTGGAGTTGCCCTTGGTGAGAGGCGGCGGGCTGGGGTGGGTATACTTGGCATCCCCTCGGCTTGCTGCCTGTATATTAGGGTTTCTCCCAGTAGACGAGAGGGTTTGTTCCCTGCGCCTCCGTGTCAGGGAACAGGTCCTGACCATTGTCTGCGCTTATGCACCGAGTGGCGGTTCAGAGTACACCCAGCCTTCTTGAAGTCCCTGAGTGGGGAACTTGAGGGTGCTCCTCCTGGGGACTCTGTTGTCCTACTGGGAGACTTCAATGCTCACGTGGGCAATGACAGTGAGAACTGGAGGGGCTTGATTGGGAGTAACAGCCTCCCAGATCTGAACCCGAGCGGTGCTTTGTTATTGGACTTCTGTGCAAACCACAGTTTGGCCATAACGAACACCATGTTTAAACATAAGAGTGTCCATAAATGCACGTGGCACCAGGATGCTCTAGGCCGCAGGTCGATGATCACTTTCTAATCGTATCATCAAACCTAAGGCCAAATGTTCTGGACAGGCGGGCAAAGAGAGGGGCTGTGCTGTCAGTACGACTGGGTATTGTCACTGATTTATAGAATCGATTCGATTCCAATTCAAAAGGTCCCGATTTGCTTCGATCCACGATTCGATTTGATTTGATCGATTCGATTTGAATCAGGGAACTTTTGCTACAGACAGTCAGAAATATTATAATTCTGATCATTTATCAGTACATATCCATATTTTTACATCTATAAAAAGAAAGCTGAGACTTGTGAAACTTTATCAGAGGTGTAAGCATCACAGATGCCTTTGTGTCAAAGTAACAGAGCATAAAACACAGAGAAAAATGAAGGAGATGTCTTTTTATAGCAGATAACCACCTTAAAAATATTCTGCAGTAGAACAAAAACAGAAGAAAACCATGAATCAACATATAAACTTTACCTGATGCCGCTGAAGTGAAGCAGAGCAAAGTTACAGAGGTTTAATTAGAGACACAGCTAAGTATTTTGCAATTTCGCATAATTTTAAACAGTTTAAATTTCTTCAGTATTGAACAGCAGAAATTAGGCTCTCTTGTCGGAAGACAGTTAAATAAAAAAAAACAAAAAACACAGCGGCCGACAGCGCTGTACATAACGATAGACTTGTGCAATTTTTTTATCGCACAGAGATTTTTAGATGGGAAACTATTTGTAAGGTACACTAAGAGAGAGAGAGAGAGAGAGCTGTGCATGAAGTGTCATTTTATCGTGGTGGAAGCAAAACGGCAAAAGTAAGAGGGAATACATGACGATGTTTATGTGAAGCAAAATGTGAAGCGTAGTTTGGATCTTCTTTTGCTGTTGGTTCAGTCAAATTTGCCTGGAGAGAGACAAAACCTACAGCTTCAGAATCTAGTGCAAAAAAACAACGTAAACACAAAGTGCGGACCCATCGACGCATCAGAATCTGTGAGCTGTCGGCTTTCAGCCCCGACAGCGTGTCCGTGTACATACTGTGTTCATTTCAACTTAATAGTTTCATTGATTAAATTAGCATTACATATTTGTGACAATATTTTACATTTGTGACTGTATTTTTAAGTGGAGAAAAAATGTTTTCTTTAAAAAAATAAAAATGTCATGGTTATTCACAGTTACTTTTAATTTTATTTTAGTTATTTTAGTTCTACATATAGTTCATGTTTTTAAAAAATAACAGGACAATTTTGTGAAACTTGTAACAGTTTCCAGTCATGTAGCTTATATGCTGAAGGAACAGGAAAGACTTACAACATCTAACAGGAAGTTCCTAAAAGCTCTTGACTTTTCACAAACTAGAGGTATATATCTTGCCCATGCTTCTTAGTATTGTTCTGGTAAAGAAGAGCTTTCATCTGATGCACACTACAATCTGTTCCCCACAAACTCTTCTTCAGCTCTGTCCTCTCATCCTTCTTATGTATTGATAAAAGCACTGCCCATGAAATATCAGGTCCTGTCCACTAGTAATTGATTGTTTGCAGTTTGATAATACATAAACGTGTAGACTTGCGCTTGTCAGCTGTGCTCGAAAATAAATGCAGCCATAGATTTCCAATTAAAGGTGGGTGGCAGGGCTATTAGTTAGCTCTAAAGGTAGCTGTCAGTGAGTGGAATAAGCCAGGGTCTATAGCCACCATGATAAGGTAGCTCTGAGAGGTGTGTTTATCCAGCTCCGGGCAATCTCATAGTGTGAAGACGCAGAACGTAACATGGGCTATTGGGTGATATTGTGATATCTACTTGAAACAACAGTCATCTTTTAACAGTATATATTATATAGTTTCTACCAAGATATTAAAAAAGGTAAAATAGTCACACTTAAACCCTTTAAGACCTACCATAGAACCAAGTCCGCCAGAGTTATCTTTATATTTTTACATGCTGTAGTGCCATTTTTGGGAGCATTTCAAGTTGCTATACATCAATATAACCATTATAGCCCAAATTTTAAGAATATGTATGCATTAAGTCTATAATAACTACATAAATTGCAACAAAGTACAATAAGCTACAAAAAATTGAAAATCGTTTTTGGTTTTTTTACATATATTTCTAGTTAGAGAAATTTAAGAGGTTTGTCCCTCAAAACTGTAAATACAAAAAAGTTGCACAAAATAGTTTCTAACAACAGGAAATTTATTTTGAGTGTCTTCATAGTTTTATTTTTGAGATACACCAATTTTTATATACTGCTGGAAAAACGAAAATAAATATTATGATGTAAATTTGCAAAAAAAACAGCATGTGCATCAAAATAAACTATTTCCAGCAGTGCCTTTTGAGTTCTAAGCATCCCAGAAACTATTCAGAAAAGCATGAAGTCAAACATGACTTTTAAAAACACCAGTATAGGCTTATAAGGCCCCGAAGGTAAAAAACTAAATTTTCCCGCAAAAATTATGTCACTTCCGGTTTCGGTCAGGTAATGGCGGACATATGATAGTTCGCGCTGACGTCTATTCCAACGTAGGAAGTGTTATGAACAGCTGATCGGATCGGCAAACCGTGTTTCTGGAATATTATGTTTTTGTTGCTGGAAGTGCTTTTTATGCTGTTTTTGCAAAGCTATATGTGGAAGGAAACCGTGACCTAGGGTAAGCTGATGGCATAAGATGTAAGTACAACTCCTCTGGTTTCATGTGCAAAAAAATTTATTGTGCTAGCTTACGTGGTTCCGGTTCTACAGGGATTTAAAAATAGTTACGCAAAACGGAGCGTGCCCGCTCCAACCGGCTTTAAAGGGTTAAATGTGAGAAAATGAGGAAAGACAGGGTTTGCTGCACAATATAACAGCATAAGGACATGACAAAGCAATCTTAACTCAAACTCTATTAACTAGATTTTTTGAAAACATTTATCAATATCTTGAAATCTTTATTGGCTAATGCGGTTTGAGCAACTGAGCAAATCTCTTTCCAAATAAAGACTGAGAGATGGAGTTAAACACTTAGGAAACAGACTGTTAAGTGAACCTCGCGTAAAGTTTATTTTATCCCACTACATATCAAGATGATTTTAAATACATACTGTATAGTGATAGATACCATAGCTGGACTGGCCATCGGGCATACCGGGCATTTGCCCGGTGGGCTGCTGGCGATTTTTCGTTTTTATGGGCCGATGGATTTTTTTTTTTTTTTAGGAAGGGTATATATAATGAAAGGTGTTGGATTGGCCAATTGGTCATGATCGACTCTGGGCTGGACCAATTACAGCCGAGGAGGCCGGATGCACCCTCCCCCTTGTTTAGCAATCTTAAACTCATCAGGTGGCTCTGACATCCCACCTGATGAAGACCCTGGAGCGGTTGGTCCTGGCTCAGCTTCGGCGCCTTGTGAGCTCATCACTGGACCCACTTCAGTTTGCCTACCAGCCTGGCATTGGAGCGGATGATGCCGTCATTCACCTCCTACATCGCTCCCTCTCTCACCTGGAGACCGCTGGGAGCACTGTGAGAATCATGTTCTTTGATTTCTCCAGTGCCTTCAACACTATTCTTCCCTCGGTTCTGAAGGACAAGCTGGAGAACTCTGGAGTGGACCATCACCTCACTACCTGGATTTTGGACTACCTCACCGACAGTGTTGGGAAGGTTACTTTTAAAATGTATTCCACTACAGAATACTGAATACATGCCCCAAAATGTACTCTGTAACGTATTCCGTTACGTTACTCAATGAGAGTAACGTATTCTGAATACTTTGGAATACTTAATATATTATCATGCTGTTTACAACTACATGAATGTCCTATTGCTGTGATTTATTACTGTTACTGAAGGTCCGCGGCTCCGAAACGTAGTAAAGGGACCTCTGGCTAATACGTCGGGTTCCTGTCGGGCTGGTAGCCGAAAACTAGCTTTACTTTGTTGTCTGGGTCAACTTTGCTTGCGGGAGACAGAGAGAGGCGTTGAAAGGCTTCTCCAACGGAACTTATTTTTTCCGGAGGAAAACACGAACACAGTGTACAGTTGAGTCTTAATAGCTTACTTACAAATGGGCTCCTCAGGCACTCTTCTTGGCTGCTGTGGTTATTATTATATTTACATGCTTCCAGCTCCCGTTTTTGCTCCGTGACAGCTCGGACTTTTCCTTTCTCTCCCTCCCTCGCTCACAGACACTAAGGCCGTTTATCAATGCCCAAGTAGGCCAGTACGTACTCGCGTGCTCGGTGAGTACGTACTCGCCGAGAACGCACGGGAGTACGTACCCGCCGAGAACGCGAGCACGGACTCGTGGGCCGTTTCTCAATTCTCAAGTACGCGAGCACGGACTCGTGATTTGTACAGTCGGAACACCAGCGTACGTGATGATGTCACAGGTCCGGAGGTTTTACTGCCGTCTCCTCCTAATTTAACTGTGAGTAACATGTTATGAAGCTTAACTGTAATCACAGCCAAACCGGTTTACTCAGGAACAAATAAAACACTGAAATAAACCAAACATTAACATTTAGAAGTGATCTAAGTGACTTATATATCATTTTTAACCTCAGTAGTGAAACCTCTAATAATAAAAATAGTGTACATGTACATACGTGTACATACCTTAATAAAAACAAGCAGGTGAGATGTTAGAACGCTTTTATTTCTATTTTAGTGGACACTCAATACTATAGACAGCTGCTGGGGTTTCTTTAACCTGAGTAGTGAGAAGTCCGCGAGCAGGGGGGGGGGACGGACGATGTGCCGGGAGTCCGCTGTTGAGTTTTGGACGAAATGCATTCTGGGATATATAGCTGTCCCAAGTCTACACCGATGCATGCTCGATAAAACGGGCGGATCGAGAACACATCCGGGACTTTTTCGCGTTCTCGGCGTGATGCGTACTTCGAATTGGAACAGTACTTGGTCTCCG
The DNA here is from genome assembly GCF_001858045.2 of Oreochromis niloticus. Taxonomy (NCBI): domain Eukaryota; kingdom Metazoa; phylum Chordata; class Actinopteri; order Cichliformes; family Cichlidae; genus Oreochromis; species Oreochromis niloticus. Next base: position 26,008,604 of record NC_031985.2, on the reverse strand, counting down.
ACTGATGACGTATCACGAGTACACGAGAACGCAAGTACGCACAAGTACGCATATTGATAAACGCCCATAACGGGTATGGTAGTCCATTCTCCCTGCAGCACGGACTACACTGCCCATCAGGCTACATGCTTTAGAGCTATGCCTGTAGCATTCTGCCTTTTAGCTTAGCACAGCAACAACAACAAAAAAGCGCTCTCTCACCCAGGAAACACGCAGAGAGAGAGCGCGTCACCCTGTAACCATGGCAACCGTAACGCTGCCGCCTGGAACAACAGAACGTAGCTGTCAAACAAACCCAAACAGTCCTGACCCGCGACAATATGAAACAGGGAAGTACCGCCGTGTATTCCATTTATTTCAGCAAAGTAACTGTATTCTGAATACCACCTTTTTAAACGGTAACTGTAACGGAATACAGTTACTCATATTTTGTATTCTGAATACGTAACGGCGGTACATGTATTCCGTTACTCCCCAACACTGCTCACCGACCGACCACAGTATGTGAGGACTCAGGGCTGTGTGTTGGACAGGGTCGTCTGCAGTATGGGGGCCCCACAGGGAACGGTTCTGGCTCCATTCCTCTTCACCATCTACACTGCAGACTTCTCCCACAACTCCACCCAGTGCTTCCTGCAGAAGTTCTCTGATGACTCTGCAATAGTCGGCCTCATCACTGATGGGGACGACAAGGAGTACAGAGGACTGACTCAGGACTTTGTGGACTGGTGCCAGCTGAACTACCTCCAGATCAACGCCAGTAAAACCAAGGAGCTGGTGGTAGACTTCCGCAGGCACAAACATCCCCCACTGCAACCACTGAACATCCAAGGTATGGACATCGAGGCTGTGGATAGCTACAGGTACCTTGGTGTTCATCTGAACAGCAAACTGGACTGGACTCATAACTCAGACGCCCTCTACAGGAAAGGGCAGAGCAGACTGTACCTGCTGCGGAGACTCAGGTCGGAGTGGAGGGCCCACTCCTGAAGACCTTCTATGACTCTGTGGTGGCCTCAGCCATCTTTTATGGTGTGGTCTGCTGGGGCGGCAGCATCTCTGCTGGGGACAGGAAGAGACTGAACAGGCTGATCCGAAGGGCCAGCTCTGTTCTAGGATGCCCTCTGGACCCAGTGGAGGTGGTGAGTGACAGGAGAATGGCGGCTAAGCTGTCATCCCTGTTGGACAACATCTCCCACCCCATGCATGAGACTGTGACAGCACTGAGCAGCTCCTTCAGTGGGAGACAGCGGCACCCACGGTGTGGGACGGAGAGATTTCGCAGGTCTTTCCTCCCCACTGCTGTCAGACTCCACAATAAAGACCTTGACTGATCTAACACACACATCCACACATGTGCAATAATACTAATGTGCAATAATCCTTTCTGGCATCGTTGTATTTTTACTCAGTTGTATATAGCATTTGTATTCTATTTTTATCTTATTGTATATTTTATTCTATTTTATTCTACTGTATATAGTATTTTATTTTATTCTATTCTGTACAGTTGTGTACTGTATTTATTCTTATCTTATTTTATTCTAATTTTTCCTTCACAACTTTTGCACTGTCCACTTCCTGCTGTGACAAAACAAATTTCCCACGTGTGGGACTAATAAAGGTTATCTTATCTTATCTTATCTTATAGACGAACTAAAGAAAATGGAGAACAAAAAAAGGAAAGGAGGTGTTTATGAAAATATCACTAAATCTGTCATTTATTAATTTTAATATTAATTAATGATCATGTCTCACCTCTAGTGTTCTTGGTCTTAATTTAAGGTTTCTACCATGTGTTGTAGATAGTTCAGGAGGTTAACTCGACCAAGCAGTCTTTTTGTTTCCGCTATGTACTGTTTAAAATCCAGAATAGGGAGGATGGTGTAGGTTTAAGTTTATTAGATTGATACATATATACCAACAAGGCAGTGTACATCAAAGCAGTTGTTTTCATGCAAAGGCTTTATGGTTTTTGCTATAGCGATTGACAGATCACGTGACTTTCGCGCATTGCATGCCGGGAACTCGTGGCAAAACAATCCAAGTACCGCATCAAATGCAAGCATTTGCAGCACCGCAAAACGTTCATTCTCCGGTTCCAATACCTTCTTGGTTTTTCTTTGCCGCACAAAAAAGGAATGTACAAAACGAAGGAGAACAATGCCGGACCGTACAAAGACAGACTCGACGAAAAGGCAAAGAAAAGATACGAGGAAAAAATCAAAGGAGTGAGAGGGTCAGACCCTTACGAGCACACAGAGTGGACAAAAGACGTTAGCGTGCTGCCCAACTTTCACCACGCTCAGATTTATAATTATACGGTTCTTGGAGTGAGTGCATACACTCATGAAGTTTAGTAACTTCAGGTCACTGCAACAAGCCCGGGTACAGTTTACCGATGGATGGGTACAGGACCTTGAAATGCACCGTGTAGAACGAAAGACCATCGTACAAACAAAGGTAAGTTTACCAGTCTCACAAATCGTCTTCATAAATACACAATCGTTAACCGTTTATTAATATAACCTTTGAGCTCAACGGTAATTAATTAGTAGTGGAAATAATTTCTGGTACGCATTACAGAAATGTAGCAGTGACAATAATATTGTACATTGTAATCGCACTGGACAATTAGTGATACAAAACAACTGTTTTATCCTGTGAATAAAAGTATATGTTTTTGTCAATGTATCATGGTAATAACAGAAGCGAAACGCAATATTGTGTCAGGACAATTCACTATTTATGCACAATAAATAAAGGAGCATAGCGTGACAATTTCTGTTCAGCGCCAGACTTGCTTGTAACCTATATCACCAATTATGTTATGAAAAATGACGTATTAACTACTACAAAACACTGACCTTTGTGGAAATGCTCGGAGCAGACTAACATGTGAGCTGGAGTGTTCTGGGACGTTATATTTGGTATATCCAGACCATCCGTTGGCTCTTACTTCGGAAACATGGCTTAAAAAATTTCTCTTCAACGACATCCGATAAAAAACCCCGATCTCTTTACCCGTCGGCTTCCCATGGCTGTCATGCGACCGGCTATTGCAGTTAATAATACAACAGCTTCTTGCCATTTTTGGGGTTTCTTTTTATCGCTGTGAAACTGAGTTCAATTGAAAGCCTGCGTGCGCTAGTACCTCTTGCCACAAGTTCCCAGAATCCTTTGCGGTTTTACCCCTGAATGACGTCACATTTTCAATCTCTATCCTGGTGGGCCGATCTCTAGTCAAAATGCCGGGGTCGATTTTTTGTCCCAGTCCAGCCCTGATAGATACATAGAAATAGCTGTAATAATTTTGTGATTTACTAACAGGTGTGCTACCCGGTGTTTTCTGTTTGGACATTATACCGAACACAAGATTTTTCTTTTGTTTATTTTAAGTTTTCCTTGGGTAGCGATGGTAACATGGTTCAACAGGTTCTGTCCTTGTGTACTATTGAGCACACATAACAAGTTGGGTTCTGAGAAAATGTGAAATACATTTTCAAGGTTTGTCTATTAATTAACTAGTCACATTTCAATAATAACAAAGATATTTAGCTCCAACCCAACTTATAAATAAGGAAAAAACCTGCCAGGGCAAGCCAAAGTATAAAAAGAACTTTCAGTTTCTCTAAAGAGACATTGTATGGAGGTTTACATCTCCTTGACAAGGTAGAAACTAACATGGATGGGTATTTGTTGCCCTGAAATAGCCTTTCTGCACATCTCATTTGTACAGAGACATTATTAGCACTTTTGTAGCCTGTGTGTTAGCTTGAACACGTTTTCCCACTCTCCTGTGACCTCTCACATCAAAATGGCATTTTTATCCCCTTAGGATCCTCCACTCAACTGGATATTCTTCTGTCATTGCACTATTTTTTCGTAAACTTTGTAGGGTGCTGAGTTTCAAATGCCACAAAATTAAGTATGGCTAGGATGATATCAGGCTCCAACAACTGAAAATGTGTGACTTTTCAGAGTCGTTTATTTTGAGATTTAGATGGACAAAGACTAAATGTGAGTATTGGTATGCTCTAGTTATGGAGAATTATAGAAAACACTTGGCACAGACTATCATAGTACAATACTCAAATGAATGAAAAAGTTATCATCAGATGGTGATGAGGAAAATTCAGAGAAATTGTGTAATAAATAAGTTAAGACCACTTTAGACAAGAACAGTGAGCTAACCATGTAGAATCCGAAAGGAGAAAGTAAGAGATGTGTGTCTGCTATTGGGAGAACAACTGTCCCTGATCAATCTGTTCCTTAGTGTTGCCTGCCCTATTTTTGCATAATAAGGCTCTGCTAGTTTCATGTAAGCCATTCCTCAAAAAAGTGCTCTTTGAGACTTTCAGGAAGCACACTGGAAGCTGTCTGGTTATACCTGAGAAGATGGCCTTGATTGAGCAATCTGCCAAATTTAAGTCAGATAAGGTTTTTGATTTGTAGGAATCTTTGTTAAAAAGTTTTTGATTTATACTTGTTATGTGAACATAGACCTAATCTGAATCTTTAAGAATGCCAGAGTGTTTCTTCTTCCTAAAACTCACAGTGAAGGCCACATCAGGTCATGTGTGTTATGATTAAATTAGCCAGGACATGGTTTGGGATGGGCAAAACAAGACCAAAGTCAAAAATACTTACAGCATCAACAACTAAGTTTCACAAAGTACATCTCCTTCATCATTATATTTTCTCAAGACTGCTGTTGTCATGGAAACTTTAAGTTTGAAGCATTAACCCATTTCATGAAATCCACACTACCCTCCAAGCTGTCTCTCCATCTCGCTCTCTACTACAAACACACACAAGCACACAGCAAAAACTAATCACCACTTTCTTCACAAATCCCTCCTCATAGATCTCTTACTGCTCTCTGGGGACTCTCCACAGCATATTAATCAATGTAATTGAAATAGTTGATTACATCACTTCACGCCTCATCCCAGTTTGAGGGACTTTGTGCGCAGTGAGCATTAAAGATGTAGTAAAAGAACACGGAGATGTTGTAGTGCGTTGCACATATCTGTGGCTGAAAGGCATTAGCACAGATGCCATAAAAAACTGCACTAGACATAATAACTAGAACTGTCTCCACTATAGAGCCATTACTCAGAGTTCTTTTAAAGGAAAGTGCAAGGGCATTAATACTCTCACACCCACTCATATCAAAATTTACAACCTTTGTATCTTCAACAAAGGCTTCCAAAACTGGCTTTAGCAGCAAACGCTTGTATAATGCTCATGTGAGCATTATAGCATGGCATTAGCCCACAGGCAGCATAGATAACAATATGATATTTAAATTTCTAAAACTATAAGTGATTTCTTTACTATAGGCTATCGCAAAGACCTGATCTATTTAGCTCATCCCTGTCTTCTAAATCAAACTCAACACTGTAATTTACAGTTACTTTATAAAGATGTATGAACTTACACATTACTAAAACCAGAAGTAAGACAGTTGAAGACCATGTTTCCATTCATGTTGTTAGTGTTGTTTATGTGATGACACTCTGCTCTGATCAGTCTGTCCAATTTGCTCCAGGCTAGAATATTTCATCAGCTCGTAGATATAATGACAGTTGCCAGTGTAATCCATGATTCCCAGATAATGCACGCTCATACAATGGCATGTGGTAATTTCTACAGAAAGGCAAGCAGGGACAATGACATCCTCCACAGTTTAAAAAGGAAGACCAGATTAAAGCATTGTGTCACATGATGCCTGTCTTTTATTCTTTTACAACCTTGTGCAATCTATATTCACATCTTCACCACTGTGAAATCTTTATTGTTTAAAATAAATCTCAAAATATTTAGCATATATTTTTTTCTAGTCATTTTATGTTACCTTTTTTCGTCATGTTGGTTGCTAGTTTAGTTATTAGTTTAGAATAGATGTGATAGAATGATTGTATATTTTTATATTACCTTTTTAAGTTTTTTTTCTTTTGCACTTTTTGAGCAGAAAGATGTTTTAAAAATGTGTGAAAATGTCATGCATGCATCAGATGTGGTAAAAACTTTTTTTTTGGTGCAGTGGGCTTGAAAAATGGCTCCACTGAACCTGTCTGTTTCAGACTCGGGTATGATCATCATGTGCCAAATTTGGCAGCAGGTGCATTCAGAGCGTTCAACAGTCATACCCCGACGCTAGAGGAAGTCAGCCATGTTAAACTAAATGCTTAACACCGTTTTTGCCATTTGGAATATACTTGACTCCAACAGAATTAAGCAGAGCAAGTGCAAACTTTGTTGGTGTCATTCAAAATCCTTCGTGCAAGATTATAAAATTTAGAATTTCACTGCTGTGGCCATAGAGGCACTTTTATTACTCAATATTGGGGTTGTTTGATTATCATAGCATTGTTTTATTTAGCATTCACAATGTCTGATTCTTTTTCAAATGGGTTTGTATATTGTTGTTCAGTAGCACTAGGTTAGATGTTGAAGAAGGACTAACAAAGGGATAACAAAATATACCTTATACTTAAAGTGAAACTTGCAAGATGAATTGAGCTACCTTAAATTTATTTCACATATTAAAAGCTCTTCTAGCGGCATGTTTGTGACCTAAAACGAGCCAAAAACAAACAAACTGAAAGTAATCTCTCTAGTCAAGGTGAAAAGTACTTCACTTTCCCTCTTCAGTTTATCCTCCAATTTGTCTTCCTAATATTGATTTTTGGCTTCATACTATTTTTCAAAGACTGCAGCCACTCAGCCATAACCTCTTGATCTGTAATGTCTCGATGTCCCACAAATACTAAAGTACCTGCTCTGTTTTATTTATATGCCAATACAAGGACAAAATAAGAACTGCTTCAATCTTTTTAAAAAGTATACAAGGCAATGCACGTGCATAGTGATTAGGCGCTTACACAAAACATCAGAAATACCAAAAGACCATATATCTCATAGTAACAAAGGTTATATGAACATGTTTTGCACACTGAGCATTGCTGCCAGAAAACCACTTTAGCCTCCAGCAAACTTGGCAACATGTAAAGGAAGAAAGGTACAAAAAGAGATATGACTGTATATTGTATGACTTGTAACCAGCATGCCTGCATGTTTTTGAATGCTTCAAATGGACTATTTGTGAGACGCATCACTATATCAATGTTTTTGCCCTTATTTCATTAAAAAGGAACCAAACAGAGATTTTGGCCAAAAATTGCTGTGATGCTCAAATACAAAAATGAAAGCCAGAAAAGATTAAAATAGATCATATAATCTATATAAATCTATATAAATAATTAAAAATAACACCAATAGGTATGTCATGTTAATATAAATTCTCCATAGTTAAATCATATTTTGTACTGTATGTTTTTTTAAATGAATGAACAAGACTGGATGAGCTTTAAGATGTGAGATTCAAAATTCTGTTTTTTGTATAAAAATAGCACCAAGTTCTTACTAAATGATTTCATGTAATGACAGACCTGCTCAGCAAAACTCCATTGTTTTGCCAGGATTAAGGAGGAAATTTGAAGACATTGACTTATTAATGGCAGTGAAACATTCATCGAGGTAGGAGAGATTGCTTAACAGAAAAGTACAGCTGTGTATCGTCTGCATAGCAATGACAGAAATTTTCTTAGCTGTCTTATATAGGTCGATATTTTATTGTTCCATGAAGGGAAATTACTGTTATTTTCAATAAGGTATCTTTCTATCTATAAGGAGTTGTAAAGTTTGTTGGCCATGAGGTAGCAGCCTTTTCCTGTAGGATTCAGTGGTGAAATGAATCTTTTGATCAATTCGCTGAAAAGGATTATCCAATATGGTCTGTAACCTAGATAGAGTCCTCCTTTCTGACACCACAATCAGTGAGTCGGGGCCCATTTATGTTTGTTGCATTGGTCACTTTGCACATAAACAGGAATGTCACCACTGCTCTGTACCATTTATACAAGCACTGAGGGTGTTAGCAATGAGTGCAGGATTCTCTTGAACAACAGACATTGCCACTCAGACAAAAGCTCCACATCAGCGCTGGTATAGGAGGAACCTCAATGCTGGAAGCAAAGAAATCCCTAAGTTTTGTTTTGTATTGTTTTCTCTAGAAGGTCTTCAAAGTGTTGCAACTTGTCCCTCTTTATAATCTGTGACTCTTTGAGTTTTGGTTCTGATACATCGTTCGAATGGCAGTAAAAAGTAATACGAAGACACGCTCATGTCTTCAGCCTTGAAAGCACAATAACTAAGTAAACCAGCTGTCATTTGCAAATCATTTTTAAAAGCTCCTGTACTGTTAAATTATATTTCAGTAACATTATCTGACAGAATCACCATATACAGACATTAAAGAAAATATGATCTTTTATGTTGGCAAAATTTATATGTTCAACTCAGACAGGAAGTCATGCATGGAGCCATGGAGTCTTTTCAGCTGTGCTCCTTCTGTCTGTCACACTACAGAGTAGATGCAAAAAAGGGTATATACTGTAATACATCATGTTTACTATCATTGTGTTTAGACTATATTAATGCAATCACAGCCCGACATTTCCTTATCTTAATAGAGAAACACAGACCATAAATGTGCTTTAATGAAAATTTTCCAAAAACTTAAAAATCAGACAACTTGCTTTTTATCTTCTGAGGACAGGGCTATTATTATATCAAATCTAGCCTCCAATAAAGGTCAAGGTCAAAGCCTCTGTGCCCTGATAACATTAAAAATAAAACTGTAAATAATCCTCTTAGACAGAAGTGCCTCAGGAAGAACAAAATAACAGCTAAGTAGAGAGTTATAGGTTTTTAGAGTAATTAGGGTTATTAGAGGAGATAGGAAATGATTCAGAGGGGAGATGGGGATATGATGGGCTTTTTTAAGGAGACGGGTTTCAAGCTTAAACCAGATGATGGAGAATGACTTAACTGACTGACTAGACTAAGGTCATTTAGGGTGCGTTAAAGACGAAACTAAGAATAGAGTGACATTAGATTTCAAATGAGGAGTATACTTTAATGAATGGACACATTTCATTATAACTGAAAAGAAAAGTGTGGGAATTAACTTTAAAAGTAGCTAGATATTTGAGGAAATACTCAGATTTGTATGAGATGGTGTCATAACAGCATGGCTCTATTCAACATATTAAGTTTCATTTGTTTATTATACAGCATACAATTAAATTGTAAAAACCGAAAGCTTTGCATTTAGTAAAGCAAGCTGAAAAAGAAGGATGTTTTCCATTCATATGCCTCAAAGACGTAGTAACACGGTGGTTTAGGGGATTGATTCCTGAAATATTTGTTTATCATGAGCAAAGACTTCTCTCATAGTTGAACCTACACTGTAGTGTAGTTGTGCTTTTTAACTTCTGCAGCTGTGCAAATCTGTGAAAATCATACATAATGATAGCAGCAGATGATTTTTTTCTGCATAAATCTGTATACCTACCTGTGATTATATTGTTATTCAGACAGTCTTTGATGGCAGCTTTTGGGCCATATGTTGCACAGTGCAAACAGAAAACATGATGATTACAAAATATGATTTGCTATCCCCATCAAAACTACACAGTTCCCTCTTAGCTACAATTTTTAATGCGTAATGAATCATAAAACATCATGTACTTGCAAACAGGAACACTTTGTGATTCATTTCTGTGGATATGAAAAGTTTAAGCTTCTGTTCTTCTAATTATTTGCTGCTTCTGCTGAATCAATTAAGAAATGATCAGCAAAGCAAAGTTCTAATTTATTTTTACTCTGAGTGATTAAAAAGATTCACAGGGTCTGGGAAGCATTGGTAAATTGCTCCAGCTCACTGACATACATGTCAAACTTTTTGCATGCCCACTCACCAGCCTGACTTTCGTTTTCTGTCTTGGTGTAGCATGTTTCTGTTTCTGTGATACATCTGGAGCAATATGCCACAGGATTCCAAGGCTCCCCACAGAGTTGAAGGAGTGCATCCCCCAATCCATCACTTCTTGCGTCAGCCAGCACAGCAGTGGGCTTGCTCATGTAGTAGTATGCAAGTATTGGTACGGTTGTCAACAGATTCCTCTAACGTGTTCACTTTACTGTGTTGTACGTTACTTCAAGCCCAGGAGCTCATCAACACAGAGGAATGCTTTACCTGTGCTCTTCTTCAGGACAGCCATTACCCTCTGGAGCAGCTCCATGACATACTGTTTCTATGACATGCTGTGTGTTGTCTTGCAGGTATTCTCTCAGTTTTAGTAGTCAATGTTCCACGCTTACCAGGTTTCCTCTGTTGCACACCATTTCATCCACACTCCTCACTAAGATTCATTTCCACAGACAAGGACCTGCTGTAACTTGTTTACGATTTGTCTACAGATGGCATACGCTATGAGTGGGTGAATTTTAAATTTGTCGGTCGCAGTGCTTTGGATCTGTCCTCTGCAGTGCAACTTGCCACCAAAAATATCCAGTGAATATTTACAGGCTCCAGTGGACTTCTGGGGGTGAGTAAGTGGTATGTTTCCTCATGAATGATGTTCACATTAGCCTCATGTGGATTTTGAGTCCACCAGCAACTCAGAGGCCCATCGGTCCGATGACCCATGTGCTTTTCTCACAACACCAAGAAAGTATGACCACAGCTGCTGTGTTTGCTCTGTGCTTCATTTACTGCTTTCATCTAATGTCCAGCTCTGCTGTGTTTATAATGCCACATTTTTCCACACTTTCCCAATTTGTAATCCCAATTTTATATTCTCCTTTAAGATTATCATGGTGTTTGATGTGTTTGTAGTGATTTTAAATAACTTATAAGTCGAGCCTCTCTCTATTGCCTCTTTACAAAATACAGCAGTGTCTTTCTTGTCTGGTCTTTGCACTCACAGAAAGGAATATGCAGTGTATTCCCTGTTGTGACAAATTTCATAGAACTTTACATCCATACTTATCCTCAGCTATGCAAAACCACAAGTCAGAAATCAATGTTCTCGCTTTTCATGGTGTAGAATGTCTGCTTTCTTTAGCTAGCTTAATAGCGATTCTTAATCTCACAAATCCTCAGTTCAGATCTGACTTCCTGAAATAAAGATTTGTCAGGGGAATTATACTAATTATGACACCTCAAATTCAGTGGTGACACAAAGTTACTGAGCCCTGATAGCGCTTATGAGTTTAATGCATGGCAGTGTATAGCACTATAGACTAACAATATATAACACTGACTGGCTACTGTCACTGAGGAATCTTGCCGATGGAATCCTACACCATTAAGCTCCCAGTGCACAGTTTTTGTGCTGATGTTATTGCCACAGGAAGTTTGAAACTAGTTATTGATTCAACAGAGCACTGTCGACCATCAACTCAGCATTTATTTGGTTCCCAAGCTACTGTGGTTTCTAAACATTTTCACAGTGCAGTAACACCACTTGATGTTGATGGTGAAAAATCCAGAAGGAAAGAAATATCACAAACTGAGTTGTTTCAATTGTGACATCCCATCATAGTCCAACACTCATTCAGTGAGCTCTTTACACCAAGCCACTCCTTCATAAATGCGTATATGCCTGTAATACTTGTAACTATTTTTCACAATTTAACTAAATCCCAACAGAGTAAAAGAAGAACCCTTGAGACACGTTAAGCATGATTAAGGTAGAAGAAGTCATCCCATCCCATCTCATCATCTTGAGGTTCGCTAAAAAAATTGGAAACATGTATTAAGGTGGCCATAGTAGAATGTTCAATTATGGCTTCTGAATTTTATATTGCTCTTCTGATGTAATAGAAGAGCAACTTTTCCTCAGCCACAAAAGGGTGGAGTGCCCACTCCGAGTCAGGGACGAGTTCTTGCCCCAAGTGGAGGAGTTTAAGTATCTTGGGGTCTTGTTCACAAGTGATTGGAGAAGGGAGCGGGAGATCGACAGACGGATTGGTGCAGCAGCTGCAGCGATGCGGACACTGTACCGGTCTGTTGCGGTGAAGAGAGAGCTGTGTAAAAGCGAAGGTTTCAATTTACTGGTCGATCTACGCCCCTACCCTCACCTATGGTCACGAGCTGTGGGTAATGACAGAAAGGACGAGATCGCGAGTACAAGTGGCGGAAATGGGCTTCCTCCAAAGGGTGGCTGGCCTCTCCCTTAGAGTTAGGGTGAGAAGTTCGGCCATTCGGGAGGGGCTCAGAGTAGAGCTGCTGCTCCTCCACATCGAAAGGAGCCAGTTGAGGTGGTTCAGGCATCTGACCAGGATACCCCCTGGGCGCCTCCTGGGCGAGGTTTTCCAGACATGTCCCACCGGGAGGAGCCCCCAGGGCAGACCCAGGACATGCTGGAGAGATATAATCTCTCCAGCATGTCCCATAAGGGTCCCTCCCAAAAACCTTCTGCTCTCATGGTAATGGATCAGCAGGAATGATATATTCGTTAAAAGCTTTGTTAGTATGGCGACCATGGCTCAGGGGGTTGGGAAGCGTATCTGCAACCGGAAGGTCGTCGGTTCGATCCCCGGGCTCTCTGTCCTGGTCACTGTGTCCTTGGGCAAGACCTACTGGTGTTGGCCAGAGGGGCCGATGGCGCGATATCAGTCTGCCCCAGGGCACCTGTGGCTACAACTGTAGCTTGCCTCCACCAGTGTGTGAATGTGAGAGTGAATGAATAGTGGCATTGTAAAGCGCTTTGGGTGCCTTGAAAGGCGCTATATGAAATCCAATCCATTAGTATGTGCACAGAACTCTCGAAACTATACAAATTTTAAACAGAAAAAGAAGAAATAGAGACCTCCAACATTATGCACGGTATAAGGCATTCATGCAGTGGCATCACTTTTGCTGTTTATTTCATCCTTTCAAAGTTACTTGCATTGCAACCATTTATTCTTCATCCAAGGCACAAGCCAAGGTGAAGGGTGAGGCCTTGGCAGAGCTATATTTTCAGTGCTGTTTGTCTGTATCTCTGCAAGACTATGCAATAACACAGCTAAAGGAAGAAACCGTTAAATTATGTGTGGATCCAGGTCACTTACTTTAAAATTACAAAACGGGGCACTGGCCTTGGTTGAGGATGTGCTAACAAAAAAGCCAGCTAAGCACAGACTGCACAGTTTTAATTGCAAAAACAAAGTCTTTTCCCTTATCCTGGGAAAGAACGGAGTAACATCTGTAGCCATGGTAACCATATACAAAGACACCAATCCGGTCTTTAAGTGATGACGTGACGAATCCTACTTCCGGGCCTAAAGTAGTCTGCCTTTAATATGGCTTTTGTGTTGTTAACATGTTTAATGTTTTGTGTTTTCTTCTATTTAATCTCAAAAAGCTCCTAAAAACAGTCAGTGATCACTGTTGACCTCCCTCGGCTTTTATTACCGCTAATCATTTATTTAAGCTCAGTTTTTAAAACCTTACGATGTAACTACAGCCCAGCCCATGCAGCAGTATATGAATGACTAACCTCGTATTGTGGATGGATTATCTCAGTTGTTCTCCTGGCTGAAGTTTGGTCCGTTTACAGCATCCTGACCACCGAGAACCCTCACGTTAACTTTTATTGAGTGGAAAAAAAGTTAGCTTGTTTATATTATGCTAACATAGCTGTGTCGCGAGCGGTCACGTAGCACATCATTATATACCAGCTAGCCAAACTTCAGTAACCCTACAAACGTCACTGCTGTTTAGTTTTCTGTCTTCATTTATGTTGGAAGTGATAGCAGAGCTGTACGTTTGAATTTGTTTCCAAAACCCCGCAGTCAGGACATGCTATATTGTATTTAGATGGAAGCTAGCGTGCTAACTTCCTGCTAACTTCTAACTCCGTTAAATGTCATAAATTCCGTTTTCATGGATGCCTGGATGTTAAACTCAATTGTTACACCTAGTAGAGCAGAACACTGATCATTTTATTAAAGATGAAAGACTTTAGACAGTTTTTCAACTCTCAGTAATGCCACAGTGATCGTTTGATATATGGACCTGCAGCGGAGTTTAGGCCCAGACACGGCTAGTGACATCAGACTTAAAGACCAGATAGCTGCAGGAAAGCATGAAAATTAAAATCTTCAAGATTATACAAAAATGTAATTAAGCAGCAGTAGAACAAAAATGGCTTTACTTTTTATTGAAATATAGTCTAAAACCAACAAAATGTGAAATGCTAAAATTTTAATAAAACTAAAACTTTTTTTCCCAAGAACTTCAACTAAATCAGTTTAATTTGCTTTAATTATGACTGCTCAAATACAGGCACACAGTATTCTGTACACACTTTTCACATGATTAATTGTGGTGGAAAGCACTGCATTTTTTTAACATGCAGCATGATGTATGATGTGCATATTGGTGTGCAACTGTTGGTGAAAACTAGAAACAGAACGGGGGTGTTTATACTGATAGTATCTCTTGTAATTACCAAGCACAAACACACAAACAACAACTTATCCAAAGTTCTAATTACATGACAAATGAGTGTAATTTTCAGAGTCACAGAACAAAATAAGTGTTTGACTTTCGTAGCTTCATTCATCTTTATAAGCAAGGGTATTGTTTTTATAAACACATATAATTAATATCCTGCTGATAGAAACGCTAGCACTTTGACTCTGACAATTATTTGATGTTTCTTTAAAAATATTTTCAACCTTAAAGTACTGTAAAAACGTAGTATTTTGAATAAAAAAGTCCTCTGATTTCAAAGTGCTTTTTCACCAGTACAACTGAAACATAATGTTAAAAAGAGGAGATTTATGAGTTTCTGCAGTGACTCCAGACACGCTCCCAAAAGTACGGGGTGAGTTTAACTATCATTTGAAGAATATGACATGCATCTCGATGGGAAAACACTGAGCACTTGCAGAGATTGTAAGTGTTGTATCTAAAACTGTCAGGACCCGGGCTCTCCAGTGGATTCTGTTTCTCTGTCCATTTCTCTCTCTCTTTGCTTTGTGTTTAAAGTATCTGTGGATGGAACTCCTCCCGAGTCTCGCCCAACTCACCTGTGGCTGGTCCCCACCTGTGGAAGATAAGCAATTAGGAGCTCTTACTTAAGGTGTGGGTAGACTTGTTGATCTCTCTGTCATCTCCTCAAGTGGTTTCTGTGGCATCTCCGCAGTGATCCTTGTCTTACCCTTGTGCAGGTCGTGGCTTCCCCTTGTCGTCATGTCTGAAGACATGTCGAGTGAATGAGGTCGGATTGTGTGGAGTGGCTGCTGGTTTGGTTTGCGAGTTGGATTCCCTCCAAGGGGACCCCCTCAAGCCCCCTTGGAACCACCTCCCTTCCTGGATGTTTCCTCACCTGTCTTTGTTTCACGAAAATCGTCTATCTGTATATGAACACTTTGAACTGCCTTTGTGAGCCCTGCCTACTCACCCAGTGCCTGACGAGACAAAAACTATATTCAAACATGTATTTTAAAATTCACCACAACTTTCTGTGTTCGTTACTTTAAACAAAACATAACCTTTTGAAACCAGATTATTGTTTTTCACACAACCTGAGAAAGTTAACAAATGTGTATTTTTATTTATTTTGTATTTATTTATTTTACTTACTCGGGTTTACTAGGAGCATTGTTATGCAAAGATCCAACGAGCCAGGAAAGAAAAAAAACAAATGGAATTCCCAATCCATCCAAAAAATACAGCTCCAGTTTTGGCGATCTATGTATCTGTGCCAGTGTGTTGCACACATAGGGTTTATGGATGCAGGTCACTAACCAAACTCCTAAGCCATCTTATGGGCTAAATAAATATAACAAATAGGGTAATTTCTGGCTACAGAAGATCAAGATGAAGATACCATAAGACCAAACTGGAGTTTTAAAATAGGATCACTTTTCAAAGAAATGTCTTCAAGCATTCCTTCGGCGCAACCAATTCGTCCAGCATCTTTAATTTCATAACTGCACGAGCAATCAAAATCTTAAGTGTCTCAACAGCAAATTATTGCTACAAAAACAAGATGATTTGAGAATAACAACAGCAGTATTTTAGCAGGTGTGGTGGATGTGCGCACTCTAATTAGGGCAGGACACCAGGAGATTGATGTGGAGACAGATTGAGCCACCTGTTCGTTTCCTCAATATTTCCCATCTCCAGTCCTCCTCAGCATCCCCTCTGCAATCACAGGCAAGGTTAAGATATTCAACTCTAATGAAAATCAGAAAGCTGACAACACGTCAAGCTGTATTTTATCAAGCTGTGTCATATTCCATCATATCAGCATAAAATCAACTGTTTTTTGACCTTTCTGGCACTGCTACAGCACGACTTTGCCAGACAAGTTAGAGAAAAAATTAGACTTAAACTGGGGGAAACTGAGTTAGTGAGTGTATTATTTTAACTGCGGAGAAAAAATAACCTTGACTGTTTTGACTGAATGCAAGTAATGAAAAATGTCAATATTATTAGAATGATGTTCTCAAAGGTTAAACTTTTCGGTGAAGAAAAAAACAAGTAACACTATAACAAACAACTCGATAACACTATGTTTAGTAACATAACCTTAGCTTAGCAGAGTCATATATGATAATGAATGAAAGTGTCACCAGCACCACCATCCTTACACTGACGGTGCTCTCTTACATTTCACAGAAGAGGTGGCCCAATAATGCAGGTGGTGAAAATTAAACTGTCACTCACTTAACACACACAGAGATTCATAGTTACACATTTTATAAAAATAAAAAAAATAAATAAATAAAAACATGACAGACTACTGCAAAAACATGGCAGTTAATTTGATGGCTTTTGAGTAATGGGAGTGGATTTTGAACTGCTGAATCCCAGGAATGGGCACTGTACTCAGTACAACTAGGCTGCTCTGCTAGCTAGGTGAAGTAATAGTAAACTTCAAAGTAAACACAAGCAATAATGTGATGCTACTGCAAGTTTGATCATTCAAGTGTTTCCCACCCATATTTACATTTACAGAAGGCTAAACTAGTTAATCATTGATCTTTATATTTAATTATTATTATCTGCTCCACTAACCACTGTCTTTCCTTAGAGTTTCCTCTCCTACTTTTATTTTTCTTTATTTATCTAAATATATATATACATATACAGTTAAGCCCAAAATTATTCATACCCTATGCAAAAATTGCTAATTTCATATTTTTGTCGATGAAAAGATGGACTGAGAAAACTTTGGTTTCAATCCATTTTAGTTATGGCAGATTACAAACCAATACATCAAATCTGGTTTCTTTGCTGTTGACTTAAAGGTTACATAATCAACATTTTAGGTTTTTATGCATGTCCATAATTAGTCATACCCCTGTATGATCATAGAATGATCATGGAGTTTAAGCTATTGTTGGGTGTCAAAAGTAGGGGTCATCATTATTAATGCCAAACCTATAACCCACTACCCTTATGCAATCCCCTTTGCACCCTGTTATGTCATAAACTGAAATAAATTCAGTGACTGTGTGCATTCATTCTCACTTCATGGTCAACAGTCAAACCATTGACATGGCGAAGAACAAGGAACTGAGTGAAGACCTTCGGTCGCGCATTGTGAATGCACACAAGGATGGTAAAGGCTATAAAGCTATAGGAAAGCAATTTCAAGTGCCAGTGGCTACGGTACAGAGCATTATCACCAAGTTCAAGAAGTTCCACACTGTAGAGAATCTCAAGGGGCGTGGCCGGAAACCAAAGATGACATCAAGATTGTCAAGAAAAGTTGTGAGACAGGTCAGCAATAATCCTCGGATCACCACCAAAGCTATCCTGAAAAACTTAAGTGACTCTGGAACCACCATATCAAGGCAGACACTCCAGCACACATTGCACAATGAGGGCCTCCGTGGATGCCGGCCAAGGAAGACTCCACTCCTCCAGCCTAGGCATGTAAAAGCCAGACTAGCCTTTGCAAAAGCACATATCGACAAGGATGCAAGCTTTTGGTTGTCGATGCTGTGGTCTGATGAGACAAAATGGAGCTTTTTGGCCACAGGGATGTGGCCTTCGTTTGGAGAAGGAAAGGTGAAGCGTTCCAACCGAAGAACACAGTCCCGACAGTCAAGCATGGTGGTGGAAGCATTATGCTTTGGGGATGTTTCTCTGCCAGTGGGCCTGGCAATCTAATCAAAGTGAATGGCATCATGAAAAAGGAACAGTACATGGAGATATTGGAGGAAAACATCAAGCAGTCAGCAGAAAAACTTGATCTGGGGCAGCAGTGGATCTTCCAGCAGGACAATGATCCTAAGCACACAGCGAAAGTAGTCAAGAAATGGTTAAAGGACAATAATGTGACTGTTTTGGAGTGGCCAAGCCAGAGCCCAGACCTGAACCCGATCGGAAATCTGTGGAGGGAGCTTAAGAAACGAGTTTCAGCAAGAAGACCTTCTAACCTCAATGACTTGGAGACCTTCGCAAAAGAGGAATGGGCAAAAATCCCTGCTGAAGTCTGCAGAAACCTGATCAGCAACTACCGAAAGCGTTTGCAAGCTGTCATTGCAAACAAAGGCTATGCAATTGACTATTAATCATGGGGTATGAATAATTATGGACATGCATAAAAACCTAAA
This sequence comes from Oreochromis niloticus, assembly GCF_001858045.2. Classification (NCBI taxonomy): domain Eukaryota; kingdom Metazoa; phylum Chordata; class Actinopteri; order Cichliformes; family Cichlidae; genus Oreochromis; species Oreochromis niloticus. The sequence goes on along the minus strand of NC_031985.2, from coordinate 25,990,124 downwards.
ATGTTGATTATGTAACCTTTAAGTCAACAGCAAAGAAACCAGATTTGGTGTATTGGTTTGTAATCTGCCATAACTAAAATGGATTGAAACCAAAGTTTTCTCAGTCCATCTTTTCATAGACAAAAATATGGAATTAGCAATTTTTGCATAGGGTATGAATAATTTTGGGCTTAACTGTACATGCACACACACACACACACATACATACATATACATATATATTAGTGCTGTCAAAATTAACGCTTTAACGCAGATTAATCCGCCATCACCGTCAACTTGGTCAACGCAATTAACGCATCTGGAGTGAAAAATGACTCAAAATCCCTGAAATGTGTTCGTCTTCGGGCAGTTTGTCCAAGTAGAGTTACCTTCACACATGCCCAAATGGGTGGTTGATCTGGTAGTGACGGTCACCTGAATCAATCAACTCAATATGGAAGATGATAAACGCAGACTGGCCCTCTCGATGGGAAATTTGAGTATTAAAAAATAACAAGACGGAACAGTCGACCGACATAAAGTATTAGCCACAATGTGCAGGAAGGAATTTTCTTTTCACTGAAGCACTTCCACCTTAAAATATCACATTGAGGCAAAGCATATGTTAGTGGGGATGCTGCTAGGACTTTGGCTAACGCATCACCCAGCTTGCGACAAACCACTCACAGAGCATCAGGGACTCAGTAAGTCTACCTCGGAAATATTGACTGACACAATTGAAAAGTGGATTGCAACAAACTACAGACCTATTAACATTGTTGAGAACATACGCTTTACATAGCTTTGGTTCCTCGTTTTAAGGACTTGAAGTGCCTCCCCAAGAGTGACAGAGAAAGAGTGGATACATTTTTTTTTTGAGTTTTTTGTTAACATGAATGTTCGAGATGTTCAATAAACATGTTAAGTGCGTATATTTTCCCTTTTTTCTCGAGTCTGCTTGCTCATGCAAAATGAAATGTGATTAATATAGAATAAAAATATAATTATATAGACTGAAAATGAATGATATTTAATCGTGATTAATGAAAATTAATCCACAATCAACTCTGTCAGGAATCTGATTAAACATTTTAATTGCTTGACAGCATTAATATACCTTATATATTAAGATATACTTACCTATTAGTATATTTTTTAAAAAAAACTTGTATTTTTTGTGCTTATTCTACATTTACTTGATTATATTGCATAAATGTCAGTTACAAGTTGAAAAAATGTAATTGCAACCAGGATATTGATCAAGTAATTGCGAGTAATCGTGATTAATTACAGAAAAATGTGCGATTAATTAGTTTTTTTAATCTATTGACAGCACTAATATATATATATACACATATATATATATATATATATGTGTGTGTGTGTGTGTGTGTGTGTGTGTGTATAACATCCTTTTTCTTTACTGGCAGGGTATTTGAGATTCTATGGTTTGCCCTTTGATTTGGGATTCTCCTTGACAAAGAAGATGATCATCTCCGTACTCCAAGCAGTTGCATTAACTTTGCATTGTGCCCAAGAAAGAAATTATAAACAGGGTTGCACATAAGTGGTCCGCAGGTGCGCATTCGCTGTCAAAATAAAAGACGCGCAGCAGATAAGAAGTTGCAACACGAGTTTGCGTACATAAGATTTTCTGGAGGACGACAGACATTTGTTTAGAACTCTTAAACTCCAGACTCCATCTGGAGGACTCTAACTATTAACAACGATTCCTTTTTTTGTTTCCGTCTTCTCTCAGTCATAGCCACCACTAGTCCCTTGGTACTGTGCAGAAACTGCATAGTAAAGTTTATATCTCTGTTGAATTCTTAAGTGCCTATTACAGAATTCAAGAGCTTAGCGCAAGATGAAGTGGGATAGGATTCAATATGAGCCTATGTGTTCTTTTTCACAGAGGGCCATACAGAGAGAATGTGTGTGGCATGTGTGCTCATGAAAGCATTTGTATCTATTTGTGTTAAGCACAAAAAAATAAACCACTGCCAAAATATAAAGAACAATGAGATCAGATGCCTCAAGGAAGAATGGTGGGAGGAGACAGAGGAAAGCGAGCGTTCATATTCTCTAGTTATCTGAACCTGAACTCTATAAACCTCCCTTTCATATGCAAATGTAGCAATATTCAAAGCAAGGTCAACTTGTTCATCCGTGTTTCACTCTCTGCGTCCCAATGAATAAACATGTGGTTCAAACTTCTATTGCTCTGAGCATGTACTGTAAATGGTGATAGACATGACAGTGCACAGAGAAAGGGAATAGAACACTGACAGGATAAACATATTTCTAATGTTATAGCTTTCATATTGCAATGTCAGAAAATACAGTAACTCCACACTTTCCCAGTGACTCTAACATGGGTCTTTTTATACTACCCTTACTGTAATCATGAGACCATAAGTCACTCTGCTTCCATTATGGAAGGCGTCTCAGTGAGATTGAGGAGATCCTCAGTGTTCTTTCCACAACCTAACTATATCCTCAGTTTATGTCAGCAGCACCCCATCCCCACTATACTCTAGTAGAGCAGCGCTTTCCTCTCCTGCGCTGCCTCATGGTTTGAATCCCTTCAAGGCTGATTGAAAGTCTTGTTCTGTGGTCTCAACAAACTTCTAAGCCATATGTTGGCATGATGTGCTGTGAGCCATGCAGAAAAAAAGGAGGGAAAAAAGGAAACTTGGAGGACAGAAGAGGTAGCACGCCTGCCACCTCTTCTGTCCGCCTGTCAAGGAAGGGAGGGAAACAGGTGGAAAAGGCTGAGGATGCCAGATTATGCAATGGAATGGTATCACTCCTCAGAGCTCGGATCTTGACACTGCTAAAGTAGTATGGGATCCTCTTGACAAAGAACGGGCCAACACCCCCACCCCAAAAAAGCTTTGACTTAAAAACTACTGGAGAACTATTCCAGATAATACTGCTTAAAGAAATGATAAGAAGAATAAATGTAGTCTCACCAAATATTCACTTTTAAGCTTGTTAGAATTCTCCAAACTTCTACCTTCTATACTTTCTTTAACTTTATCTTTGCACTTTCTTTCATTAAATCACTTCACCTATTTCCCATTTTCTGCATGACATACGGAGAAATGAGTAGTGGCTCAAACTGCACAGCACTGTACATTTAAAGAGGTAACTTACCCCAACAGACAAAGAAAATTCGGGATTAAATCATGCCTTTTCATAGTCTTCAGTCACATAATAAACACCTACCCTGAGACCTCCATAGAACTGGAGCACAAACCTATAGGTTAGATTTGTATATTGATGTGGCCTTGCATGAAAATTATAAAAAGATGTTTTTGCAAACCAAGGATCATATTAAATCAGAGAGGCTGATCCCCAGGGAGGAAAAGACATACATGTATTTGTATGAAAGCACAGATTGCCTGTGGGCTTTATTCTGTTATATTCCACTGTGTTTAGAATCCACTGGTACCTGATTTTGTATTTTCTTTTACATAAATAGAGTCAAAACAAAATCATTTCCACAATAAATTGATGCGGAGAACCACAAATTGCATAAAATTCCACTACAATGCATGAAATGAAGTGTCTTATGGCCAAAATGTCCTAGGGGAGAACCCCAGATCCCCAGTTAATGTCTTCCCTTCAATGTGCAAATCAACTCTATACCCAATTTTCCTTTTTCTGAGCCTCGGCAATTTCAAACTCAAGTAATGTAATAGTTTGGTTGCATTTGGATATATTACTATAATTGTTTTCTCTACAAATGATAGAACAATTGTGTGTTCAGTTCAACAATATGTTTGCAAAGAGGCATCACTTCGTCTTTACAGAACTGCCAAATACAACAAACACACAATCCCAGGCTAATACGCAGAGCACACTGATGTGTGTGATAACCATCATTTTTTTGTCTTCACTTCTCCAGTCAGTAGTCATCATCTCAAACACTGTAATCATTTGTTGTCTTTGGATTGCTCTGGAACCACATTATGTTCCAAAGGACCCTCCAACTTGCAAAACCAACCCACATCTCCTTTTGATCAGAGCCACTCAAGATTAATTAAGCCATGATTTACTTTAAATAGATGTGATTAGCATGCTGAATTACATTTTGTCTTCTTAGGAATGCTTCATCAAAACCACACCTGGTCATTTTGTGCATAAGTCCAAATGGACTACAAAAAAAATCTTGACTAATGAGCACACATAGCAATTAAGAGCTTTTGCATTCACATAACAATTACCCCTAATTCAGGCTGGTGTTCCATGCATCTGATTTTAACACTGGACTGTTTGCACCCATATGAACAAACAAAACAAAAGCTGGTATTGCACAAAATAGAAACTCACATTGCTCTTAATTATACTTCTCATCCAGAGTTTTAAAAAGAAATATAAAGACATTCTATCCTTCACTGTCTGCCACTCAAGTATTAATAAAAACAATGTAATTCATTATTTTCTTCTAATGGTGAATGGTCATTTATCCCACATTTTTGTGACATCTAAAACCCATCTATCAGCACAACTCTAAAACTGTTACTACTATATTCATTTCTAATTTTCCACTTATGTGCAGCGCAGTTGTGTACAGGTGTTCGACAAGGGAATCTTTCTCAACCATCTTTCAAAAAGTTATAACGTGCTTAGGCATTAGTAATAAGTTCTCTTAATATTAATATTCTTCTCAATATTTACTTTCTTCCTGTTCCTATTCTGACAGTGAATCCTATTCACGTTTTTGTCTGGCATAATAATTGGCATCTCAGATGCCGTCGGATGACTATGGGGCTGCAGTCGGCACCAGTAACGGCCTTAATTTGGGTCGAGGATCATCTAGTGTCTTCATAAAATGATGATAAAATGCAGGAACTGCCACTAAAGAGTTAAGTGAAAATGTCTTACTAGGTTCATTTTTGAGAATAAGTTGATATATATAGATATAGGAATCATGGCTGTATACTTGACATCAACCTAGAGTCAGCAGTGTCATTGTAATTAGATGGGTCACTCTGTTCACCAGAGCAACTTTCAGTGTACTGATTATACAAGACTCTGGATGGTTGGGTGAAACACAATAATTTCCCAAGAAAAGCCATGTAATTCAATGTCTTGATGAAGATAAAGCACAATTCTGTTTAATACTAATTGTTCAGGAGTCAAAGTGGGCTACGAAAGCCGAGTGTATTAATTGCTGGTATCGGTGAAATGCACACAGAATAATTGTGAATTTTAACTAAAGTTAAAAACTTAATGACTTTAAGAAGAATATTTTAGCCTTGTGCTTTGTTCTTGTTTCTTGTGGTGATATTGGATGTAATCAAACAAACAACAGAAGGTTAAATAATCTTATAACTTTTAAATTAGTTAATCTCAAAATGTAACAACATGCTGACAATCAAGTTAGCCATGGATGTCCATGATTAAGCATATGTACAGATATGCTTCCCCAGCATTATGTGCCTACATGTCTAATTTTGTCAGACTAAGAATGTCTGCCTTATTTTTCTGCTTTCCTGTGAAAGGGTCATCTGCAAGGTGCCATTTTTTTCTCTTTATCTCTCTGGAAATCTCCAGTCAGGGAAGGAGAAAACTCTTATCCCATTTACTGAGATGAGCAGCAGACTTTTAGACTTTGCGAGAAAATTTAAGGCAAATATCCAACTATTACGCTAATCTGTACAGTATCATGAGTCACAAGTTGTATTTTGTGTTTCGTGCAGTGAATGATCTTCAGGTTAGGTTAGCTGCTCCTTTGGATCAGACCATTACAGCAGCTGTGCCATCAGTCTCAAAGCCAACAACCCGCAAGCGGAACAGTTCTTTAGAGATGTCCAGTTTATCAAGGCTGTCGATGTAACAGACAGCAGCTCCAGCGCAAGACACTCAAACTCACTAAGGTTTTTTTTTTTCCATTTTGTGCAAGGATTTTGTAAAGTATGAATCTTCTTTCTTTTTTCATTCAGTAATATGAAACTTTAGTTTTGCATTGATACCACTATGCAATGGTGCTTGATGGTGATTTTATTTTCCTATAGAATCCTTCAAGTTACAATGCTAAAACAAATGTTCAAGGAGGTACATTGTAGATATAAAAAAAAACCCTCATATGACGTAAGAACACATATGTAGCTCGCATCCAGGACGTGGACATTTCCCCAAACAATTGCTTATAAGACTATATAAAATAAAATATTAAAGAAGTGTTCCTGTTTAACACATATGAACACCTTTTATCCAGTCATTCAAGAAAAGTAAAAAGCTAAAGTTTAAATCAAGAAAAAAATTCTGTCATGTTTTGAAGCATAAAGGATTGTCAGCACATTTCTGAGAAATCTAATTGTGAACCTGGTAAATTAAATACCAGCTGATGATAAATGTTCTGTACTAACCCTGACCTACAGTTTCCAAGAACACTGAACTTCCAAATTTTTGCAAGGTTTTGATTTTACACTTTAAGATTAGGTAAGCTCTGTTTGTAATTAATTTCAATGACATGTGCATGTAACAGACTGCACCTAATGCTAATTGTTAAGTTGTGATGTAATGATAATATACACATATATATGACAAAATGGCTTTTGCATGTTCTTCAAAGGAATTAGTGATTTGAAGTGGAGAGCGAGTTAGCTTTTCACAGGAGGTAAAGCTCTTGTGAACTTTAATAATAGGGCTGACAAGTAGAAGAAGAATGGGATGACCATTTGTCTTCAAACAGTTTGCCCTCTCAGTGACACAGCAGGGTATGTAATGAAGATGGTGTGAGACTGGACATCCTGTTTCATTCTCTCAGCTACGTATGTGACTCAGTGGTAATGAGATTTTTGGGGAGCTTGTGCCATTCCTGGGCCCCAGCATGTGTCTGTCAGCGGCTCAGAGGAGCCGGTAATGACATTCAGTGGTCCCGCTAAGGACCAGCGATTAAGGGACAGAAGAAGCACTGGAGCATGGATGTAGTGCAGAAAGCTTTGTGAAGATTGCAGAATGGGAGAACATATAGTGGCTGCCAGCTCTGCCTGTATCATAATGTCTTCATATTTACTAAAATGACTGCAGAAATCATCTGATGAGGCTGAAATATGGACAAAAATTGAAGCGGAGTAGTGATGAGAGTGGCGAACCGGCAGTAGCATAAAGGTTGCATTTGGAGTCTGCAAGGCATTGGCCTGGGAATAGAATATGACTTTATTGTCTACCTAAGGCGGAAAAAATGTCCTTTGCTCACAAAGGTTTTGAAGGACCACAAAAACAAAAGAAGATACATCTGTTCTGCTAAGGCACATTGTTGGACTGCATGGATGATATATGCTTTAATTACCCTGACCATGGATATTGTATCTTATTTTGAATGCATCTTACCTTGGGTAGTCCCCATAAAAAAATGTACTGTTCACTAAGTAGCATTTAAAACTTTTTTCCTTTTAAGGAAAATAAATTTCCTTAATCCTTTCTTTCGCTTTTGGAGACTGGAACAGGGACAAAATTATTTTTGCAATGAGCTTGTAATCTCATTGCTAATGAAATGTTTGCTACAAACTGGGACCAAGTCTGAAAGTAACTTTGGTGTGTCAGAGATAAAATTGCAACAAGACAGAGCCAGTCTGTTATCAGTTGGTAGTTGAATGGGGTAAAGTGGGCAATTACATGCAATCTGTTTGTGATAACATAGCAGTTAACTGTGATAAATCAGTGAAAATTGCATATCTTTTGTCATCTGTTGAGCAGAAATCCATGTAACTACTTACATTCCGAGTCCAAACAGAACCTCAAAAATTTGAAACAGAAATTATTCCACAAATGGTGATGTTATACCTGAAGAGTCATTTAACTGCAAAATGACTGGCACTCAGCAACTTTGTGTTTATAAAGGAATACAACCAGCTTGCAACCAAGTCAAGTCTCCTATTACAAAGAGACGAGTCGCAGACTGACTCAGATATCCTGCAACAAGCTTACAATCTGTTTGCTTCCCACCAAGCGTAACTGTAGAGTTGTCTTGTCACTGAAAGTGGTCACCCACATGCTGAGGGCAATGCATGATCAATCAGCCAGTTGTCACAATTCACAATTTGTCACCAAATGGAAAAAAGTTGAATGCAATAACTGGAACATCACTGATTTTTCCTATTTGCAAGGAGGTTGATATCCTATTTTTACTCTAGTGTAACTGCACTACAATTAAGAAATATATATAAAGCCTTTTTTTTTAAAGATCCACACCCTCAATATAAAAATATAGGGCTAAAAGCAACAACGGATTCTCTTAAAAATATTTTCTATAATAAACACCAACATTGAACATTTTTACTCTTTTTACTCATGTTGCAATCCAATACGGTCCCACAAAAACACCATTAGAAAGTGTCAAAACCTGAGTCATCGGCTGCTGTGTCCCTCAGAATTTTATCTGGGACTTTATCCTCACCTTCTACCAAGGAAACAAAACCATCACTAATAAAAGGGACATAGTCATCCAAAACAGCAGGAATGGACAAATCATCATTAGGCTTTTTGCATCCACCAAATGTAACAGGTGCAGATTTAATTCCTTTGGTTTTAGCCTGAAACCCAGGACATTCTGCCTTCCAATGACTCCCTTCGTGACAGTAATTGCAGACATCCATTTTAATCAGACTTTTGTCAGTGCCTGGGATCTAATTTAAACCAGCCAACCTTACTTGGTTGTATGTGATTAACCAAAAAAAACAAACCAGAACCTCTCCTCTCAGCGTCAACCTGCCGTTAGTTTGCGCTCCCGATAATCACTCTTATGGAACAGCGCACACTCATCTGCTGACAAACCAGCTTCAGCAGCAGTTGTGTCTTTTTTGTCAGTGGTATATGTTGCTACTTGAACCACAATATGTTTTTAAACTGCTCCAAAATCATTAACTCACACAAGTCATTAAATGCGGAAATTTCAAGTGCGCCTAGCCACCGTTTAAAATTACTTACTAAGTCTCAGGCAAACTCAAACATATGTTTGTCCGTTTCTTTTCTCTTTGTTTATGTCTTTTCTTTTATGTTCTGAACCGCTGCCTGTATGCTTCCGGAATGACCTCATGAGCTTTAAGCACAGCTGTCTTTATTTTGGCGTAATCAGAGTTATCATTAAAGTTCAAAGACCTCCTTTGCTTTACCATTGAGGACACACTGAAGCAACAGCGCACACTCTGCATCCAACCAGTCTCTTGCTTTAGAAACACACTCAAATAAAAAAAAAAAAGAATCTGTGTGCTTTTCGTTAAATTGAGGAACTAAACATTATTGTCCAAAGGATGCACAGTGGACAATTTTCCACTAAATCAACATCTTGTTATTCCAAGGACAAACAAGAAATGCCCGGCCTTTTTTTTCCTGTTTGCTGATGAATCATTTCAACTTCAGTTTGCTTTTTAACTTCCAATTCATGTTTATTTTTTTCAAATTCCAATTGAATTAAAAGGAGCTCTTCTTGTTGCTCAAAAGTTAGTCCAGAAAACTGAAGTGACGCACTTTCTCTGGAATTGGATGAAAAACCCTTCTTGGCAAGCCTTAACAAGACCCATTTCCAATAACTTTAATTTCAAAGACACTTTGATTGGTTCTTTGAGGTGTTTATCTGTCACAGGAACAGAATAATGCTCAACAAGTCTTAACAACTGCTCCTTGGTGCATTATTCCAACAACTCCTCTGATGGATAAGCAGTAAATGTTTCAAGTTCAGTTTCACTGCTCAAAACAGACAGATTCTCATGTACACATGCAAATAACTGCAAATATAAAGTCTCCCCTCTATCTAATACCAATTTCCCCTAACTAATCTTGTCCAAATCTCCTCCTTAATCTTCATACAGCACTTGTGGCGGGTATCGATGTACTAGAGCCCGATGGACTGGGGGGCAAGATCCACCAGGAGCTCTACTGATATCCACAGATGTACTCCCAAGCAAAGCTTTGACCACAGTTGGCTGTAACACTACGATGCCCTTCACAATGATCCTGAAGAGGAACAACACTGAACCTGCTGGAGAAATGTTCACACTGCTTTAGAAAAACAGTATACATGAAAAAGAGAAAAACAAACTATGCTCAACTGAGAAACGCACCAAGATTGAGCCCAAAACTCCCAAATATTTCAAGCCAAAACCACAAAATCTTCTCCAAGCACAACCACCAAAGAGAGAAAAAAACTCACTAAGTCAGATTGGTCTTGTGTCCTTTCCCTCTTGAACAACCTATTTGATCAGAGATGTTCAAACTTGTGCGACACTGAACAAAAGCACACCAAAACGGAGGTGCTACAACAAACTACAGAAATGACAGGTCGACAGGTTCAACGGAAGCTCACCACTTATGAAATAATTGTAAAATTTACATATAATTTAAACTACAACCAAAACAGACAAAACAGTGCTGTGCAAAATTCAAATATTAACCAAATCAACAAAATATCTCAAAACGAACTCTAAACAGAGCCCCTATTTTGTCAGAACCTGGCTCTGGGCTATGACACAAAATAGGAAAGGACACAAGAGAACAATTTACAAATATTTATTTAAAAAATTAAAAAAAACACTAATAACAGTCTGGTGTATGAAATCAGTAAAATCAGTCATGTCAATGTGAATGGGTGTACTATAATCTACACAAAGTAAATGTGACCAAAAATAAATACATGTGCCGTAACTAGTTACACAGGGAAGAGACAGTCGGGGAAAAAAGTTGAAAATGAAAGTGCTAAGTAACAACCTACAAGTAAACATAAAAATACACTTTACTGACAGCTGGATCGTGTAAGTGGGAGAGGATTTGCCAAGACTTGGAAAAACTGGTGGTACAGTAATATTCTGACAGTCATTTTGGAGCAAATATAGACAACACAGCTGTCAGGCAGTACCTTTTAAATTATTTTGTCATGTCACCCTGACCTCTTCCCAAAGTGATTAAATCTTTCTGCACTGTTAAAATATAGTAAAACAGTTTTCCTTTTGCATTTAGTGCAAATTCCTGATGTAATCCTTTATTATAACAACTTAAACAATTTAAATAACTGCGATGTTTTAATCTGAGGTGTTTAGCCACCATTTGAGCTCCAGCACACACTGATTTCCAGTCCTTAGCTAATGTTTCAGTTTCAAACTTTTCATTTCATGTGTTTATCTTATGTGAATTCTTCAGCGAGAAGAATTTCTGATGTAATGCCCTTCATTAAACAATCCTTTGTCATGATTTTTTTAAGTGTTTGTGGGCTTCTAGGTTTAGATGATTTTCTTTTCAGATTAAATTTGTCCCATTCTTTTAAAGAACATAATAACAAAAGAGTTTACAAGATACAGACCTTGGTTTTTTGCATTTTTTTCTAAATGTGTCTTCTGCATTGCCTCTACTAACTCTACATGAAAAGCATAAAGTGCAACCCTTTTGTATCAGTGGGAAATATTTTGTTTTTCTTTCAAGTTTTTCTGACAGTAATAATTTTGCCACGATAAGCACCCATCACATTTACCTAAATATCCCATAAATCCTCTAGACAGGCAGTAATGGCTCTCTGTGCCCTTGCTGTCAGATCTACTTTAAGTTGGTGCAATGCCAATGCGTTATTACCCACAATGTCCCATGGCAGGTAGTCTCCCTTGTCTAAACAGCGGTGCCCACCAAAGTAGAAAACCAACACTGTCATCCGGGGAAATTAGGGCCACTCAGGAACATTCTAATTTTAACTTCTTTTTTTTTTAACTGCCAAATTCAATATCAAACGACAGACCATCTAAGTGGCTCAGTCGGGTCTTTGAGAACGAGTGGCAGTGCAGGTTGAAGCATCTATCTAATACGTTGGATTGTGAAAAAACCCTCCGACGTGATTTGGAAGAAGCCCATATGTGACTAACACGTTCTTTGATTTAGATTTACTCAGTTTAGCAGGGCAGTGCTGTTCCAAGCACAGAACTCATTTTGCCAATTCGCGGGGATGCCAGGGTTTATTAGACCTTTTGCTATATGTTGCGTGCATTAGCATAAACATATGTGGCCACTTTCTTCCGTATGCAGGTGGGTGATTTAATTAACAGAGAACCCTTAGGGTTGCTGTCAGTGATTTCATGGTGTTGGGCAGGCTCGTACCCAATTCTCACTTCAACAGGAGCCATGTTTCCAATTGTTGAAACAAATTTGAATTAATAGCAGTATCCCCCTTACAGTGGTTTATGTCAAATGAGGGAATGAATTCAGCCCACCTCTTCTCTCTCGCGCGCGTGCTCTATGTGTTTATGAGCACAGATTCTGACTCAGGATGAGGCCATTAGCTGAATGACACATCCCTACAATGTCAAAGGTCATCCGCCCTATTATAAGTGAATAATTTCCACAAGAAAAAAAACTGCAATGTCGCAAGCCTCCAGCCAGGATTCTATTCAGTTTTGACAGGGCATTTCAACTAGAGGCAAAACTCAAAATCTATTCAGCAGTCAATTTGCCTCCCTGGCTCTGATTATGAGCACTGCTGCAGCAGCAGGGTTTGATAGCTGCTATAATACTGCCAGACAGTCCAATTTCTCCCCTCGCCTCTCAATGCCATTCACACACACTCACACACACATAGAGTCCAGCTCTGTATACATACCCTCAACCCCTCAACTAACTGCTATGATACACCATTAAGTCAATAACACACTGAGGGGAAAAAAAGTAAATCATTTTCCCACATATATTGGGTATCATAAGGAATCCAAATGCATTTCACTTCATCTGATGACAAACAAAGGTTTCGAAATGTAGTCAGCCATGACAGTTTGAACAAATTAAAAGTTCTCAATGGTGGTGGCAGGATTTGTGATAGACTGATATCATCTCCTTCGGTTTCCTTTCTTTGGTTTTTCTCCTTCTCTTTGAGACTCCCTATCAGTAATTTGTCTGCATTGCCAGCCATGGACTGATTGTAATAACGCTTCCATTGAATAGCACAATCAGCCCTCAGCCCTCGTGTGATTTTTCCTTAGGGATCGCTTGCTCTGTCTTCACAAAATAGAAAAGAAGAGAGAGATTTGTATCAAGGGAGCATGCGCAGAGAAAAATTCATTATCTCCCACTGAATTCAGACTAATATGCATAATATGTGCTTTCTTATAAAGCACTGAAACCATGAGAAAGGACACTGTTATGGAAAGGTGAAGTCAAAATATAGCAAACCGATTTTAATCCACACCATAATTTATGGCATCTTTGTTTTATGTTGCTGAGTTATTGATGTATCATATGAGGAGAAACAACTATTCTCTTGCAAATTGGTGATATTTATACATGTTTTATAGTTTTCTAATTTAAAAAAAAAGCCACAAAGACCCTCGTCCTTGTGAATAGCGGACGTAGACAATTACACAATCTGCTATCCTGACTGCTGTTTGCACGAGAAACACTTCCCTCTGGACACAAGCCACCAAAACAGCAATGCTTGAAATTGAAAATTGGAATTCATCACCTAATGGCATCCAGAGAGTGGGTCCTAAGTGATGATTGAAAGTATTGGCATAATGCCCACTGGAGTTCTTACATGAGCCCTTTAAGAGGTTTTAAGGTCTAAAGCATTTAACACTTAGCCTGGGGGAAGAACCCTTTGCACAGTGAGAAGGATTTCGTTGTTGCCTCTGTCATCCTCAACTGTAGTGCAGTGATTGTAACTGGTGAAGTAGTGAAGAAGCAAATTGAAAAGTGTTGTTTTTTGTTTGTTTTTTCCTTTTTTCCCCCAAGAACTATGTTGTTTTGTTCACTCAGTCTTCAAGGCTTGTTGATAGATGTTTGCCTTTATAGTAACATACCCTTGATTTTTCTTTAAAGGATAAGTGAAAACTAAAACTAAAGCAGTTTCTGCTGTTTTTTGAATTGGACTTTTAAACAAACTCAGTCCAATCCAATGTTTTCTTTCTTCTTCTTGTATCATGTTTTTCTATTTAAATCAGATATTAGTTGTAGTTTATTTAATTTTTCTTACGTATTGATTTTTTAGCATTTGATAAAAACCTGCTGTGTAATTTTTCTTCTTCAGGTATTTAGAACTCGGTAGTGACATTCTGCCATATGATATAATAGAGTTACACATAAAGTTTAGAATCAGATTTTAAGCCATTAGACCGAATGTGAAAATCACTGCCAGGTATGTGAGGCACAGATTTAACATTTCACAAAATCCTGAGGACAGGGTCTTTTTCCAAAGAAAAAGACACTTACATACTTGACATACACTTACAAAATTTTTAAGTAAAAGCAAAAAGTTGTAATTTATTATGACATTTCTTTTTCTCTTTCTTTCTTTTTTCTCTCTTTCTTCAGATTTCAAAATATTCAATAGTTTGTTTTTTTTACATAAATTTACATTTTAAAGTTTTTTTGTTCTTGGCTGCCCCTTTTCCCATTTACCAGCAGAACAAGCTAAAATTGCTCTTCCTGGCTCTAGTGACCAAAATCAATTCATAGCTAAAGGCTATAAAAAAACTAAGATTGATAGACCAACTGTTATGGTTTTCTTTTGTTTGTTTGTTTTGTATATTTAATTAAAATTGAGATAAAAAGTTGAAAACTTGAAACTATAAACAAATCTGGGCATTGACAGGCTTGTCAGTTTGTATGGCCACTTGCATAAGCTACCAATAACAGTTTAATGTAGAATGTCTGCCCATATTTGAATTGCCTGGCTACAGTGCCTAAAGAGTTGGCACAGAAGTAAAACAAAAGCAAAAAAACAGGAGCAGCAATTGGCAATCTGACATCATAGCCCCCAAAACAGTCATTCAGCGACTAGAGACAGTCCCAGTGCATTCTGCTTTGGTCTTCTGTATTTGGATTTGCAGGCTGCTTCAAATCCCTGAAACCGTGATGATTCATCCAGATAAATCATACCTTGAGCTTCAAAACTGACAGAATGTGTACAGGTTCCTGAAAACTGGACTCATTCCAAATCTATTACACCTCAGCGCCTTATAGAATCCTTCCATACACTTACTGTGAAGTTTATTAAAAAAAAATTTTATTTTATTTTATTTTAACCATCGATGTAGTGGTGGGAGGCTACCAATCACATTTGTTCTCCACTTATTGGACTTCTGCTCAGCTACTGACACGTTTTAAATAATGCAGTTCCTATGAGGTGCCCCTGTGATTTTACATGAATTTTTAAAGTTCAATAAACGTTTTTTATCCACTGGCCATACCTAATGGAACCCATTACTTTTTAATGCTTAAGTATTTTCTACAGTGTTAAATTCTGCTTCATTACTGAGCATTACTGCAGCAGCCTCTTTGTTATACTGTTTAAAATGAGAATAAGGCTTTTAAATCTTTACAAATGTACAAACCAAAATCATCAGTACAAGCTAATGTGCATTATTTAACATTTAAAAGCCCCTTATTTTAAAGCTAACAACTTCTGTTGTGAAAAAGTTTGAAGTAAATAACAACATGCCACGGATGAGTTAAGATGCGAGTTTAACCTAAACTAGATAACTATCCAAAGACCTGATGGCAGAAAAGTATACAACAGTATTACAACATCCCTGAATGACCCCTGACTGCAATTTTTGAATAAATGCAAAACCTGAAAGCAAAACTTGTATTTAGTTTAGATTTCATAACTAAAGTTTTGCATTGAGTGTTTAGCAGTATGTTGAAGTAGAAAAGGTGCATTACAAAAAGTTGTTTGCAAGCTATCTGGTCAATAATGAGAGAGATGGGGGCTACAATTTGAATATTAAAGTGCTCATGGTGAGAACTACTTGAAAAATTTCTGTGTGTCTGCGTGTGGGGTTAAATTGTGAAATGGGTTAGGGGCTAAGCACAAGCAACATGTACCTGCTGTACAGGGATGAGGGCAGCATTAAGCTACAAGAGATGTTTTCAATATAGATATGTCCAATGTGATAAGTTATCATTGTTAGAAAACATATTACATGTACTCAGGAAGAAGCTGCACAACTACATGACTAAGCTATGAATATGTGATGGGGGTGGGAGTATATAAGTATTACTTCTTCCCACTCCTTTTCGAGCACCTGTTGTACCAGAAGACAATATTTTCCTTCCTGTAAACATGCTCTATCTTGTATATATGTAAACATATGCTCAAAATAAATGAAATCAAAATAAATGAATGTCAGAGTCGACTAACTGCAGTGCTAAATGATATGCTCACAGGCCCAATCAGATGCTTTGCAGTTTTACACAAATATATTTGAACCATGATAAGGCTTAATGACTTTTGCAATTCTCTGGAATTCTTATAAAGTAAACATCGTTTTAAGTCTGAGCACCTGCGTACTTCCTCTAGGGTTCAAGGTTCAAGGTTCTTCATTTGTCACATGCATAGTTATACAAGTATAACACACAGTGAAATGTAATCTGACACGCTCCTCGACATGTGCAAAAGGGGGGTAGAGGAAGAACATTATGAATGTGAATGTGCAGTAGCAGCAGCAAGCAGGTGAATTCTGTACATCAAGTGAATTAAATAAGAATAGGCAATCTGACTATTTTACAGAATAGACAATATAAACATATTTAAAATTAAAGGAATTTGAAATGCACATTGTGCCTGGGTTTAGAGTGTCTAGAAGAGAATCCTGTCTCAGTCAATCATAGATGATGTGAGAGGGCGGGTGTGTGTGTGTTTAGGGCCCGGATGGCTTGGGGATAGAAGCTCCTCTTGAGTCTCTCTGTCCTTGCCCGGATGATGCAGAACCTTCTACCGGATTGCAGAAGTTGGAACAGTTTGTTGCCGGGATGGGACGGGTCCTTCAGTATCTGCGCTGCTCTAGTCCGGCGTCTCCTGGTGTAGGTGTCCTGAAGCGGGGGGAGAGCAATCCTGCAGCAGCGTTCTGCTGTACGGATCACTCTCTGGAGAACCTTTTGGTCCTTAACACAGCTGTTCCTAAACCACGATGTGATGTTCTGTGTGAGGATGCTCTCCACAGCGCCTGTATAGAAAATCCTGAGGATCTTTGGAGAGACCCTGAACTTCCTCAGCTGTCGGAGGTGGTACAGGCGCTGCCTAGCCTTTTTGGTCTGGACCTGAATGTGGGCAGACCATGTCAGGTCTGAGGAGATGTGGACACCAAGATACTTGAAGGACTGCACCCTCTCCACTGGAGCTCCATTGATGATAATGGGCTTGTAGTCTCTATGCTGACTCCTTCTGAAGTCCACCACCAGCTCCTTGGTCTTGCCGACGTTCAGCTGGAGATGGTTGTTCTGGCACCATGATGCCAGATTCTTCACTTTGTCCATGTAGGCCACCTCATCGTTGTTGGAGATGGCGCCCAACACCACTGTGTCATCAGCAAACTTCACAATGGTATTGGAGCCGTGGGTGGCCACACAGTCTGAAGTGTAGAGGGAGTAGAGCAGTGGCGAGAGGACGCATCCCTGTGGTGCTCCTGTGTTGATGGTGATGCTGTTAGAGACGCATCTACCCACCCTCACCACCTGAGTTCTGCCAGTGAGGAAGTCCAACACCCATGCACACAGACGGCTGTTGAGTCCCAGATCCCTGAGCTTTGTGAACAGTCTGCTGGGCACTATTGTGTTAAACGCTGAACTGTAATCAACAAACAGCATTCTCACATAGTTACCCTGTTTCTTGTCCACGTGGCTGAGGGTGGTGTGCAGGACATGGGCGATGGCATCCTCAGTGGATCTGTTGGGTCGGTAGGTGAACTGGAGCGGATCTGTGGTGTCTGGGATGGAGGAGGAGATGATGTTCTTCAGCAGCCTCTCAAACACCTTCATTACTACCGAGGTCAGTGCAACTGGCCGGTAATCGTTCAGGGATGAGGGTTTGCTGTTCTTTGGCACAGGGATGATGGTGGATCTTTTGAAGCATGTGGGGACCACAGACTTCGCCAGGGACTCGTTGAAGATGGAAGTGAACACACCTGCTAGCTGGTCAGCACAGCAGCGCAGCAGACGGCCAGAGATGCCGTCTGACCCCGCTGCTTTCCTTGTGTTCACTCTCCTCAATGCCGCTCGGACGTCATGCTCCGCGATGCTGGTCACCGGTCTCTCGCTGATGACGTCACTGTCCTCGGTAGTCAGGCAGTAGATAGCATTAGCCCCCTGGCTAACCTCGAAATGGGCGTAGAACTGATTCAGCTCGTTGGTGAATGCAGAGTCGGCGTTGATCGGCGCAGTGTCCCTGGCTTTGTAGTCCGTAATGGTGCGGATCTACTGAGGATCTACTAGATAGACTAATAAACAATTTTGGCATTACACTATACTACAGTCACAATTTAACTTTTCCAATTTTTAATTTTTTATACCTTTTGTTATATGTGAATATCCAAAAAGGAAAATATATGGCATTCCCATTACTATCAGATGTACTTTCTTTAACATTAACTGGCAGATGTTAAAATGCTAACAGCTGTGAAAATCAGTTGCTGCACATCAAGTACTTAATTCAAAAGTTGAGCATTGAGGTATATTTTTTAACCCTGTGTTTGGCGAGGTGCGCCAATCCTGAAAGCAATTCTATTTGGGAAATAATTATTTTCAAAAGCCACTTTCACATCAGCTGTTGTGCACGTTTTCTCTAGCACAGACGTGTTTACCATACCCCCCCCCACATTCATTCTTACTGGTGTTTTTCTGCTGTTGCCAGTTGGCTGACTGGTAGCAAGTGTAGCCTACGGGAGATCTATTTTGTGACTAATGATGCCTTCACAGAAAAACAACATTGAATAACAACAACTTTCACAATTAATAATAGACAAAGGGACAAGTATTTAATGCTAGGAGCCACACTTACCCCAGAACATGACATTAAGGCACACATAATTTGTTCAATTATCTAAAAAATCTGAGGAGTGTGGCGGCCATATCCCAGGGCAGGAGCTGGCACAGAGAACTGTGATTATCCCTGGCAGTATGTGTGTGTCTGTGTGTGAATGGGCACTCTGTGCCTCAGAGAGACAACAAGAAAGATACGGTTCACATGAATGTACTGTTGTGCATTAATCGCAGAATATTTTTACCAGAGGTGCTATGATAGTGTGCTTGAATATAGAGTTCATACCATAAAAAATAATATGCAAACTCCCACCCACCCCCTTTTGAGGGATTCAGTAAACTCAGTTGTGTGGGGTTGTTGGAATTTTTCAGTGGACAAACGGTTTGCTGTTTTTGATACTATGATACTATCAATTGTTTCTGTGTAGTTTAGGCTCTCTTTCAGTTGATAATCACTGGGCCTCATTTTCTAACAGTGCATATACATAATTCTGTGCATAGGAAGGTTTGGACAAATCAGTCATTTATCAATATTTTTATACTTCAATTTTAGTTTACAAACACATTAGAATAGCCTCTAACCATGACCCCATTTGTCAACCTCTCTATCACCATTACAAACAAGAGGGGGCAGAGCTGATCTGTGATATAGTTGAACACCCATCTCAAACCCATCTGTCACTTCTACCACACGCCTCACCATTATTTTGCTGTCCTTATACATGTCCTGCACGCCACACATACTTCTCTACCACTCATGCAGTCAAACAGTTCCTCTCTTAGCTTTTATTGTACTCTTTTCCCAGCAAAGTTCGGCCATTTTAGTCAGCACACTGCAATTATATTTTCAAAGTCATCTGAGAATGCTTCCCTACCACCCAGACTCTGTCTCAACTCCTACCTGAATTCCATCTTCCTTCTTCAACTTCATCCATGTAATACTTGGCTTTGCCTTTACTTGCTTCCTCTTCTTGGTTTCTAACGTCATCCTACAGACTAGCTGATGCTGCCTAAGTACATTCTTACAACACCTTGCAGTCTCCAATTGCTTTCCGATTGGACCTTCCTCCACTCCTATATGTCGGATCATGTTCCACCTTCTTCTTGGTGCACATGTTCACTACAGCCATTTCCATCCT
Source organism: Oreochromis niloticus (assembly GCF_001858045.2). Classification (NCBI taxonomy): domain Eukaryota; kingdom Metazoa; phylum Chordata; class Actinopteri; order Cichliformes; family Cichlidae; genus Oreochromis; species Oreochromis niloticus. Next base: position 25,970,268 of record NC_031985.2, on the reverse strand, counting down.
TTTACCATTGGTTCTTCTGCATTCCTGTCCTTGACACCATACCTACCCAACACCTCCTCATCATCTCTGTTTCTTTCACCATCTATACCATTAAAGTCCAATCAATCTCTCTCACCTGGGCACACTCTCTTTCACTTATTCTTTCTCCTCTGACATTCAACCTGTGGGGAACATTCAACATCACACCTTCGATTTCCAGCTTCAAACTCATGATCCCGTCTGACACTATCTTCACCTCCACAACACTATTTACACATTCTTCCTTCAAGATTACCCCTACTCCAAGTGTTTTCCTATCAATGGTAGAACTGAATCCAACTCTAATGCTCCTGGCCTTCTACATGGTCTCCTGCACACAAAATATATCTGACCTGCTTCCGTTCGTCATATGAGCCAATTCTCTCCCTTTACCAACCATATTCGCTACATTTAAAGTCACTACTATTACCTCCAAACTTTGGCTTGGCTTTTGCTGCTTCCTAAGAGGTCTTATCAGTTTTTTCTTCAGTTGCCTTTGCCAACAGCAGCACAATTGTTGGGCAACAGCACGAGAGATGGTCATTGTTATCTCAGGCCCAAACTTATCTGGTATGGAAATCTCATTTGTGTGTTTGATCCCAAATGTTTGATTTGGCCAATATTTTACATTGGATGCTTTTCTTGACTCAACCCTTTCCATTTGCCTAAGCTTTGGACAGATACTAAGAGTACAGTGAACCTCCCCACCCCCATGGCTGGGTTTCTTTGTGCCCTCTATATCGGTGCATTAAAGATTTTAAAAAACAAAAATCCTCAATCATTTCATTAAAATTCATCCCATTACTTTTCAATACTTTATCCTATCTCTATAATGAAATGCAAAACCCAAGAGACAAGAGAAACAAATGTTGTTATTAAATTATAAGCAAAAGTTTTCCAGCCATTTTGGGTCTTATCAGCTGTTCAGGTGAACTAATCCTTTGCACTTCTTCTTTCCTTCTTCCTTCCCTCCTTCTCCACTTACCATTTCTCTCCCCTGTGCCCAAATCTGTACTGTTATCCTTTTGTAGTCTGCCCAAGGCTAAGTTCATATGCAGAGAGGTATCTGTGGAAGATAAGGTCTATGCATTACTCTGACAGTGTGCAGAAGTGCAGAGATGCTACAAGTAAAAATAATCAGGGCACAACTCCATTCTGCAGAGCTGCAGGGCTATGCAGGCCAAGAAGAGAGATAGGAAGCGACCTAAAGGGAACTTCAAACTTTGCCTCACAGAAACACACACCTAGACGCACACACACTCACACAAATGAGAAAATAAGATACGAACAGAAGTACAAGAGCAGAGTTCTCCTTTTTCTCCCTTTTGCTTGAGTATTTGCAGAAGATCAGCTGCTAAATGTTTTATTCAGCAGAACTCGGTTCAATCTCTGAGCCCCTTTGATAACGGTACTACACAGGCCTAAAGAGCAGCGCAGCACAATAACAAAATCAAAAGAAAATGACCACAGAACACTGCAAGGGCAACAAAGTCCAAACAAAACTTGGACAGTTGATGATAAATCAGGAACATCCTTCCAACAAGATAAACTACGACTTTGTAAAACTATAAATTTGAAGTGCTTCTTGTGATACTTATAGAGAGTAGTCAGGTTATGATGCCAGAAAAGTGGTGTACTTCTGTCAGCAAGTTGCCAGCAATAGTACTGGCAAACACTGCAGTAAAATCAAATCAAAAGCTCCTCTCATTTAAGGCCAAAGATCTATTTTGTCTTTTAAATTTGTGCAGTTATTGTGTTGTGTCTTCTAGGCCACATCAAAGAATCCAGTTACCCCACTAACTGAATAAAAATGAACAAAAATCCATTACATTTAAAGAAACTGCAATATGTTTTTGATAACTGGTAATCAGTGTTTCACATAACTTCATTGCAAAATTACTTTAATTTGGCCATGTTGGAGGGTTTTTGAGAGTGAACAGATGGCTTAAGGTCATGCCAGTGTCCTCTTACATAACCCGAGTGCACTTAAGCTTCAGAGCATGCACTGATGGCCTGACGTTTTCCTTCAGGATATTTTGATAAAGAGCGGAATTCATGGTTCCATCAATTATGGCAATTCTTCCAGGTCCAAAAGAATCAAAGCAGCCACAGATCATTACACTACCACTACTATGTTTGACTGCTGGTGTGATGTTTCTTTTTAGGATGTTTTTTTCTTCTTAGTCCACAGAATACTCTATCAAAAGTCTTGGAGATTATCCAGATGTTTTTTGGTAAATGTGAGACAAGTCTTTGGGCTCTTTTTCCATTTGTGGATAATGGCTCTCACCATGTTTTTGTGGAGACCTAAAGCATTTGGTAGTGGTTAAATCAACAATTTGGTTCATTCTTGAATGAAAGAATACACTGACCAGCTCTAATAAGTCAAACAAAACTAAAGGAGGTAGGAGTATCATACCTCCAAAACCAAGAGACCCTTTATGAAAAGAAATATGGGGGATAGTCTAATGGTCACTACAGTGCCAGAAAGTATCTTAAGCGCCTTCACAGTTCTGAATAATAATAAAAATTCTTTGGATAGATTAAACCATTTGTATCAGAATAGTGGGAAGAGGAAAGTGTGTAGGATCTCATAATCTCATAATACAACGCATGCCACATTATATGTCAAACATAATGGAAGCACTCTGTATGTATGACTGTCAGTGGAGTGAAGGTAGTCTGGTACTGAAGGAAGAGAATTTTACACAAGTAATAAAAGTCATTCTTATGTTTAAAATTACACTTCTAGTTTAAGAAAACCCAAATGTTTTCAGTTATTTATTGCAATTCAAGTCGTTCAAGTCCAATGAATAGCTTGAAAGGGTACAAAGATAAGTGGTGAACTGCCAGAAAAAAAAAAGGTAAGGCCACCCAGAACTGAAAAATAATGTACATTTCAGAATTACACAAAAAAGGCCTTTTCAGGGAACACAAAATGGGTTAACACTTTGAAGATGTTCTGCAGCAATGGAGGTTGATCAAGCCTTGAAAGCTGATGCTATTAATTCCTACAGGTGTTCCAACTTCTGCATTACTTCCAAACCTCTCTGTCTGCATGAAAGCAGTGTTGGAACATGCTAGAATTAGAATTAGAATTCAACTTTATTGTCATTGCACATGCACAGGTACAGGGCAACGAAATGCAGTTTGCATCCATCCAGAAGTGCTTTAGCCGTGATATAGATATATTACAATATATATTAGCAATAATATAGATGTGTAAGTATATTACAGAAATGGGTCTATTATGGTATGTTATAATGTACACGGTGTGAAGTATGTTATGAATATTCTATAACTATAAGTATGTACAGGCTGTAGTGAGTACAAGCTATGTACAGGCTATGAACAGGATATAAATATGAAATAAAAACTATACAGAAATCTGAGATATACAGTTATACAGAAATGTGAACTATGCAAGTTATAAACAGTTGTAGGATTAAAAATTATCATATGTACAGAATGATATTCACACAGAACTATACAGTAGTGCAGTTAGGATAATTGTGATAGTGATAAAGTGCTAGTGGTTGTGGGTGTGTGTATGTTCAGTCCATGAGTTTAACGTGGGTCAGATGTCAGGAGGCAGAGTTCAGGAGTCTGACAGCTGTGGGGAAGAAGCTGTTCCGGTACCTGGTGGTCTTAGTCCGGAGGCTCCTGTAGCGCCTCCCAGAGGGCAGGAGGGTGAAGAGTCCATGTGATGGGTGACTGGGGTCTCTGATGATTTTCCCAGCCCTTTTCAGACACCGCTTCCTGTAGATGTCCTTTATGGCAGGGAGTGGTGCTCCGGCGATGCGCTGGGCAGTTTTCACGACCCGATGCTGTGGTACCATACCCTCGTGACCATCAGTTGAATTGTATTGTACTGCAGAAAGTAGTGTGTTGATACAAAAATGGCAAGAAAAAGGCAATTAACAGAAAGAGAGACGGATCATGATAATTCAATTCAATTCAATTCAATTTTATTTATATAGCGCCAAATCACAACAAAAGTCGCCTCAAGGCGCTTTATATTGTACAATAGATCGCACAATAATAAATACAGAGAAAACCCCAACAATCATATCATATGACCCCCTATGAGCAAGCACTTTGGCGACAGTGGGAAGGAAAAACTCCCTTTTAACAGGAAGAAACCTCCAGCAGAACCAGGCTCAGGGAGGGGCGGCCATCTGCTGCGACCGGTTGGGGTGAAGAAGGAAAACAGGATGAAAGACATGCTGTGGAAGAGAGACAGAAATTAATAACAGATATGATTCGATGCAGAGAGGTCTATTAACACATAGTGAGTGGCTGGAAAGGAAAAACTCAATGCATCATGGGAATCCCCGGCAGCCTACGTCTATTGCAGCATAACTAAGGGAGGATTCAGGGTCACCTGGTCCAGCCCTAACTATATGCTTTAGCAAAAAGGAAAGTTTTAAGCCTAATCTTGAAAGTAGAGATAGTGTCTGTCTCCCGAATCCAAACTGGAAGCTGTATATCTTTCCTACAGAGAAACTGCAAAGAAAGTCAAGGTGTCATTGAGTGCAGTTTCCTTCACCATCAAAATGCACTCAGAAACTGGGTCAAACTCTGACAGGAAGAGGTCTGGCAGACCCAAAGCCACAACTGAATCAGAGGACAAGTTTCTGAAAGTTAACAGCTTGCATGATAGGCACCTCACAGGACAACAGCTTCAAGCAGAGCTTAATAGTGGTCATAGTAAGCAAGTCTCAGTTTCAACTGTGAACAGAGAAGACTTCGAGCTACAGGTTTAACAGGGCAAGTTGCAGCAAGAAAGTCATTGGTAATGTGACAGGTTGAAGGACTACTGTTGAAGGATTACTGCATATAAAACTGTTCAGTTAATACTAATTCATATCAGTTGATATAAGGACAAAAATAATATAAATATGGTAAGAAAATGGTTAAGAGTTTATTATTTTTCATGTTATATTAATGGCTTTCATGTTACTTAAGAGAACTGCAATCTATTCATCAGTGATCGGCTAGTAAGCCTTTTCTGGGATCGATTAGTAGTGTCTCTATTCTCCCCTAGGGGGCTTTCGTGCGTTCTCCTCACTGCAATAAACGACTGCATGAGAGACGCAAGTCATAATCACTCTCGTGATTCTTTCCCCCTGTTTTCAGGTAAAAGTGTTCAAAAGTTGATATAGTTCCAATTTGTACGCTGTTAAGATATTTCAGAGGTAATCCTTCATTGTTTTGTAAGCTTTAGAAGCATTATATTAGAGTTTTGTGCACATATATGTGGCGGTTTTGAGCCTCAGTTTTGTACTGTGTAATGGCCATTAAGATAACGGCAGGAGCTAAAAACGCCGCTATTGTCAGCCATTTTGTCAGGAAACCTGTTCTGGCATATATAGTAAGCACTTTAGTATTTTGGTTTGTTATTTAGTGTTTTTCTTCCACCATGTGACATTAAGCAGTACAGAATGTGAAACATTTCTGTTCATTTTCACTGCAATAAACGACTGCATGAGAGACGCAAGTCATAATCACTCTCATGATTCTTTTCCCCCTGCTTTCAGGGGTGTAACAGTAAGACGTCAGAATAAGACAAAGAGGCTTGCCTGGGCCATGAAACACCGCCATTGGAATACTGAAGACTGGAAGAAGGTATTTTGGACCGATGAATCAAAATTTGAAATCTTCGGTTCATCACGCAGGATCTTTGTACGGCGTCGAGTAGCTGAAAGAATGGTTCCACAGTTTGTGGCCTCAGCTGTCAAAATTGAAGGAGGAAGTGTGATGGTCTGGGGCTGTTTTGCTGGATCAGTGAGTTGTACAGAGCAAGAGGCACCGTGAACCAAAATGGCTACCATAGCATTCTGCAGTGCCATGTAATACCCTCTGGTATGCAGTGTTGGGAAGGTTACTTTTAAAATGTATTCCATTATAGATTACAGAATACCTGTCGCAAAATGTATTCTGTAACGTATTCCGTTACGTTACTCAATGAGAGTAACGTATTCTAAATACTTTGGATTACTTAATATATTATCATGCTTTTTACAACGACGTGAATGTTCTATTGCTGTGATTTATTACTGTTAAGTAGTAAAGGGACCTCTGGCTAATATGGTGGGTTCCGTGTTGGGCTCGTAGCCGAGCTTTACTTTGTTGTCTGGGTCAACTTTGCTTGCGAGAGACAGAGAGAGGCATTGAAAGGCTGCTCCAACGGAACCTATTGTTTCGGAGGAAAACACGAACACAGTGTACAGTCGAGTCTTAATAGCGTACTTACAACTGGGCTCGTCAGGCACTCTTCTTGGCTACAGTGGTTATTATTATATTTACATGCTTCCAGCTCCCATTTTTGCTCGATGACTACTCGTACTTTTCCACTCGCCTTTTTCTCCCTCCTCGCGCTCACAGACACATAACAGGTATGGCAGTCCATTCTCCCTGCAGCACGGACTACACTGCCCATGATGCTACATTCTTTAGAGCTATACCTTTAGCATTCTGCCTATTAGCTTAGCACAACAAAAACAACAACAAAAAGGCGCTCTCTCTCACCCAGGAAACACGCAGAGAGAGAGCGTCACGCTGTAACCATGGCAACCGTAACGCTGCCGCCTGGAACAACAGAACGTAGCTGTCAAACAAACCCAAACAATCCTGACCCGCGACAATATGAAACAGGAAAGTACCGCCGTGTAATCCATTTATTTCAACAAAGTAACTGTATTCTAAATACCACCTTTTTAAACGGTAACTGTAACGGAATACAGTTACTCATATTTTGTATTTTAAATACGTAACGGCGGTACATGTATTCCGTTACTCCCCAACACTGCTGGTATGCGACTAGTTGGTCTGGGGTTCATCCTACAGCAAGAAAATGACACAAAACATAAGTCCAAGCTGAAGACTGGAAAGAAAAAACAAGATGGCAAGCTTGAAAACATGGAGTGGCCAGCACAGTCTCCAGTCTTAAACCCCATCGAGCTGGTTTGCGATGAACTGGATGGAAGAGTGAAAGAAAAGCAATCTACAAGTGCCACACATTTATGGGAACTTCTGTAACAGATATGGGAAGAACTTTCTGAAAACTATTTGATTTCTATTGTATAAAGAATGCCAAGGGTGTGTTCAGCTGTTATAACTGCCAAAAGTGGCAACTTTGATGAGACAAAAGTTTAGAATACATTTTGGTCTATAAATTGATTCCATCACTAATAAACTGTTATATTTATTCTATTTAATTCTTTTTGATATCCAGAAAGAGTCATCTTGAAATGGAAATGAGGTGGTTTCTGCTGAAGTAACCGATGACTAATAACAGACACCACTAACACCTTAAGGTTATCCTATGTTAATTTAGTGCTTGAGGTAAGCTCCGTTCTGTTCCTCCTGTACACTTGACGCTCACACAATTACAGCTTTATTTCCAGCACTGGCTGTTGCCGTTACTCCCTCCCCCACATATTCACCCTCCCTTTTGCTTTTCAATTAACTGTGACCAATATGCGTTGTAGTCGTTCCAGAAATGACACACCACCACCACCGCTATCAGCGCCACCTGTAGAGCACGACTGTGTTAAATAACAGTTATACAACAGATGTAGTTTCAGCCAAGCAGTCTGAATAATCCGAGACTCATCCCGCCTCTTCTGATCATTCCCATGATGCAACACAGGGAACACACTACACCAAACGTGGGAAATGGGACTTCTCCTTTACTGTCCTTCCTTCAGAGAAGAAACTCTTCTGACATGGCACATAATGTGGTAACAGTTTTAAAGAAGCAAAAATACCTAAAAGGACTTTCTAAACCGTGACTCAGCTAGGACTCCTGCGTAACCATATCATTGTTTTGTGCACCTATGCAAACTCTCTCTTCTTGGGTTATGTGTATGTTTGAGAGAGGGGCAACGTTTCACAGCCAAAGGCATCACTATTATCCAAGCTGACTTATTCAGGGACATGGTGAGGTGTGTGTGTACGCGAAAGAGAGGCTGACATGGTGAGCGTGTCATTCTGTAGTGTGGCGACCTCATTCTGTCATAGTGCCAGAGCGCCTGCCTCACGAGCAACCCTGTCACCATGACTCACTCATGCATAAACAAACACACAGACACACACACACATATATTGTACACACAAAAAACGGTATACAGCTCACACATCTGTTGTGACGGATAGAACTATACTTTTTGGAGGCAACAAGAGCACTAATTCACAGTTACATCTCTGCAACAGTGTATACTTTTAGTACTTTGATACTCAAAATGACAATTGAAGTTCATGGAAAACTAACTGCACTCCAGGAGTATTCAGTCATTCATTCAATGATACCAAAACTATAAACGTAACACAACTTTTTACAACATTTCAAAAATACAAAACAAAACTTCCCATTATTCAAGTCTACCTTCTTCCTTCTACTCACATGGTTACAGGTATATGAAGGAGTTATTTAGTACAACGTGACAGCACAAGATTGCATGAGTGGAATGTTCAGTCAATTTTCTGCTGTCAATTCTGTACATTATAATCAATGTTAAATTTAATATGGTCAAGTATAGTATTCACATGTTATTCAGGATAACTGGCTAGTGATTGTTATTCCACCCAGAGCCCTTAACTAAGTCAGAGTTGTCTCAGCGGGTGTTAGAATTCAGTATTGTCACGTGGGTCATATAGCCTTCAGAAAGTTCCCGAAAGTGCTTAGCGGGCAGTTGCAATGTGTGCTGATATATCTTTATAGCGTGGCTAGCATATGTTGAAAACTTCCGGATCTACTGCAAGACTCAATGATCCACCATTGCTGTAAAAAAAAAAAAAACGTCCACTGGAGTGAAAGGCGATGGCGTGACTCTTCCATTCAGCGGCTCTGATTCCACCATTCCATGAAGTTACTCCACTAATACCAACCTAACAGAGACAAATCCTCAGTCCCTTCACTGCAGCTCAGCACGAAAAGCTGTGTGTGCGGTCAACCAGCAACTTGTCACGGATGGTGATCCCTGATGCAGTTAGCAAAATAGCTGTTCCAGACGGCTAATTTCTGTGTGTACTTTCAGTCAGACTGGCAAACAAACGTTTAAATAATTCATGTAATGATTCATGTTTGGTTGTGTAAAGCCCAACGTTAACATGAACCATAGGCCACAAGAGCCACATTAATAGGGGATTTGCAGGGTTGCTAAGATCAAACAGCTACTACTACATTAAAGTGACAATTTTATGAAGTGCCCAGAAAAAAAAAACAAGCAAACATTTTAACGCCACATTTTTCTACATGATGTTTGTATTGAAATATCAAATCTTTTTTTTTCAGGTGTTATTAAAAACTAGAGTATTAACTTAACAGCTACGCCTCTTGACATGCAAAAAATGTTACTCAGAAAAGCTGCTAAATAGAATGACCTCAAATTCTTCCCACTTCACTTTGATAGCTGTTTATACAATCTGCCTCTATATTCAATACTTGTTATAGTATTAATAACAAGTTCTTAACATTGCAGCTTGGTAAGAAGTGAGGCAGATTGTGGGTTTTAATGGAAGAAAAGGTCTGTAAACTTAGTGAAAAACTAACTGAAGTACTCTTACTGTCACATTTCTTAAAACACTTGAATGCAGCATCTACTTAAAGAAGCTTTTAGCGCCCATGCAAACAGAAAAAAAGACTAAGTTGTTTTTTGTTTTTTTTAATCACACCATATTGCTTCATATCAAACAGTTTGCAGTCTATACCATTTTAGTCCTCTCTGTCTCACCACAACACCATCTTCAGCATTACTGAGACTGTTTATAGACTGTGGGGAAATTTGAAGTTGGACTTTTAATATTTTAATCTCTGTAACCAGCTGCAGATTGACAGTAGAAATTAAAAATGTTACTAGCATTTCTGTGAGGTGTGGGGACTCTGTGTTATACGAGATATACATGGCAAGTATACTGTACATAAATACTTTATGCACCACTGCTCAAATGTTCTGTCATGTCCCCTGATTTACGAAATTTAAGCAGTTAAAGTTCAGACAAGCTTAAATGATGAGCAAAAGTCATGAGCCACCCCTTCTTTCTTTACATGGAACTGGGAAATAAGTCCAATGATTTATTGAAAAATGTGCAAACATACATGGAAATAAAGTATATGTGACAAAAACAGTTTTTCACAATTCTAGCAAGCTTGAAAGTCAGTATTTGGTATCGTCTGTGAAGGTTCTCAGTCATCCAGGTCATCGTAGTCAAAGGAGTTTGCAAAGAAAAGCGTCTGGACTTCTTTAAGTTGCTTGAAGACGTTTCACCTCTCATCCGAGAAGCTTCTTCAGTTCTAAGGTCAAATGGCCGAGAGTCCCAGATTTAAATCCAGTGGGAGTATCCCCCCAAGGAGGGACAAAGGACCCCCTGGTGATCCTCTAATCACATGCGCCCAGGTGTGAAAGTGGGTGTGGGACCTAATCAGCCAGGGTTTCGGGTGAGCCCATTGTGAAACCTGGCCCCACCTTGTCATGTGAATTCCTGAGGTCAGATGGCCCGGGATGTGAGTGGGCGTTAAGGCGTCTGGGGATTTGGTATCACCATTGATATTCTTCAACACATTCTGAAATCCCTGTAATTTCTTCAAGTAGTCTGGGCTGGTGTTTGTTCTGTTTTCTCTGAAGATGATCCCACACTGCTTCATTCATGTTGAGGTGGGCTGTGGGGAGGCCAGTCCATGGCTGATAGTGTTCTCATTGGGTGTTTTTCTGTACAGGTATGGACAGACATTACCAATAAGACACTTTCCAGATTGCATGGTGGATGAAAATCTGATGGTACTTTTCTGTGTTTATAATGCCATCAATTTTGACAATATCCCCAACACCAGTGACTGAAATGCAAACCCAAACCATGACAGAGCCATTGTCACTCTTTGTTTTAGTCTGGTTGTGTAATTTGGCTCAGCCTTTTCTCCACGTGTCTCTTCCTTGGCAGCCTTCCACTGAGACTATGACAGATGATAAACTGAATGACCAGATGCATCTCCCAGGTCCCATGTCAGGTCTGTGCTGTATTTTTTTTTTTCCTTAAGGACATAACTTTCAGATACTGTTCATCTGCTGTAGACAGTTCTTTTTTTTTGCCTCCTCTCCAATTCCTCCTCTTCTTTGTCCACGACTTTTCCTATTGCTGCAGGCTTTAGGCAACATTGTGTTGGTACAAAAATATTATTTTTTGTCTGTTAAAATGTGTTATCTTTAGAATTATTCATACATTCAACTAAAGAAATGAAAAAAGTGTGTTTTTGTGACATGGAAAGGCAAAGTGGAAAATGAGTAAAAAGCAGTTAATATCTAAAGAAAAACTCAAAGGAAATCTTGGACAACTATTGCTCAAGGCTACTGTAACATATATGCTTCAACATTATTCATTTTAGAAGCAAAATACAAAGAAATACAAAGGCTCAAGCTTTTTGCACAGTATCATAAATGTTTACAATAAACTGATGGGTAAAAACTGTTTGTATAACCAAAGCAAACAACAAAAAAACAACTTAAAATCAAGCCTCTTTCGGGGATTAAGAAATTGCCTTACTACCAGCTTTAATGTTGTGTAACTGAAGCCTTAAAGTTTGCTACCTATGTCCCACTTGTTGTAGATGACTTACAAACCTGAGTTTAAATGGAGTCCTGGAAGGACGCAAAGAAGGGACCATAATGGGTAGAGTTTGTCACTTCTCCCTGTGCCCATGGGTTCTATCCAGGTACTCTAACTTCCCTCTGCAGTCCAAAGGCCTACTTGTTACATTAAATGATGATTCTATATTAGCTGTAGGTATGAATTTGCTCAGGCCCCGCGCAACCGTTAACTGGATAAGCGTTTAAGTAAATGTAAAAGTTATTTTCACAAAAAAGTCTTGTCCTCCACACATAACTGTCCAGTTTTTATTGCAACATTGTCCGATATTTAATCAATCAAAACCGAATTAAACATTGATTACAGTTATTTAATTCGGTGCATTAAAAAGACTGTTCGCGTATCTTTGTTATCTTTGCATGGAGTTTTCCCTTTAAGGTATTCATTTCAGTTTGAAAATGATGCCACAAAAAAGCAAGCAACATAGGCCCATCAAAGGAGATAGATTTAATGAAGCCTAATGACCTCATGTGAACAACAGAGGCCAAAAATACTTGATTTAAACTCTTTTCGACTATATGGGAACATTCAAATCAGTAGGCCATGCAAATTTAACAAACTGCCTGCAGGACTGGTGGGTATCTTAGACTGAGCTCAGAATGAGCTTCGATCACATCCCAAATCAACCAGTTTCTGTCATAGCCTGCATGTCACAGTGTAAATTGCTGACAAAAAAAGTAAAGCTGAATATGTTTCAGTAAATGTTCATCATAAATGGTCTGCCTCACATTTTAATAACCCTTCAGAGTGTGATAAATTGCAGATCTGTGTAATCTAATCAATCAACACATGAAAATAGCAATGTACCATACGAATGTAATGTGCCTTTTATGAGCTGTTGCGTCCCATAAAGCAGGGAACAGGTAACAGCGTCACTAGCAGTGTCTCCTGAGCACATAATATGTATGAACATCAATTGTTGATATAGATGATAACCACACTCCAGCGCATCCCAGCATTCCAGTCAATCTCGTCCCAGTAGGGTAAAATATGGGTCATTTGAGCATGATGCATTGAGCAATGTAATCGCTATGACCAAAAGAAGAGCCTAAAGCACTCAGTGTAACATCTCAGGGGTGTCTTCAACCACCCACTTCCTCACAGGGCAGACAGTTGGGAGGTATTGTCCAGGATGGAGTTCACTTTAACCCTGATATTCCCATCTGCTCTTGCCTCTGGGGTGTCCAGCCTTCACAAGACAACCATGCTTTTTCCTCACCAGGATTATTAATCTTTCCTGCAGTGACTGTCTTGATGTTTTCTATCCAGCTCATGCTGCAGAGAACAGTGTACTGACCTCTGACTGGTAGAACATGTTGAGCAGACTATTACAAGGATCCAACGCTTTAGGGGAGCTAAAGTTAACTTGGTCTGCTTTGTCAAGTGCTACTAGTGTTATTGCATTACTTTCCCATTGTACTAGTTTTCTTTTATTGCACAAACACAAATGCATAAAAATGAAATTTACAAGAAGGATTCTTGTAATTATATAGCTGTGACATTAGTTTTGGCTGTTATGGCTTTTTTTTTAAGCTATAGATTTTTAATAAAAGACCAAAACGTTGGTTGGCAAAGCCTTATTTGGAAGCCTTAGTAATTTGGCCACCACAATATATTTTTTCTTTTAGACACTTTGTCATTGGTGCAGGGTGGATTCTACTGTGAAAACAAGGACTTTGCATGTCACAAAAAAGCCACTTCTTAAAATATACACTGCCTGTTTTACTCTACACAAGACCATAAATTATACAATTCTCACCATTTTGTACTAAAAAAGACTTAAACTAGCAATTGAGACCATAGACCCATCAGGAAGGTGTTTACTGAGGTTATGAATCATGTAAGGTAGGAGGTAATTTGCCCCTAGACTTCAATAAAATTGGATTTATTTTTGCAAACACAACAATCCCCTACTGGCCATTGCAAAGAATGCACTTTTACACATTCAGGTGGGCCTGCTATGTACATCTTTAATACACATTTTTGGAATAAAACAAATAAAATATGTTAACAGTGCACAGTAGATGCACCTGTATCCCCCTTCCTTTTTTTCTTTTCTTTCCTTTATTTTTCTGTAAAGACAATCTATTGTATTCTGAGGGGGCTCTAAGGGTTTGAGTGCATAATGATGTATAACCACTAGAAAAAAAAAGGAATCGCAACATATGATGCGAGCTGACGCATGTAATCTCAGCAGGAAACAGCACTCTTGGTAATTTTTGGCAGTGACGCATTTCAACTCCTCTGAAAAGCAGAAGTTTTACTGTAATTGCTCTCAGCACACAGGCATACACAGGTTCACAGGTTGTAAAACGACACATTGCCTTTTTGTCTCACTGACACCAGAATCCAGGGACCATGAGCTCCAGGAACGGAAAATAAAATCGCTCATTTCAGCAAATTTAAAAGCACCACTCCACGGGGAGGTGACTTCATAAGATCTGATTATTAACATAATCATTTCCCAATTGACAAGTAAGCCTACGGTACCTGTTCCACTCTTTGTTATGCATTTTCACAAAATTTCACACCAGCCAGGCTCAAGCTCCAACAATAATACATGTGTGTGTGGGTATACATATATATATATATATATATATATATATATATATATATATATATATATACGTATATATATATATGTGTATATATATATATATATATATATATATATATATATGTACAGTAGTGGCCTGTCACTGATATTGACGATGCTGTGGAAGATTTTAAATAGCACAATAATGTAAAGAAGAATCCTTGACAGCAACCTGCCAAGACATTTAAGAAGAAGTAAATACACAGAACACCTAACAACTACTTATCTATGTCTTGCCTGTGGTGCATTAAAAAGACTGTTGCATGATATCTGTATAATATGTTCTCAATTATAGCAGTTTAATTAAAAATGTATGCTATATTTGTCTTAGTATTTTCTTTTCTTTTTTTTCTTTGTTTTTGCATATGCATTTTATTGCTGAAATGCACAAATTTTATTACATTTTTTTTACTTAAAAGATCATTTATATTAGGCTCAATTATTCAATTTTTAATCTTGACCGTGATTTTGGATTCTCATCATTGAATCAGTGTGACTGAGTGATATTTTAAAAGCGAGTTCCACTGTCTAAGACGGAAGCAAAGGCAAAGCAAGCTGTTCCTAAATCAGCGTCAGACCACAAGCCTGCATGTGTTAATCATAGCTGTTCCCTGCACCAAGCAACTTCATGTCCTGGACTGGCCTGGAAGAGTAACTGTACATTCACAGACAGATATACAACGAAAATGTCTGCCACAGCAGAATCTGAAGAGCTCATCCTTCAACATGGCTCATTCTTTGTTGTTTTAAAATACTTTGGATTTAGCACAAGTGATGTTGACGTCAAGAAGAAATCATAAGCAGTTTTGGTTGCGTCACAAAGCAACTAAATTATTCATCAGCCCAGCTACTAGCGTGAATGATACAGCGTGGCGGAATTTAGTAGAATAAGTAGGAACCATTTTGGTTATAAGTGTGCAACCCAAAATTTATTCACTAATAAAATATATTTAGTGACTATTTTATGATTACATCTTGTGATAAAACTACCATTAAATAAACATTAGGGCTAATTTTGCTTTTTTTGTTTTTACTCTTTTACTAACTTGTTTGTACTTAGGGAAAAATGTAATCTTCTAATGTTTTAGCACCGTGTATTAGACATTCTTCTCAAATCAAGAATGTATGCATTTAATAAATAAGAAAAAAAAAGAAACTTCTGATTGGTAAAACCAAAGATGAGACTTTAAATCTTTTTTTAAATCTTATCGTCAGTTGTAAATTTCTTCAACATGCTTCTGTAAGCAGTTGCATTCATTTATTTATCAGCAAGAAGTCCATCTACAAATGCAAGAGTACAGACATCATGTGGTGCGTTAATGGAATTCACAATGAGACGAAGTTCCTCAATGCAGAAGCACTCTCGGCAGACTCAGATTTAAGTTGTAGAATATTTTACCGTGTTTACTTTCTTCCAAGGAGAACAGGGCAACCACAGCCCTCTGCAGGTCATATAATCAATTCCGAGGTTATCCTTCCACTGTGAGCATTTTTACCCCTCAGACAAATTAGATTTTTTCCTGTATTCAGGTAAGTTACTTTGTAATGTTTTGCCTACAGCTCAGGTTTATGACCTTCACATGGCTGAAGACACAAGTAAGCATAATACAGGCAGATGGTAAAGAAAGATTTAGGGGCCACCAGGACAGACAAGTGGTGAAGACAGTCCTCAAGGCCAGTTATCCTGTAATAGAGCAGAATGCCTGACTTTGACTTATATACAGTAGCATGGGTGTTGAAAACCCCCTGTTGGTAAGACGCTTCTTCTAGCTGGTGACCAGGTTTGCAGATCTCAGGAGGGACTTTGGCTCACTCCTCTTTGTACAAACTCTCTAAATCATTTGAGGTGATTGGCTGCCACTTGCCTACTCGAAGTTTCAGCTTCTTCCACATAATTTCCAGAGGATTGAGGTCTGGAGACCGGTTAGGCCACTAGCCTACCTTAGTGTACTTCTTCTTTAACTCATTGTTGCCTTGGTGGTATATTTGGGTCACTGTCATGTTAGATAACCCATCTACAGTGTTCTGGCTGAGGGAAGGAGTCTCTCGCCTAAGGTTTTACAGTACATGGCCCTATCCATTTGACTCTCAATGCAGTGAAGTTGCCTCGTACCAATAGGAGAAAACAGCCGAAAGCATAATGTTTCCACCTCCATGCTTGATGATGTGCGTGGTGTTCTTTGGATCATACTCAGCACTTCTCTTCCTCTAAACACGATGTGTCGAGGTGATGCCAGAAGCTTGATTTTGGTTTCATCTGACCATATCACTGACCACCCAAGCCTTCTCTGAATCACTTAGATGTTCACTTGCAAAATTAAGATGGGCCTGTACATGTGCCTTCGTGATCAGGGGGACCTTGCAGGTGCTCCAAGATTTTGGTCCTTTATAACATAGTGTGTTACCAATGGTGTTCTTGGTGACTGTGGTCCTAGCTGTCTTCAGATCATTAACAAGCTCCTCCTTTGTAGTTTTGGGCTGATCCACTACCTTTCTCATGATCATCTCATGATCATCTACAAACTTCCATGGAACTCCAGACCAAAAATGATGGTCATTTCTTCTATTTCTGAATAACTGCACATGCTGTTGTCACCTTCTCACCAAGCTACTTGCAGATGTTCCTGTAGTCCATCCCAGCCTTATGAAGGTCTATAGTCTTGTCCCTAACATCCTTTGACAGCTCTATGATGGTGCACAAGTTAGAATGGAAGAAATTCATTCTGTGGAATGTTGTACTTTATACACATAATGAGTTCAGATCAGGGGTATATGTGCGAGACTGACTGATTGGCTTATTGACTGATTGTAATATATGTCAGTGCAGTTTTATTCTGAATTTTTTGGCTAATAGTCTGTCTCTTTCCATTAAAATGAAACTAGCATAAAAATAAGAGACTGTTCATTTCTTTATAAGTGAGCAAACTTATAAATTCAGCGGGTGATCAAGTAATTATTTCCCCCACTGTAGGACCTTTCTTTTTTAATATATCTTTTGGTGCTTTTTAGCCTTTATTGCAATAAAACAATGGAAAGAAGACAGGAAAGCTGGGAGAAAGACCAAGGGAGTGGCAGTGTAAAAGGCCTGAGAGCAGACTCAAACTCGAGCCTCGTCATTAATCTCACAGCATATGAGTCGCCTACTCTAGTGGTTCTCTAGTTCTAAAACAGAAAGAGAGAAATTGTATAAAAATCAGTATTACTGTGTGTATGTCTTGGCTTTTATTGCAAAAGTCAAGGACAAGGAGAAGCCATTTTTTGCATCGCCTGGTTTCCTCTACGGCTCAGGCAGGCACCGTTGTTTATTTGTGTTCGGTACAGTATGTTGTCAGTATTTAAATACCGCAATCATCGGAATTAAAGTTCTTTCATTTTCAAGTGCCTGCCCCCTTTCCCAACTCTCTGATGTGCTTGAGAAAACACATTGCAGCTCTGCTAGGCAGACAGTTGTTAATCCTACAGAACATTTTCCAAATGTCATATTTTGTGATTTAAAGGCAAACTACAACTGAACAGATGCAAAATAGATAAATAAAAGAAAAAAATGTCAAACAAAAACAAAAACACGATTTTAAATACAAGAACGAGACAGAAGTACAGGATGATATTTTTTTCTTCATTGTGCTATTCAGTATCTCATATGGTTAAAACCTTTTTTTTTAAAATCACTTTATCTTGCAGTCTTGTTTGTAAAGGTTCCCTCTCACTGTTTCAAAGGATGGTGGCCATAATCCCAGTATGCACTTGCCCCTCCTTCAGCTCCTGTGTGCTTTATTGCCTTTTTGGCTATATACCATTTCTTTAATTCTTTTTGTTCTCCAAAATGACATGATTAGCTGCATCAGTGACCCTCTACTGCTCATTTCTTTTCTTTTGTTTCAAATACCAAGTCCCAGACCTTCAAACCATATCTTTTCATTCCTCTACTTTTTTTTTTTTTAATTCTGCTGTTTCAATTTCACAGTCAGTGAAACTGAAGCTGCTTTAGGGTCTTTTCCTTCAACTCCAGTGACATTTTGCCTAAATGATAATGTCAGAAAAATTACACTACTATTAACGGGTTAAATATTAACATTTCACAAAGCATTTTAGGGTAAATATGTGGCGATAGTTTTATGCTCACACACACAATTTCACAATAGCTTTTTTACATTTTCATGAGAAACATTTAGACTTCTGTTGCTTTGGTTTCACATAAAGAAATCAAAGCAACAGAAGCCTTCCTAGTTTTCTTTGTGCAAAATAGATTATTGTAGTTATCAGATAGCAATAAGCAGTATTACATTTACGTATAAAAAATACACATAAGTTACAGTAACACTCTGTCTAACATGTGGCAGCCTGCAAAGGACATGGAGTGCTGTTTATTCAAATCTAAAAGAAATAAGATGTGATTGCATCTGTGGAGCAGTAATGAAAAACAGGTGTCAAGTCTAGTGCTTAAAATCTTCCATCTGCACTGGGCTAAAAAAGCACAACAAATTTAGAATGTCCAATGCAATGCATCAATTACTGCATCCAGTGCCTTCAGGGCTTTTCGCTCTCTGAATGTAGAATGAGGAAGCACAACAGCCCTCCCTGTGTGACGCTTTGTTCACTCATCTTTTTTGCCCATGTGTTACCTTTAAATCCTTTAAATGGAAAAAAAGGGGAAACTATACCAAAAAATGCTAAGATCAAAGTGCACTTGAAACATAACAAAGAGAGTGGAATCATGTCTTGAGTCAGCAGCCCTGCTGTGGATCACATCCAGGTACATTTGCTACACCTTTCCTGTGTACGGCAGCAGTAATGGTGCCCCCTGGCCAGGACTGTGTGCTCAGCTCACTGCGATGTGGAAAGCACCGAGGACAGGAGGCAGGAACACATTTTAACCCACGCTCCTGACATCCATCTAACCCTTGACACCGCAGGCACAGACCTGTCTCCTCTGCTCAACAACAACATGGTGGATCACAATCACAGTGCCTGACTTAGCTCTCAAACCACACACAAACAAGGATAGGTCCTGCACAAAGCTAAGCTCAGTACACAAATTTACCTCATATGACAAATTTATGCACGGCTATTATACTGGTAAAAAAAAAAAAGAAATAATCCAAAACACATGTGAGAAAAGTAAAAAAAAAAAAATTTAAATTTAAAGGACTGGGATTAAGTCTCTACATTTCTTTATGTTTTTGATTTGTTTTCTTTATGTCTTGCTGTTAGAATAGCAACCAAATATATATGACTTGCACTGACTAGTAAACAGTAAGTAAACATTTATTAATAAAAAAAACTAAACTAAATGACCCACTATTAATGCTTCATTTCACAAGATGTTTAATGTTCGGTATAAAGTTCATACAAGGATGAATTACATGCAAATTAAAGCGACTCTTAGTAAACTGTACATTGAGCTATCCTGACACACTCACTGATCCTGGCACACTGCTGATGAGGTAAAAACACTACTTAAAAGATCCAAAACTAACTCCAGTCTTGATTGTCTTCGTCTTTCCTTAGCTGTTCACAAAAAATCAATTCGGAGAGCAAAGTGTATATGCAGGTGATTAACTCCAGCTAATGATAATGAATTACTGCTAGCTGCCCACCAAAGCTATGCGTCCCCATATAACTCCCAAACTGGCTAAAGATTGGAAGAGGAATCTTGGCCTTACATCATAACTGGTTCTTGGTGACTTATTTTAAACTCGAAAACTTGTTAAGAGTCTCAATTATGCCATTATTGCAATATCATACTAACTAGCATAATGTGCAATAGAAAGAAAATGAAAAAAGAAATGTTCTTGCTTTTGGCAATGCCTTCTTCTTTCTAACATGGCTCTGATGAATAGCTTGCATAACACAACAAATAAGCCAAAGTTAGGTATGCTTCAATCTTCTGAATTTTTAACCTTCAATCTAATACAGCAGGAACTGCACATGGCTTCATGCTATTACACAGTGGATGTGCTGTTGTGAAGGATTTCGTAATGTGGAAATAACAGCAGGTGAAATAGTGAAATTATAGGCTAACATTAGGAGCTCACATATATCTTTAAAAAAGCCAGTATAACCCAATAATTATTCTATTTTCTCTTCATGTCGTGTAAATGTGAAATATTATTCCTAGTATATTGTGTATACAAAATAAAGTGATGGAAATCTTTTTCATGAAGGCTGGTGAAAATGCAGTAAAAATAGACTTAACACAAAGCATCCATTGATCAGGTGCTACAGCTCCTAGATGTTTTAAATAACCATTAGTTATATGATATCATCAGTTATTATGCAGCACTCATTGATCGCCTGTTGATTAAACTTAATGAGATAAAGGCTGTGAGCCTCTGGGGATTCTGCCTACCACTGACCAGCTCTGTGTGTGTGAGAAAGAGGGTGTGTGGGAGTAGGAGTAAGATGACCTGGCCTGACCTCCCACTTGCCACATAATGAAAAGCTGTCTTTTCTCAGGCAGAAACTCCATGACCTCAATATCCTTCAAACTTAGAATGCTGGAAACAGCCGACCCTCTTTGCAGGACTCTCTTTCTCCTCCATCTTCCTCTCCTTTTTTTTTTTTTTTGCACAGACAAATACGCACATATGATATCACAAAGGATATTACATTGAACGGTTGATCAAGCAACTTCCTAAGGGTGCATTTACCTTAATGTTAATCATGTAAGTAATTTACTCCTCTTTCCTTGCTCAATTTCACAGGGCTGATGTTGCTGGATGGATGCTTGTTACATAAACTCTTGGCATGTGCACCATGTGTCACCTTTTTGTTACTAATTACCACAACAGCCAGAGTTGGCAAATGTACAGGCATTCTGTACTTAAGTAGAAGTACAAATACTAGTGCTAAAAAATACTGTAGTAAAAGTTGGAGTACTGAGGCAATGTCTTTACTCAAGTAAAAGTAAAAGAGTACAGACTCTGAAATGTACCCAAAGTAAAGAAGTAAAAAGTAGCTCTTTCAAGGACGATTCTATTTTTGTTATGCAAAGGTAACAAAACATTGTGCTATATTAACATTATAATAAAATAGTATTAAAATATTATCAGTAGGTGGGAAGATAAACTTCAAACTTTTATTTCTAATTGTGCTCAGCTTGAATTAGAACAAAAAGAAGGAAAATTAAAAAATTATATATACATATATATCTATCTATCTATCTATCTATCTATCTATCTATCTATCTATATATATATATATATATATATATACATACATGGTTGCAATGGGTCAGTGTGGGGAAAAGAATCACAACTCACAATAATTTCTTTTTAGAGCTCTAGTAGATTTTCTTAGTGTACAAGCTGTGATTAGCTGAACTGCTGCTCTCTGTGGATGTACACAATTTAATTCAACCAGATGTCTGCAGATGTTTCACGAGTTCTCCTGGCTGATTTCCATCCTCTACACTGAAAGCATGCTGTTCAAGCTGTCTTTTTTCTAGATGGTATAAAGTTGGTATGAAGGTGGAATTCAGCAAATGAATGTAAGCATCATCAGCTAAAATTTATGTTAATTATTGCTACACTTGATGCAACCTAACTCTGACCATGAAACCACAATCACTGTGCACGAGTCACACACAATGAAAAAACACATGTTACATGTACAGACCCAATATGTGATTTAAAAACATAAGGACTTGGATGTAAGTTCAAAATTTACATTTTATCAAATAACACTGAGCAGTCCTTACCTTTCAGTCTAACCTCTCTTCTTTCTCTCCCATCTTGTCTTTCTTATCTTTCTCCATCTCTGAGTGAAGTTAGCTTGCTTTCTTTTCACTCCCTGTGAAATACAGCAGCTTGACCTTTAGCTAGCAACACACCGTGTGATCAGCTGCACACAAACAGTTTGTGTGTTTGCGGATGTTTGTTGGGCTGATAGAAACGTTGCATTTGAAGTTACCTGCCGCAATACGTTACCCCCTTTATGTTTACTCATCTTCAGTAATGCTAGCTACATGCTGAAGTACTGCAACCGCAACTTACGGACACTTGCAGTCGTTCTGGTGTTGTGAAAAAAAAAAGTCCCACTTTTAACCCCTGACTTTGGAACATTTGATCTCTTCATAAATGATTAGGATGAATAGGACTGACATTCATGCGTTACTGTTTAGGCTCAAATCGGTTTGATGTTTGGAGGCTCGCAGTGACAAGAAATGAAAACTCCCCCAAATCCATTAAATCAAAAGTAATTAGCCCATTTTGAAAATGTGAGAAGTAGAAAGTATAGATGTTTGTTTAAAAATGTAGGGAGTAAAAGTAAAAAGTACTCAGAAAAAAAACTACTCCAGTAAAGTACAGATACCTGAAAATTCCACTTAAGTATAATAACAAAGAACTGATACTTTTGTCTGTTACTTCCCACCTCTGACAACAGCCAAAATATCTACAATGAATTTTCAGAATGCGTTTATGTAGCGACAACGGTGAGGGAAGAAAATATTGGTTGATTTTGCTCATACCGTTGACAATTTACGGATAGTATAACCAAAAGCAGAGAGGCTGTCAGGTCAGACAGCCAAGGACGTGAGGATGAAACAATGCCGTACTAAAGAAATGAGTGCTGAGGAGAGAAGTACATGTCCCATCTTTCCAACCGACTGGATGCCTGTTTGGCGGTCTCCTCCCCTTGTCTTCCTCTCAGGAGATAAGAGAAAGAGAAAAAGACAAAAATCACTTGTGAGTGAAATGGTGTGAAAAAAGAAAGGCCTAGAGCAGTGGCAACATCCACAGAGGAAATGGCATTCCTCTGGAGGAGGCGGCCTCTCTCCTCTATTTGACGAAACAGGGAAGAAATAAGGAGCGAGTTAAAGAAAGGGTGAAGGAGGCGGTAATGTGAAGGTTGAAACAGGTCAAAAGAAAGATAGTGAGGGCAGAGGGATTAGAACAAATGGCAGGGACTCATTTCACACACACACACACAGAAAAAAGATATACATATATATATATATATATATAAAAGGCTCACTGCCCTTCTAAAATGTAGCTCTGTTTTCAAGGTAAACAACCTTGGGTATCATCACTCTCAGCCAGAAACTGTTGTGGAACATCCAGCAGGAATAATGAGCTACCTGAGAATAATGACACAAATACAATTAAATTTTGTAATGGAGCCCCGTCAACATGGTTAATTATCTAAATTAAATATAAACCAACAAAGTCTTGTTATAAATTCAAAGTGGCCTCAACCACACACGGACCATGTTTGTAAAAGATGCATATCAGATGCTGTACCTTTAGCTTATTCTGATCTTTACCTTTTTCCTTATTATGTGAATGCCGTGAGGCATTATTATTCTAGTTGCCACTTTCTTTGTCCGTTAACTACTCCCTCAGTTTTCATCCGATTTTCACCCTTCAAATTGTAAACCGTTCTGCTCTTTCTGCTGATGCCAGCTATATCTTTTGGTGCTCATAACTATTATACTTCTTGAAATATTCAGCTTTTTTCTGCAATTGTTTTGCCCATTAAAATGAATTGACCACCTCACAATTGTGATCCCTGATTTTGCTCCCGGCTTGAGCTTTGCTTTAGCTCAGTGAGATAAGCAGCCGTTCTCAGAGCAGGAGGCCCGCTTATGGCAACATTTTTTTCAGTTAACAGTTCAACTTTTTTAACTCTTTTCAACACAGGTTTCAGCTTCTTTAACCCCTTTTCAGAAGAATTTTCAGTCTTTTCACCCCTTTTCAGCTCAAATCCCAGCTTTTTCAGCTGTTTTCAGCAGAAACTTCAGCTTCGTTACCTCTTTTCAGCAGCAATTCTGCTCATTTCACCAGAATTGTTACTTTCCCCATCTCTTTTTAGTTTCCTGAGAACCAGATTGGCTCAGTGAGATGAGTAGTCGCCTTGAGACCAGAAGGCCCACCTTCGAACCGTGCTCAGGGCAGCTTTTCTTTTCAGCAGACAGTTCAACTTTTTCACCTCTTTTCAGTACAAATTTCAGCTTCTTCACCTCTTTTCAGCAAAAATTTCTGCTTCTTCACCTAGTATTAACACTGTATTCAAGTAGTTTATTCAGTTCAATTTTCTTTATACAGCGCCAAATTAATACAACAGTTAGCTCAAGGCGCTTTATATTGTACGGTAGACCCAACAGTAATACATATAGAAAAACCCAGCACTTTGGTGACAGTGGGAAGGAAAAACTCCCTTTTAACAGGAAGAAGAAGATCAAAGTGCTCTAATGGGGCGATATGGTACTTTATGATCATTAAGATAAAATGGGGTCTGATTATTCAAGACTTTGTATGTGAGGAGCCAGATTTTAAGTTCAATTCTGGGAGGCAATTGTAATGGAGACCAGCGGTTCCATTACCTTGTTTTCATTTTAATTAATTAATTGATTGATTGTGAATTAAAAATAATATAATAAAGAAAACACACATTAGTTCTTATGAATTCTTTATTAGGTTTATTTGATGTGGGATTAAATTGACAGCTTGTAAAGGTGAAGAGACATGGGGTCTGGCCATCCTACCTGTGTCAGAAAAGAGCCGAAGTTAGAGCTGCTTACATTTAATCATTTGTCGGTAACCTAAACATATGTGCAAAAAGAGAATTTGGAAGAGTCACCTGTCCTGGTTGCTTCTTGCAGGATGTGGAGCAAAACAGTGAAAGCAGCTCAATCACCTTCTAATGAGCTCCTGGAGCAGACCAGTGTGCCAGGTTAGGGGAGTATGGTTAAGAAGGGTTTTAATTTAGTAATGGTTGAAGCTTATGTTATTGATTTGTTTATAGTACGTGTTGAAAATATGTATATGTTTGTTATGTGCTATAATGTCATTGTATGTTTGTTTGTGTGGAGGGTTATGTTTTCATTTTGATTAGTTAACCCCCATACTTGGGCTAGTCCGGATGCTCACCTGAATAGGTAGAGTATAAAAGGAAGCCATTTTGATTTAGTGGGTGTTGGTGTTGGTGTTTGTGCAAATGATTAGTTCATTACCAGGCCTCTGGAGAACTTCAAGGCATGTTGAGGAGGTAATTTAGCCATTTAAATCAGCTGTGTTGGATCAAGGGCACATCTAAAACCTGCAGGACACCGGCTCTCGAGGCCTGGAGTTCCCTACCCCTGATATAGGAGATGTATGCTCTCTCTTTAAAGTCCCTGTCAGCTCTCTTGCTGCAGCATTTTGGATTAGCTGAGGGGTTTTCCAGTAGTTTCAGGCTGGGAGTCCAGCCTAGAGGTAACAAATGCATAAACCACTTTTTTAGCATCACTCTGAGACAGGATCTTTCTCATTTTAGAGATATTGCCCAAATGGAAGAAAGCAGTCCTACGTATTTGTTTAATATGTGCTTTGAAGGACATATCCTGAAAATTGGAGTCTATTTCATAGATTCACTGCAGCAACTAGAATTTTTGGTCAACAGTATTGAACACTGTACTGAGGTCTAGCAGGACAACCACAGAAATGAGTCCACTGTCAGAGGCCATAAGAAGATCATTTGTAACCTTCACTAAAGCTGTTTCTGCACTGTGATGAGCTCTGAAACCTGACTGAAACTCTTCAAATAAGCCTTTCCAAGGCATTGAAGAAGATAACAGTGGGTGAATTATATTCTTAAACTTAACAGTGGGGAATAGATTTCATCACAGTAGATGTGTTTCTGAAAGTGCTGTAACTGTGTAATCTAGTAATGTAAATTTAACTGTTATCAGAAAATGATCAGACAAGAGAGGGTTTTCAGGAAACACTGTTAAATGTTCAGTTTCTATGCAATATGTTAGAATAAGATCTAGAGTGTGATTAAAGTGGTCGGTGGGTTCTTTTACATTTTGAGAGAAGCCAATTGAGTCTAACAACAGATTAAATGCCCTGTTGAGGCTGTCATTTTTACCATCTATATGGATGTTAAAATCACCAACCATAATTATTTTATCTGAGCTGAGCACTAAGTCAGATAAAAAGTCTGAGAAATCAGACAGAAATTGGTGGCTGATAGATGATAACAATAAGACTGTTTTTTCCAGTTTGGGTGGACAAGGCTAAGTACCAGGCTTTAAAATTAATTAAAACTCTTTCTGGGTCTTTGGTTGATTAATAAGACGGTCTGGAAGATTGCTGTCACACCCCCCCTCTTGGCCTTTGCTTCAAGGATTCTGATAGTATGACTCAGGGGTTTTGATTCATTTAAACTAACATAATTCTCCTGCTGTGACCAGGTTTCTGTAAGGTAGAGTAAACTGATTTGTTGATTAAATATTAATTCATGTACTAACCGGGACTTGGAAGAGAGAGACCTAATGGAACAGGAAGTGATAATCTACCGCAGAGAGAGCAAACATCAAGTGACAACGCCACTCAAAGGAGAGGGATGTAATAATACCCAGTACGCTGCCCAGTCCACACAACAAATTATTCACTGTGTGGATTGGGCAGCCTATTAACTTTGGAAATTTTACAGAGATGTTTTTAATGAGATATGTGGCCGGATCATAAATATAAATCTATCTTTGTGTCTTTGTGTGTGTCCCTTTCAGTCTCCCACAGTTCTCGGTCCAGTGCTGTACCAGTTTAAAATTTGAAGTTTGCAGGTATTTGTTAATGTTATATTTGTGAGGCGACAGTTATTGATTCTCATAAATAACACACTAACAAACACCAGCAGACAATTTTCCCCTCTCGGCATGCCAACTTCACCAGCATGTACTGAGAAAAGCCAACTGTAAATGATCTTGAATATCATCAACGGTATAAAATGAGACGAGCCTAGAATAGATTTAGTGCTTCAGTCAAACGCAAGATGAAATCATTCAGACAACGACAGAAGATGTTACAGGGGATAAAAAAGGCGATGAGCAGAGTCCCAGTCTCCTCTCATGCTTTAACACAACTGTTGTTTTCCTTTGGTTTTTTTGTCAGTTAGTGTTGGAGCACTGAGCCTGTGTGAGCTATTTCAAAGTGAGCTTCTTGCCTTGGGCTAGTGGTGTGTACCACTCTGTGATCACCCCCCTCCGTAACACACACATTCACACCCATCACTACTGTTAAGAGCCATCTGGGCCCAGTGATCAAAGGAGAGTAAAGCAGGGGGGCTTGGAGGACATCTCTGATTACTACTGCCTAAGGCAGGCCACCTAGTCCCCGTCAGCCTTATTCCACCACCACCACCACCACCATCATCATCATCCAGCACTGCAATCAATATGCTGCTACAAGGCCATGTAAGAGTCACTGCCACCCTTACTTATCATTCATGCTCGCATAATATAAGAAGATGTGAATCGGAGAATGGCAAAATACTGTAAACGAGTTGGGTTGTGCAGTGCACTAAGCATAGACAATGTTAAAAGGACAGATGTCAGACTACAATATCATTGGATTTTAGCCTTTATTAGGCAGCATAGTCCAGAAAATGCAGGAGAGTGAGAGATTTGGGGGAATGACACATCAAAAAATATTCTGGGGCAGACTCAAGCTACAGCAGCACTCTGAAAACTGATTATTAAAGAATTCTCAACTTCTCCATTGAAGGAAATTGAAGTACATGTAATGCCGTACACTTTGCTCTGTAATATATGTGGCAAAGTTGATTAATGAAAGTGTCTAAATACATAAAGAGATCACTGGCACAGACATAAGGAAAATGTTGGGTTAAAACAGACATTTAAATGGTAAATGGCCTGTATTTGTATAGCGCTTTACTAGTCCCTAAGGACCCCAAAGCGCTTTACACATCCAGTCATCCACCCATTCACACACACACTGGTGATGGCAAGCTACATTGTAGCCACAGCCACCCTGGGGCGCACTGACAGAGGCGAGGCTGGCTCTTTACCTGCATTTAGCAATGACTTGATCAAATATTTTACATTGTTCTAAACAGAGCTCACGTCACGCGGGTAAGCCAACTCAGCCAACCAACAAGCAGCAGTGTACATCAACAACACAGCCAACCGAGCTGTCTTACTATTATCATAACTTTCCAACAGTTTGAGCTGGCAAAAAAAGCAAACTGCTCTAGAAAGTGGACGAGTGCTTTTGAGAATGTAATCGTCACATATAATTTACCAGAAGCCCCAGCTTCTTGAGAGACTCAAGCAGGGGTGCAGAAACTGTGCTGGAGATGGGTCCTCTGTGAAAATTGTAAAAACCCAATGTGACAGAAAAGGCACGTACATGTGCAGACATGTCTGTTGTTTGCCACATTTTCTTTCCTGAGTATTTCTGTCTGTTCTCTTTCAGTTAATTCTACTATAGATACTGAAATCCACTTTTTTTCTGTCACCTTACACGAGAGCAGACAACAGATATATGTTAATGAGAGTTCATTTTAGCTTCAGGGTTTAGAGCGTTAAAATAACAAACATGAAACCTGTTGTAAAGACATATAAGTGCTAAAAGCACGAGCAGCAGTGATAAAGGAAAACTCTTTACATACACATTAAAAAACAAAAAAGAGAATTTCATGGACTACATTACGATGCTTTACTGAGAAGTTTGGTCATTTTTTCCAGCACATTTCACGCTGTGCCCCTTAGGACGCCAACTTCAGCTGTGCCACGAACATTTTCATTACACAGCCTATATTGCCACAGCTGTACTTTCAGCTGAAATGCCATCTCATTTCCCTTTCCCTCCATCTCCCTCCAGCCCCGCCTTCTCAGTTCTGAGTTTAATGTCAGAACATCTGATTTAATGGAATAATGCAATACCAGGGAAGTACATGTGCATGCAGACAAACTCACATGGGCATGCAAACACATGTCAAAATACACTGAGGTTGTGTATAATTAATTCAGAGGCATGTTTGTTTTAACAAGATTAAAATTGTAAATCCCTGACTGTGGCTGCAGGCAAACACAGCAACACCCCTTTCGAGAAACTGAATTGTTCTCGTATTTTAATGTTTTATTTTTCCTTAATGTAAAAAGCCCACCTGCAGATACTGTAAATTTCAAACAGTGTTTTATTGAAGAAAACAACAGGGCTCCAAATCATTATGATCATTTACTGCTGGAGCAAATAGCATTGACAATCTTGAATAAACAGCACCTGTTAAAGGCTGAGATACAGTCAGATCCATACGTTTTTAAACAATGATAAAATTTGTTTGCCTCTGAACACCCGCATAATCAATTTTAAATCAAATAATCAAATAATCAGAATGTCAGTGTTTAATTTCTTAGGGTTTAACAAAGGTATTATGTTACCTCATTCCAGCCATATTTATATTTACCATTCACTGGTCTCTAAGTTTGCTATCAGAATCAGAATCAGACAAGGACATACAACAGAGCAGCATGACGTTGAAGATAAGGACAGGGCATAAACAGGCAATAAGAGTGAGAAAATAAATACACAGAATATACAGTATATACACAAATTACACAGTTTTGAAATTAAAGTGACTGAAAGGTGAATAAATAACTGTAAGTGAGTAAAGTGTTTATGGGTGTGGGAAATGGCTGGAGTTAAAAAGCAGGATGGCTTTGGGGACAAAGGTGACAAAGGTTAGCTACTGATTTTACAGCAACTTCCAGTAACCTCCAGGAACCACTCACCAACCAGTTGGGCAACACATATTTTTTTGCTCACCAGTCTCTAGACCTGTCACTGAGGCTTACGCGCTAATAAAACTTCACATGGAAGCATTAAGTCCTGCAGGTAATCTAACAATCCACAGCATTCGAGCACAGTCTGTTGGCCAGTAATGGCCAAAGCAGTCTAACAAACGCAGTGCACAATCACAGATCACAAACAAGCAGACCTAATGAGAGCACAACTAATCTACCCACAAAACAGGCACAGCTTGTTCCTCATAGTGCTTACAAAATAAAGAACGGGACTTTTTTGTAGTTTTTTTGTTCTTGCAGGAAAAACCGCCCAAGCACATCTGTTGCTATATAGGCAATAGACAAGAGTGAGTGTTATTCTTTCGTAAAAGCAGAAATTTTGACATGGCAGTGGAACTATAAGAGAAAATATGAGCGGTCATCATATACCATAAATTCATATATACAAAAATGTATGCTACAAAGACGCTCCTTTGGGAATCATGAATATTTATGTCACATTCGATGAAAAAAAATCTCTCTATGGGGCAGACATCTGATTAGCATTTTTATTTTTTTACAAGAAATTAAAAAATGTATCCTATCAAAAAGAAAATCAAAGTCAAAACATTACATTTTTACATTAAAAATATACTGAAGTGCATTGTTTGACTTGAGAATCTCACGCAGCTCTGAAACGTAAGACATTTTTTATTTCACTGGCAAATATCTGTCAAACTACAAGACTGGCACAACATCCCTTTAAAGATGATCCCTTTTCACAACAAATTACACAGCTGAAAGCTGAGTGACAGCAAACAGTATACTTGAACATGAATCAAAATCACTCACAAAAAGACACCCATGCATGCACTTGTTTTGTGTCCCTTTCAATAATTCAGTCCTTCTTCTGCCATTCCAGCTTGAACAATAGGCTCAACAGCCCTGCTATACCTGCTGCTTGTGCACTGATTTGCTGTATTGATTGTTAGTCACATCATGCGAGCAGTGCAGTTAGTTATTTGCCTATTTAGAACTTGTACACATACTGAACACATTTAATTTTGAAGATGCAGGGGAAAAAAAGAGAAGAGACAGAATAAGGCAAAAGAAATAAAAGAAAATCTATCTTCAGAAAATGTACATTGCAGTTTGCCATGCATAATCTTTTTGCGAGTTCCCGTGTCTCAGACTCTGTCAACTTTTCCCTGGCTCCCAAATCCTTCTTTTAAGTGTGAGCTGATTTATCTCACTTGCTCTTGCCTCTATTGGAAGCACAAGCCAAATAATTACTTAAGGTTAAATGGGCACTTGATAAAGCTATGGTGTATGTCTCACATCACTCAATAGTCTATTTGTATTATTCTTTTGTTAACTTTTGTCCTCTGCCAGAGATTTCCTGGGCTGGCAGGAGAGATCAGACAGCTTCAAGCTCCGAAGATAAAAGTCGATGATAGATGATGTATTGACTGCAAGTCCAATGCTCCCTGCTATGAGGACACATTGAGACGTGATTTGAAATATACAAGATGTTAGATCCAGTGGCTGATGAGACTCGGGAGGAAATGGTGCAGTTATTATTTATCGAAAAGAGTTGTTTTCACTTTTTTATTTGGCAGTTTCCATGGCCATACAAACAAATAAACTCTTTAGTGAACCAGAGTGATGGATTCCTCATCCCAACAAAATCAAAAACATAAACAAATATAAATGAATATAAACATTAACAACCTTATGTCTGATAACCCATTTCTCATAGCTAAGAGTGTTGAGTTTTTACAGCTGCACACTGGATTAATTTATGAACCCTAGGCCGTTTAGCCTCAGTGTCCCCCCGTGAGCAGATTAAAGTGAGTCCTGTACAGAATGTTTTCACCATTATGAGAAATTATCTGCTTTATTATTATTAAGAGACAGTGATGTGATGAAGATGAATTAAGGATAGTAAGGGCGTGGAGGTGCACTGCCTGGTAAACCCCGTGGAGTCAACAAACATGCCGGTGCATCTAAATCACATGACTGGTTTAAGATGACCTAGCAGCTAGACGCAAACTCGTTGAGTCTCCATTTCAACTTAAAAATATAGACGCGTTTTTCATCCTAACAGTGCAGTTATGTGGATTTTATTGATAGTGTGATCCATATAAATCCTACCCCACCAAAATAGATTAAAGCCAACAAAATAACCATGGCTGTGTTCACATTTAACTGTAAATAGCAGAAGTATTTTTTAATATTTTATGATGTGATAATGATACTGTTAAACTAAATAATACATTAAAAGTCCGAAATGTATTAATCCTATTTAGTTTTATAATTTAGATCATCTCGATAGATATTTAGGATTGAGGTATTTGTTGTAGTTTAGCACTGTGTCTGTTCTCAGTCACCCAGGTCATCGTAGTCTAAGGAGCTTGGAAAGAAAAGCGTCTGGACTTCTTTAGGTTTCTGGAAGATGTTTCACCTCTCATCCAAGAAGCTTCTTCATCTGTAAGAGCAATTGGTGGAGATTCCCAGTTTTTAAGCCCTATGGAGTGTCCCCTGGAGGGTCATTGACCCCCTATTGCTCCTCTACCTAAGCACACGAGCTAGTTTTGAGATCCCTTCCTAGATGCCTTAACACCCACTCACATCCTGGGCCATTTGACCTCAGTAAATCACATGATAGGGTTGGGCTAGGTTTCACAATGTGTTCAACCAAATCCTTGGCTGATTGTGACCCACACGCGTTTTCACACCTTGGCTCGTGTGATTAGGAGACCATCAATAGGGGGCTCCACCATTTGCTCTTAGAACTGAAGAAGCTTCTCGGATGAGATGTGAAATGTCTTCAAGAAACCTAAAGAAGTCCGGAGGCTTTTCTTTCCAAGCTCCTTAGATTGCAAAGCACTATTTGCTAACAATGGTTGGGTGCTGCTCTCCCAAAGTGTGGGATATGGTTAGGGTTATCACAAAAGATGACTTAGACGTCAGAGGATTAAGGAATTCACAATTATTTTTGCCCTTTGAATTCTATTTTTCTTTTTTAGTTGCATGATAAATAACAAAGGTCTTGCAGCTCTCTGAGGCTGCAGCCAACTGTCACCAGGGTCAATGAATACTGTAATTAGATCCAGGCCCTAAGCTCTAAAGGCTAAAATGTCTCAGACTACGAAGAGGATTAGGGCAGTAGGTCCGAGAACTGCTCCCCGCAGAGCAGGACAAAGAGAAGACGCTTCTCTAAAGGGAAAGAAATTAGGTAAGGATGGATGGGAGGAGGAGAAGTCTATAGAAAATCAGAGGACATAGAGGATGCAGAGAGGATAACTGTATTGCAATCGAGAAGGAGAAAGGGGATGAGGGCTTTGATGATGTCTTCAGCTGAATAGAGTACTATAGGTTGCTGATTTTTCAGACAAAACATCCTGAAAAAAACGAATCCACTCCTACTGTTGGCTAAGGTGGAACTTTCCTTCACTTTTTATTTGCTATTTTTAACGTGAGTTATTATTTAGTGACAGGTTGCCAGTACTGTATATCAATTTTATGTTGGCCAAAACAGAAACGTTAGAAACAAATTAAGGTACAACACAACCTGGCTTTTTCTAGACAACTACCTAATCTAGGAGAGAGCTTAAAGGTTTGTTTTTGACCTTGGAAAGAACAGCTTCGCCAATAAGAGGTCTCCACAGAAGTCTAACTTCATCAACCTCATCTCATATTCTTTCTCAGTGGGTGCTCTGCACTGTTGTCATAGAGTTGTTCAGTTCATAATGTCAATCAGGTACAAATATAAACAACCCCTTGTCACGTCCAAGTTCCCTACTTAGACTGCATGATAATGACTAAACCTTGTCCACTCGCTGAGGAATGTCACATGCTGCTGCTAAAAGCTTTAATCATCTAAACAGCACTCACCTCTTTTTTTTATCAGCTTTGATGCAATTCTTAGAGACTTCAAACTGTCACTGGAGCACAACAAAGACAGATGTCAGAGGGTAAGAGCACATTCCCAAAGCTAGCTGTGAAAGCACCAAAGGCTGACCTTCCCATTTTGTTATTTATTTCAATTGTAGTTAAAATTTTAATTTTAGATTAAAAGATGGGAAAAAATAGTGTTTAAAATCTTAGATTGGCACGCTGTGCAATCAGAGTGCAATCAAAGATGCAGCTGTAGCATTAGCAGCAGGTGCAGGGAGGCGTGTACTATGAAGCAAGATTAATGAGTTAGCAAGCTATGTTGAGATTACGGTTATAGTTTTCAGTGGCTCTCTTTTAACCTGGCTAAATCACCATTGTAACTTCTTAAAATCAGCTTGAAGCACCACATTTTCAATAATTCTTTTACTTATGATATAAATGAGATATAGATTCTCTGCTGGTAAGCCATACCCTACTAGCATCGTTAGCCAGGTGTGGCTAATAAATTACATCTACTCAGTTGGTCACACAGAAAATGTATAAAGGTTTTTCTCTCTGTTACACTGATGGAATTGTAGTTACTAGAACACAGATTAGAAAACTGTTCAGTTACATTCTTAGGCTATTTATCACAAAAAATATCTTTTCAATCAATAAAATTAATTTAACTTTTATCTAGTGACAAACTAAAGTTGTTCCTGTGTCTCCTTTATTAGGCTACAGGAACTGGTCAGACCTGAACACATCGTCTAACATCGATCCATTTATCAATTTTTTTTCTAATTATTCATTGATGGAGGCTGCAGCCGATCCCAGAGGGGGAAAGGTGTGGCACACCAGATGGACTGCCCTTCTATTGCAGGTGCTGAGTAACATTTAATGTTTCTGCATATAGAAAATGTTTTAGCTTAAATGTGGGGTCATCATGTTACAAACAAATAGCAGCACCAAGTGCACACTGAATTTATACTCATCAGGCATAACATTATGACCACCTGCCTAATACTGTGTTGGTCCCCCTTTGCTACCAAAACAGCCCTGACCCATCAAGGCATGGACTCCACTGGACCCCTGAAGATGTGCTGTAGCATCTGGCACCACGATGTTAGTAACAGATGCTTTAAATGGCGTAATTTGCAAGGTGGGGCCTCTGTGGATTAGACTCGTTTGGTAAGCACATCTCAAAGATCTTCAGTTGGATTGAGATCTGGGGAATTTGGAGGCTAATTCATACCTCAAAGTCGATGTGCTCGTCAAAGTATTCATGAACCACTTTTGCTTTGTGGCAGGGTGAATTTTCCTGCTAAATGAAGCCAGTTCTGATGCTCATGTGCACGTTGTTGGTGCTTTCGGTGGTGGACACAGGTAAGCAGGGGTAAACCAAACTGATTTGCAGTTATGCAGTCCCATACACAACAAACTGCAATGCATTGTGTATTTAGACACCTTTCTATCAGAACCAGCATTAAATTTTGGGCAATTTGAGCTACAGCGGCTCATCTGTTGGATCAGACCACACAATCCGATGATGTTTGTCAAGTATATCGGTGAGCCTTGGATGAACAAGATCCTGTTATTGGTTCATGCCTGTTCTTTCCTTTGACCACCTTTAATAGATACTGACCCCTGTAGATCAGGAATACCACACTAGAGCTGCAGTCTAGGAGATGCTCAAATCCTTACACTTGCCCATTTTTTCCTGCTTCTAATACATTAATTTTGAGGACAAAACGTTAACTTGCTCCCTAACAGGTGCCATGATGAAGAGATAATCAGTGTTATTCACTTCATCTACCATTGGTCATAATGTTATGCCTGATTGGTTTAACTTGCAATAATATTCTCCGCTGAAATTATGTGTCAGATGTCCCCATCATGCGAACACCACAGGGCCTGAAGCAGAAAGATTTGGTAAACAAAGAAAAGTGATAACCACAATCTTGATACCTGTTATCTGTAATGGGGTTTTTAAGCTTTGCCGAGCCAGCCAACACAAAGAAAGCCTGGTTTATATTATACCCCTTGAGTTTTTTTTGTGTGTGAACGGCTACAGGATACCATTTTGGTAAAAGTAAGCGACATTCGTTTTGTGATTATGTGTCTGAAATTTTCAGAAACTGGCAGAGTGTTTGAAATAAAACTGTGTGAAACAGTTTGGCAATGATGAACACTTGGCTATTTCTTTCACACAAGGCTTAGTCTGAGAGTGAGAGTGTCTAGAGATAAGGGTGAAAACAGTCAAAACAAATAGGACAAAGATAGATTAATTGGCTATGTTTGGGGTTTTCTAAGATTTTAAAGAATTTAAATCAACTCTGCCTGGATGTATTTGGATTACAGTTTCATGTATAGTGGTGCTATATGTATATTCATTACAGTTGTTGTCCATTCTGGATCACATCTGCTTGATTTACATATAATTTATATTTGATCTTCAGTAACAGCGATAACTACAGCTGGGCACAGTTTGCCTCTTATCTAGCTGCTAATTCTTGCTGAAAGACATTGTATATCTAAAGATGATCAGAGAGTTTCTAACTTGTCTAACCTGGTCATATCATCCTCATTCTCAAGCAAAGGTGTCAACCAGTCATCACCAGTTTCTGCAGACTGAGCTGGGGATAATGTTAGCTGTTCACCCAGCAGCTCTTTCACATCCCTCTCAGCATCTCTTCCAAGTGCAAGTCTTTGTTCTGTGCAAGACTGTCAAAGTGCCATGACCTGTGGTAGTCCTGTGACATACGGAAGTAGTGGGATTGATGGATATTACCAGTTGTTCTTTATGCATGTTGGGCTACAAGTACTGCCAATGGGTTTTTTTGGAAATTGTATATTATTTCATCATTTTCATTTTATTTTTTTGTCACTCCTTAAATCCCCAACTATGTGTCAGTGTCCAAGCAAACTCTTTAAGGGCTGCAGTACTTAAATTTATTAGCCCACCACCCGATGTAGAGTTTATGCCACAGCTGCCCTAAATTAACAGTACTGGTAATTACCAAAACCATTTTTTTATGTTTCTGCTAAATATTAGACCTCCATTGTGGCCAAGCTCTGCAATAAAAATGATATTTTAATGCTAAAACAGAATTATTATTATTATCCATAAAATTTTT
The DNA here is from genome assembly GCF_001858045.2 of Oreochromis niloticus. Lineage (NCBI taxonomy): Eukaryota > Metazoa > Chordata > Actinopteri > Cichliformes > Cichlidae > Oreochromis > Oreochromis niloticus. The sequence goes on along the minus strand of NC_031985.2, from coordinate 25,933,487 downwards.
AATTTTCTGTTTTAAGAAATGTTAAAAAATCAGTAACACACATTATTATTTTATGATTGAGACATTTAAAATTACAGTTATTTACTTTAATTCCTGAGCAGAAAAAAAGTAGGTTTAGTGGATGAATGTTAATCTTGATTATTTTTTGACTTCTCAGTGAAGTCCAGTGTGCTGGCCCAAAATTTAGGCATAAAAACACAAGTAATGTTTAGTTTTACACAATTTTTTCACAGATTTCTAAAATATTTGTGTGTTGTTTTTTTTTATGACAGGCCACCTAATAAATTTGTCTTTGTATCTGACCATGGACATTGTAATTGCAATGAAATATCATGAAATAATATTAGTGAAATACAAATTCCTCAATTTTTTCTAGTTTTGCAGATAGTATTTGTCCTTTTCTGTTAACATGGCCGGCTAGCACCAGCCTAAGTAACTGCACAGTTGCTATATTAGCAAGTCTGTTGTGCTGTCAAGTACATGAAATACTATTTTACGGATTAAGGGGTTACGCAATAAATTTAACACCATCATATGTCAGTTGTGGCATGCCAGCCATGTCGAATTTTCATGCTAAGCATACCCAGGTAGGTGTATCTAATGTTCACCAAAGATAGTCAGAAATAATCAAGGATAGCTACCAGCAATTCAGACCACAGCAAAACATATAAACAAAGATTTCTGACCTTTAATTTTTAAGATGTGATTTTAGGGTTGCCTTGCATTTTAACCAAAGAAATAGGAAATTAAACATTTACAGTAGATTAAACAACATCATCATTACTATGATCTTGGGACTCAACCAGTTCTTTTAATATCCTACACCCATACATACTCCCAGCTTTGGTCTAACCACGACCTAAAAAATGTGAGCTGGGAAGCCTGTAAGCCTCTATTTGTTTAGTAATTTCATGAATGGCTAACTTCTTTCTCTGGGGCATGTCTCTGACTCAGTTAGAGTCCTCTTTATGTGTGTATATGTGTGCATTTGTGCACATCGAATAATAATAATATACATCACCAGTATACATATACTGAAGTGATAGTTTTTATATAGAAGTTTTACACGTTTTCCTTTCTCTTCAGCCGTGGTAAGTACAAAAAATCTTGCGTATCCAACATCCACAGAGTCAAAACAATTTTTTCACATCGTAAGTCTCTAGTTTGTGCAAGCTGTCAGTGTTTTTCAGTAAAATTAAAGCCAATTTAAATCCATTCATACTGACAAGCAAATGGGCATTAATCTGCACAGATAAACAAATGACTTACCTGCTTCATATTTGTGAAAACACCAAACAGTAGAAAACGTGAAATGAGCTTGTCACAGCAGAGTGAGCAGTGGCAATGCTTCTAGGGGAAATTAAGTAAGTTCTTTCCAGCTGGCAGGTTATTGCATTCTTAAACTGTGTCATGAAGCCCCATATCAAGCTTATTTGAATTTCTATTGCATCTTCTATAGTATTCTCAGAGTAGTTCCCAGGTACCAAAGGTACCGTTGCTGTGTTCTGCCGTCTTTTGAATTTTTAAAGCTCTTGTATCTTCTGCTATTGCTTTACAGCTACAAGCTTTAAACTTAGTATCTAGAGACAAACTGCTTACAAAAACTGATACACAGTGTATCCAAAGTTTATATTGTTTTATATGTAGAAAGAAGAAAAATAACTTTATTGATCCCAGGGGGAAATTCATTTGAATTTTTTAAGCGAAATGGTTTCAAATAAGCCAACTAATGAAAATAAAAGAAACAGGTTTCACCAGCCAGAGTGAACTAGGAAAAATCAGACGGATACACGGTGATTTTATTCATCGTGTGCATCTCATTACATTGGTTTGTTTCACTTCCATGATGATCACGGATTTAGGGCTTTTGGTACTCTGACGGAATTTAGTTTTGATGATGGATCATTTTTTTCAGTGGAAAACAGAAAGAGGATTTGAAAATGCAGAAAAGAGAGAGAGCTTGTTTTGCTTTCATATCACTGTTCCGATCTTATGCACTAATTTTGCAATCATTTTACATATCTAAGCATACTATACTGTTTGGCTAACGACTGAAGAATGCATGCTACAGTGTTTCTAAGTGTGCCCATGTACCTTCAGCTCTGTTGGCTATTGCTAATAACTTTAAAAGTTGTGTTTAAGGTAGGGAGGGCAGGGGTGGGGAGGGGAGGGGAGGGGAGAAAAGGGACTTGTAGGGTTTGGGTTTGGGGTAATGTTCTCGGGAAACCCAATATATTGTATGTTTGTGGTGTGCTGTATGAGACAGTTTCCCTTTGTTCTAAAGGCAAATAAATATTGCATTATAAAAAAAAGTTGTGTTTAGGCTACCATTTTAAACTAAGGAGAGTGCAATATCTGAGCCTGACTGCACTATACTTCATTTTGTGTTTTCTTTGACATAAACAGAAAAAAGACCAACTTAACATGATGCAGAAAAGGTGTAAAATTTCAGATATTCATATTCTGATGATCAATACCAGTGTTAGTACTGGAGTGACACTAGCATGAAAGGATTCATATGTTAGCTTCAGTTTTTCACCTCTGTGTTCAGTACGTTGCTCTCCTTCATCAAAAACTTGACACGTCTGTGCAAACAGTGCTTCTCTCATCCGTGCACACTTTGTTCCTTCTCTGCTATGCTGTGCTTTGTTGTCGTGCGTCACCTGACTTGGCATGCATGCAGCGAGCAGACGCATGTAGGCTACGGTGAGCGAGAAAGAGATGCATCCTGCGGAGATGTTTTACGGCTGTAAATGAGAACACTGCAAACAGTGGTGTGTGTAGGAGGGAAAATCTCAACTGTGGCAACACCACCATTTTATACAAACACATGAAGAATTGGGGAAAAGTTCTCTTTTTTCCAGAGCGTCCCGCAAGAGAACCGAAGCGAGGAGGAGGGAAATCCCTCAGACAGGCCCAGTTCCAAAATGTGAAAACCTGTGTTTTGCTGTCTTGACTAATTACAGTGGAAAGCAAGAATGATTTCATTTTGTTTTCTAAATGTTTTTAGACTGCTCTCCCCTACATAAGCTGCCTTCAGAAGTTAAAATTACCAGTATCAGTACTTGGTATCAGTGATACAGGCTATATATTTACTTGGTATTTGGATTGACACCAAATTTAGCAGTATCGCAGACCCCTACCACCAAGATTCCTGAAATTTGCCGTTTGTAGTGTTTCATAAATCTTGCTGAAGGACAAATAAACAGACTAATGACCCTAAAAATATACCTCTACCTCATCTCTCGCCTTAGAAGAGAAAAAGAAAATGATTCAGCCTTCTCCCCTTTTGACCTCTTCACTTCAAATCTGTCTCTGGATGACAGTAATACTCTCTGGCTGCGATGGCTGGTGGCCCAATGAATTGTCCTTTCCAGTGGGGTTCCTACCCCAGGGGAGGCGCAGATTTTTGATTTATTTTTTTAGATCTATGTGTTAGGTATTGATGCATGAGGATATAGATAGGGAGAGAGTTCTTCCTCTGTTGGTTCATGTTACTTTACTGACAGGTGTTAGCAACAGCATCTCGGTTTCACTCTACAGCATTCAACAAATTCGCCAAATGACTTCGCACCGTCCTTCACTCTCTCCCCTCGCTTTCTCCTTCCAGCACATAAACACTGACATGCACATTTTCAGACGTACATGCACGCCTGAGCACCTGCCTCCCTCTCATCGGTATTAAACCTTGGCTTGCTTTCAGTCGTTGTTTATTTGAGTGGCAGGATTTTTTTTTCTTCTATTTTGCAGTATGAAACACTGACATATGAGTCACTCATCTACCCCCCCAAGACAAACACGAGCTTTTGTCTCTCGCTTCACATCAATTCAAGGCCTGCAGTCTTCACCAAATGTCTTTTTAATGAAAACTGCTTCGTCTCATCACTCAGTGAGTGTCTAATGGCTCCTGTATTGCTGCAGGTACCATGGAGAGGTAGGTATGTCTGGCACAAGAAAGTAGAACCTAGAACCAAGACAAATAACACACACTGGCTTGGCTGGATACTCCTGCAAAATGCTTTACAATCCAGCCTCGCTGGATATCCAGCACATCCAGAAGTGCATGCAATTAGTTTGGCTTCTTTTGCTCCCTTGACGAACAGGAACAGCACAGGTTGTTAGAGCAAGATATTTCTGAGTTCATTTAATCATCAGAGACTGTGAGGTGTGAAAAAACAGGGATAGGAACAAAGCAGTCTTCAGTAAAATGAAGTGGGTAATGAGGACTAAAAATCAGATACATGAAAGAGAGTATAATGATATATATGACCACAATCATGAGTGGCAAGTGAAATCCGCATCAATGACTGATGCAGATTTCACTGACTGATTGCATTGTATATGCCAAATCAAGGCACAAAAGGCAAAATTACCGCCCTACCTCCCGTTCCCTTTCCCACCCACTTCTTCTTATTTCGTTCCCTTAGCATCTCTCTCTTTTTTAATTCTTCCTCCATCTCCTTTTCTCCCTCATGTCCTCTCCATTCATTGTCTTTCCATGACTCACCTTCCCTGCCTTCCCCTTACTCGACTCTCCTCTGCGAGTGGAGGATTTGCTTACTGATCCTGATCCCGCACACAAAAGGAGGGTGGATAATCAGCTTCCTCTCTCAGCCGGCCTGAATCGGCCCTCTTCAGAATTCCCACGCGACGGCTGCCTTCTGAAACCGGACTGTTATCCATTATCCCTCATCTACTCAGCCACTCATTCCTAATCTTTGGCTCTCTTATCGCCACTCCTTTTGAATTCATGACTTTCGTACCAGCAGTCAGAGGATGGATATTCAGAAGTTGTTTCCAAAGACCTGTCAATAGACACAAATTTCCCATAAAAGGTTCGAGGTGTTAAGAGAAGCAAGACAGGTTTTTTTTTTATTCTGCTCTGTTATTGTATTTACACTTTATATTCACTTTAGTGTGAAACATAAAAGCATGACTAAAATAAGAAAACTCAAGGTAGTTCCAATACAATCGGATAGCAGCTCCTGAAGCAGATAATCCTTATTTCATGAAACAAGCAACTTCCTATATTTTAATGTTGCTAGAAAAAAATATAGTGACAATTTGCACACATTTGCTCACTACATTTTCAAAAGTATCTGCTCGTCTGCCTTCAAACACATATGAATGTGGGTGACATCCCAAAGGGTTTAATATGATGGCAGCCCACCATTTGTAGCTAAAAACATTTGCAGTTTCAACTGTTCTGGGAAGGCCTTTCACAAGGTTTTGCAGTTATGTGAGTTTTTGACCATTCTTCAAGGGCGCAGTCATGTTGGAACAGGAAGGGGCCATTCCCAAACTGTTCCCATAACGTTGGCAGCATGAAATTGTCCAAAGTCTAAGGAGCTTGGAAAGAAAAGTGTCTGAACTTCTTTAAGTTTCTTGAAGATGTTTCACCTCTCATCCGAGAAGCTTCTTCCGTTCTAAGAGTAATTGGTGGAGAGTCCCAAATTTTAAGCCCTATGGGAGTGTCCCCAAGAGGGTCATGGACCCTCTATTGATCCTCTACCAAAAAGACACTAGCCAAGGTGTGAAAACAGGTGTTGGTCGCAATCAGCCAAGGTTTTGGGTCAATAGGGGGTCCGTGACTCTCTTGGGGACACTCCCATAAAGCTTAAAATCTGAGACTCTTCACCAATTACTCTTTGAATGGAAGAAGTTTCTCGGATGAGTGGTGAAACATCTTCAAGGAACTTAAAGAAGTTCAGACGCTTTTCTTTCCAAGCTCCTTAGACTACGATGACCTGGCTCACTGATGACCTTAACAGAGAAATTCTCCAAAATGTCTTGGTATGCTGAATCATTAAGAGTCCCTTTTACTGGAGCTAATGGGCTGAACCCAACTCCTGAAAAAAACAAAAACAAAAAACACACTTTCCATTGTGCTTAGTGATGTAAGGCTTGGAAGCAGCTGCTCAGCCATGAAAACCCATTTTATGAAGTTCTCTGTGCACTGCTCTTGAGCTAATCTGAAGGCCACGTGAAGTTTGGAGGTCTTTAGTGATTGACTCTGTGACCTCTGCTCACTCAGCATCTGCTGACCCTGCTCTGAAATTTTACGTGGCCTACGACTTTGTGCCTGAGTTGCTGGCATTCACAATCATTTCCAATTTGTCATAATATGACTAACAGTTGACTGTGGAATATTTAGTAATGAGGACATTTCACAACTGGACTTGTTGGACAGGTGCCATCCTATCACAGTATCACACTGGAATTCACATGAAAGTGACCCACTCTTTCACCTGTGTTTGTAGCAGCAGTCTGCATGCTTAAATGTATACACCTGAGGCCTGTGGAAGTGATTTGAAGCTTGAATTCAGTGATTTGGATGGGTGACTGAATCTTTTTGGCAATATATGGTTTGCAATCCATCAAATCATTCAGTTGGAACTTGAAACAGGGGGCCAACAGAAATTGCCTTTTGAAAGCCCTGCTGCTAGCCTGGCTAAAACACTTCAACATCATCTTCAACACACAATCACTTCAGCTGTAAAGCATCTTGTTTATTTCATTATACACTTATTGAAATTACTCCAAGGTTTCTTTGTGAAGGCTGAAGAAGGGATGAATTCTCCCGTTTTTCTTCCACTGCAAAAGCACAGTATGTTTTTAGGGGTTTGCTGACTACATAAATCCCCTTCGAGTTATGCTTCAGTGATGACAAATGTTGCATCGTTACAGGAAACAAAATGATGATGGAAGATCAAAGTTGGAGCTCATGCAGGAAACGACAGATCCTTCTGCCATTTAGCTTCACGACAAAACATGAACTATGGCCGTTAAATTAAAACAAATGTTCTCTTTGTGAATGAGAAAGAAAGTACCGCGTGTGAGTATTGAACAAGGTTGTAATTAATTTATTCCTTAGAGTCATGGAGTGTCTGTGCAAACTGCTTTTGAAGCACAGAATTCCTGTGTATACTTCCTGCGTAGGCAACCAGCTCCCAGGAGCACTCCCTTGTGTTCTTTCTTTAAATGAGCTGTCTCGTCGACTTTTAAGCGAAACCTCCGACCTCCTGCTAGTCTCCCACTAAAGTTCCTCCCATTGTCTTCGTCCCCATCTTCATTTTCCACATCCAAAAAGGGAACTTTTTATTGATTACGCTTCCTCTTCACATCTCTTTTCTTCTTTTGTGTCATGCTTTGCATAAACTGCCTGCTTTTTATGCTTTTATCACTCTTTTTACTTTATCCCACACAGACTTAGCTATCAAAGAGAGAGGAGCATATACATTGTTTTACAGCTTTACACACTGTGTGGACTAAACAGATGAGGCAAACTCTTCTGTTGCGCATTTGAAGATACTGAGAACAAAGCAATCAAGGACAGCCAGGTCTTGATGTTTTAAATCACCGACAGCAGGATATTTCTTCTCAAAAACATTGCATTACAACACAGCATCATGCTGGATTTGAAGGAGATAGAATGAAGTATAAAAGGCAAAATGAGAGAGAATGATGTAGTAGCAGGAAGAGTGCATGGTGTGTGTGTGTGCATGCGTGCGAGTGAAGCATTACTGATTCATACAGGCCTCTGATCCTTGGCTGTGTGAGAGTAAAGCCCCGCTCTCTCCTCTCAAACTTCGCATTTCAGTATTCATTGCTGAGCTCTTGGTATTCTCCAAACCAAGCTCCAAGAGGAATCATCCATCCCATTCCCCCATCAATGATTCACTGTCATACCCGCGGCTGGAATTTAACAACCAACAGCAACAGAAAGCTTGGGTGTGTGTTTGTGCTTTTTTGCTGGCAAGTGGAACACCGAGCACTTGAAACTAGCCAATTCAAGGGGTGACCAAGCCGTGAAAACATGCTCCTGAAAGGATCATTTGGAGACTCATTTTGCATGCAGTCTTCTGTTTTTGCACATTTAAAGTAGAAGAAATGAATCTAATTGTATCCCGATTGCTGCGAAAGAATAAAGGCAACTAGTTTGAAGCCTTTTAAATAATTAAGGGGGATAGTTTGATATTGCTGCCAGACTGCAGGTAGATTTGATGTACGGCCAGCTCTTGCATAGACATCCCAGAAATCAAAGCACACTTTGACATGCCTAACCATGACAGAAGTCCTTGATGGGTTCATAAGAGATGGCTTACGCCCCTACTGATTTGTGATTCATTCACCAGGGACAAGATGAAATGTTTTATTGCATCATTCTTATTTTTTTGGCCTGTTGTCCATACTCCCAGTGACGTAATAACAAGGAAAGGTTGTACAGGTTGCACAGGGTCTCAAAGCTAAAACTTACCTCAAGCAACCTCAAGAGAGATCTTCAGTAGCTCATTAGCTTGAAACAAGCAGAACTCGTGAAAATGAGTACTTTTTGGCAATAGGTTCTGCATTGAGTGTGCCATAAATAAGTCATTCAAGGGCATGTAACACTGTCTTCAGTGAAGCAGCAGTTAGCATGACATCAAACCTGCCACTCTGGTGCACTCCCTGCTTGTCTTGATCTAAGGTGTATATGTCAGCTCTGTTGGTGAGACGAGATCAGACAAGTCGATATCTCCCCTCCTGACACTTCATACTGAAATCTGCAGGAAAATCAATCATTTATTTCCATTCTCTCATCTCACTTCTTTCCTCGTTTTTCTTCCTTCTTTCTTTTCTTCTTTCTTTTGTAATAATAAAGGGCTACTTCACTTAAAAGGGCCACTGCTCTGCAATCATGTGTCTGTTGCACAAATCTGTATAGAAAAAAAGGTGTTTGCTCAGTTTAAAACATCTAATATATCCATCTATGTATGCTTGCAATTATCAACATTGAGATAACTGTTACCAACCCTCTTTTTTAATGGCTGGCGTACAGTTTCGTCAGTTTTGTAAAAATGTCAATCCAGGCACATATGTGCGGTATAATCCACGGCCATGACGGCAGACGAGACACAAGGACCTGACCAAGAAGTTATGGATTTTTCTTCAAAAAGAAGTGTTTTTCTCAAAAATGCTGAAAAACAATGTCAAATTCCAGTTCAATAATAAATATTCGAAATCATCCAAATAAATCTGTCAGCTCACAGTAAGAGCTTTCCAACAGGGCAGTGCCATGACCAGGTTGTGCAGATCATTCTTTCTGATTGATTGGCAATCGTCTGTCCATTATGCTTATGAGTATAGCGCCAGTCAACCAGGAGGGAATCTGCTGTTCAGCTGAGTTTATGTTCTTTTCTTATTCATCATATTTGTTGTCAGTGTTTTTCATTGTCAAAATGACTGAAAAGTGGAAGGACTGGCAAGCAAGAGCTTTGCAGTTTATCAAGCACAGTTTGGTTCACCGTCACTCATTGGTTACTTTGTTAGATACACCTGTTGAACTGATTGATAATGTAAACATCAAATAAAGCGATCAGATACAATGCACGCACTGCATTATATGACAAAGACACTGCTGACGTTCTCTTGTTCGTGCCAGAGGTGTTGATCTGAGTATTTTAGAAACTGCTGATCTACTGGGATTTTTAGGTTTACAAACAATGGTCCAAAAAGGAGCAGTGAGTGGCACTTCTCTGGTTGAAAATGCCTTGTTGATGCCAGAGGTCATAGGCAGATTGCTTTGAGCTGATAGGAAGGCAAAAGTAACTCAAATAATCACTCGGTATACAGAACTGAATGCACAACACGCTGAACCTTGAAACAGAATGATTATAGCAGCAGAACACAACACCGGGTGTTACTCCTGTCAGCTAAGAACAGGAAACTAAAGCTGCAATTTGCATGGGCTCACCAGAATACAACAGAAGATCTGAAAGAGTCTGATGATTCTCGATTTCTGCTTTTGGATCAAAATTTCACATAAAAATAAGAAAGCATAGATGTATCTGGACTTGTGACAATGGTTCATGGTATTATTAGATAGAAAATACAGATACAGCCTACCCGAGTTTTGTTGTTGACCATCCCTTTATGACCACAGTGTACCATCTTCTGATGTCTACATCCAGCTGCATAATGCACCAAATTGGTTTCTTTGGTTTCTTGAAGATGACAGTGAGTTCACAATACTCAGTAGCATCTACAGGCACCTGACCTCAGCTGTGTGACGCTATAATGTCATTATGACCCAGAATCTCAGATGAATGTTTCTAGACTTATGGTGGTTCTGAAGCCAAAGGGGGCCTAACCCAGTACTAGCTAGGTGTACCTAGTGAGTATATATGGGTGTAGTTCTCGTTTTTTGTTTGTTTGTTTCTTTTTAAAATATCTCTTTGGCCATTTTGTCTGTTAATAAAAGGTTAATGTTAGGAAAAAGCATAATACGTTCTCTATTATGCAGTCGAATTATCGATCAGAAAGCATATAAGCTCATCTATATGGCACACATTTTATTCCAAATGCCTAAAAGTGTTTGCCTAATGCTGCTATGACTTAAAGGGGTGAACCTTTGTAGTTTTAGGTTTTAGCATTAAATGTGTCACATTTTAAGTCTGAGATTCAATACCACCAATGCTAAATAATGCAACGTTATCAGTCTGTTAAGGTGGTAGTTATTAACTATAAACAGCCCCTTGAAGACAATATAAAAAAATAAACAAATATAATAAAATGACTGCAGTCACTCAATATTCAGGGTACATGGCAAGCAAAAATGTGCCTTTAACATATGACTACATTATTAGACATAACTGCATGAGTAACATCTTTGACAGGCCCCAATTATTTTCCTCTGTGCAGTTTTATTTTCTGGAAGCGAGGAATATTGATTTTTCCGAGCTGATTGCCAATCCAAGATTGAAATGAATACTGTCATGCTGTTGCCAGCTCTGTTGCATATTCTGGATGAGGTATACATGTGTTGGCTGCTTTCTTTTTAATTGCATAACCTACATCATTTCAGAATCTGTGTTTGTGCTGAGGGCAGAGAGATGAGGAAGGAGAGAACTGTGGGGAAAAAGAGACGGAGAAATAAATTAAATTTAGTGATTAGGGGAACACGAAGTTAGGTTGAATGCAATCTCTTAAAAGGGGATTTTGAGACTGATTTTATGGAAAATTAGTTTCTTTAAATTACACTTTTACCCCATCTGTAACAAAAACATGAACAAAAAAATGGTACACAAGAGGTAACGTTGTATTAGGCTGATTTAAAAGAAAGCAGCTCATACTCCACCGCAGAAGATGAATAAAATATAAATAGAAACTGTAGGCAGAAGGTTGTCAGAGTTATATTGGATCCATATTTCTAGTGCGAAAAACCACCAAAGGCAGCCCGTTCAACCGCTTGATTATTCTGAGTCGAGTAAGGTTGCAGCACTTAAGTGATACTGTTTTTTTCGTGTGAAAGCCATCCACAGATCTGTCCCGTATGTCAGCATTGATGCTCTGATGAGATAAACCTCACTGGATTTCTGCCTTTGCTTATTTTTACTTCCCTCCAACATGTCCCCTGCCCCAAGCGAGCAACACTAACACCACCTAACTATCTGTCACTGCAAGCTAACAAAGCTTTGCATCTATACTCTCCGTTCCGTACCATCACCCCCGAAGGCCCTCCAGCCCTGTTGTTGGCTCCAAAAGGCTCGTCTGCTGGTCTGTGTGATCTTCCCCACAGGCGGTGCTCACTCCACTCCCGAGCTGACAGGTGCGTGATAAAAATACTTCATGCTGTAAAACGCAGACTCGAAGCTAAGGTCTAATTCCGAGAAAGCACGGGACTAACCCTTCTTCTCGCCGTTCTTTCTCTTGCTTTCTGACTCGCTCCCGTATTTAATATGAACAGACAGAAAGATAGAGATGACTCTGGAAACAAGAAAAGAAAATGTGTAAAACTCCTAAAGAGTGAGTGGGCCTAAGCCCTGGGGCAGAGACAAATCACCTGAGGCAGAGAACAATTCTACTTTGTACTTTAAGGCTTTTTTTCCCCCTTCAATGTCTATTTTAGTCATGAATAGGTATGAGAGGAAAATGAGGTATTTCCTTTAATTAGAAACCCCTGGTACAAGAGAATGTGATCTTTTTGTTCTTTGCCTAATTAGGCTGCATGTATCTAGAAATATGCATTGTGTTCTTACCTGAGCGCAAGTTTGGGCCACCCTTAAGGGGTTGACCTACTAAAAGTTGCAGGGATAGCGGGCGCATGTGTGCGTGCATGTGTGGCTACGGATGTGCACGAGTCTGTGAAAACTTTACACAGCCATTTCAAAGTGAGATATGGGTCTGTGTCGTTCCAAGAAAGTCACAGCTCTGCCTGCGAAATGGCAAGCAAAGGAAGAAAATGTCAATTCCCAATATGGAAAACCACGTAATAACTCTCTCAGAGGGAAAGGGTAACACACACTCACACCTCTAGGGGACTAGACACACACTTGGTTTTTACGCCGGCTATTCTTCCATATGCCCCTAAAAAGACAGCAGGCCTTTGGGGAGTACTGACAAGGGTTGTGTTCGTGTTTGTGCGAGTGAGCCTGTGTGTGTTCATTTTATCCTTCGGCTCACCTGTCAAACTAAACCACGTAGTTCTGTGAAGGTTAAGACAAGGAGCTCTAGTTTCAGAGACAGATCTGGCAACGAAGGGGCAGCATTTTGTCGGCTTTTTCTTCATGTGTTGTTGGCGTTTTGACAAAGCAGTCCTCCTCTTCCCTCAAACTGTTTCCATTTCTGTCCATCGCATTGAAAGACCCTTTGTTTTCCAAGCAGTGGACGTAGCGTGTTTGCTGGCCAGTCCTGCTTCCTGTAAAGTAGCACTTTGTGCAGCAGGGGCGTAAAGCTTGACCTCATGGTGAGGAGATAAACTGCCTGGCCTGGTGTCCAGGTTAATCATTTCTGACCATTTTTAATTAAATTCATGTTCACCTTACTGTATACATTACAAGCTGCACCGGCAGTAAGTGTTACCATTTTCTTGAGCAACACAGAAAATGCATTAGAACCTTGGCACACAGATGAGAAAATATCACTCCACTGAAACAGACTTTCGATTTATAGGCGATGCATACAGGTTCGTTTTGAGCTGAAAAAACTTCTTTTCCACAAAGTGCATGTAGGCTATTACTAGAAAAATTACCTCCATTACTCCAATACACCATTGGGAATGTTTTTGGGGGTATTTTTTTGTATCTTATTGTTTCCTGAAGTCTTGCACCTTTGTTGTTGAATTGGTTAGGACGTTTCTTTCATTTTTCCTAAGTTGCAACACATTAACCTCTTTTAAGACCACAGTATACACTCACCAGCCACTTGATGGCATGGACTGGTTCTTGTACATCACTTTTCTACTCTACTTGAGCACTCAAGAGGCTTTACACAGCATGTTTCATTCATCCACACACACACATTCACACAAGCACTTTTTTCAAAGTCTAAGTGCTTTCCATGTAACATTCACACAGTGAAGTGCTTATAGCACGATGCTAGCTGGATCATCCCTGGGGATTTCAGTATATTGCCATACGATACTTTGACATGTAGACTGGAGCAGTCAGGGATCAAACCATAAACTTGCCGATTAGGAGATGAGCCACTCTATCGCCTAAGCTAAAATGGGCACAGATTCAACAAGGTGCTGAAAACGTCGCTCAAAGAGCATCACGCAGTTAATGCGGATTTGTGGCCTTCACACCCATGATGCAAATCTCCTGTACCTCTTCATCCCAAAGGTGCCCTATTGCACAGATATCTGGTGATGATGGAAGCCATTTGAGTACAGCAATCTCATGGTGATTTCCACAGCGAGATATTACTGTGTCTGAGAGTCACCATCTACTGGAACCAAATTCCTTGTATGTGTTTGCGCATATACATGGCAACAAATGCGATTCTGATTCTGATAACCATGTCTACCTGCTTAAATGCACTGAGTTCCTGCCACGTGCATGACTTGTTGGGTATTAGCATTAATGAGCAGATAAACATGTACACCTAATAAAGTGGACAGTGAGTGTGTAGCTACTGTTAAGTGCAGAAATTAGTTCATTAAAGAAATTAAGTAAAGCCTATCAAATGAGATTGAGGGGGTGGCTTACTGAATTTGATACCCAAGGATTTTACTAAATGTTACCTGTATGCTATCCCAGATAGCAAGACGACATTGAATCTATGTTGATTTTTCATCCGAACCGTCGTATATGGTCGGGGTTGAAATGCCAATGTTGTAACAACATTGAAATACTGTGGTAAACCGACGGTCTTACTATAGAGACGTTGTAACGATGTTGATTCACCGTTGTTTTTTTGTCATTGATATTTGATCTATTTATAGTCGACCAGGTGACAACAACAACGTCGAGAAAACGTCTATTTATAGTTGACGATCATTCGGCTCCGGTCACCATCAAAAACCATCGATTTGTAGTTGAGCATTAAATTGCATTGCAACTGATCGGGTATAAAGTACCAGAGAAAGTAGATTTATTGTTCATTTGTTATCAATGACTTGGTCTAGTTCACCAGCTTTAAAAAATCGTGTCTACGTGCAATTTATGTATAGTTGACCGGGAAATTAAAGCAGCGATCACTTGGACTATTCCGCAGCACCCCTCTCACATTGGTACATCCCCCCAGGTATTCATTGTCTTCTACAGTAGAGCGGGACATTTAATTTACTCTCAGCGGAATTGACCGGAGAAGGCATCAGTTCATGCACTGCGCTGGCCTGCACCACGATTAGTATAAGGTAAGAATGAATGATTTTTTTTTCCTACTCGTTATTTCCATGTTTACATTTGAATAACAGTAAAAAACTCGTTAATGTTGTACATTAACGAGTTTTTTTTTTACTGTTATTTACGTCCGAAATTGTGTCTACTTCTTGCAATCCGTCAACAAATAAATTGCACTGCGAACAAAGTATATCAAGAAAGAAAACATTTTCGTTTCATAATTTCTTCGTTATATTCCCTTACAAAGCTAGCTTTAACGCTTCGAGGTTTCCTTTGTTCTTGGAACAAAGGCGCTTGACCCAGACTTTCGCTCTGTAGTTGCTTAGTACTACAAAAAATTCTAAATCTGTGATATATGATTGATAAACGTAAAGTTAACTGTATAAACGTGTTCAATGACTTTGTTACTTTTGATGATTGGAGAGCACTCGCTTCAATTCGCACACGAAAACTTTAGACTCAGTTTGAATGCTCACGCAGCATGCCCACGTGACTGTACGTTGCACGCGTACGTGACTTTCCGTTTGTGCCTTGAATAATGAATAAGGCTACGTCCACATGTACCAGCGTATTTTTGAAACCGCTGATTTTTCTATGCGTTTGCACCTTTTGTCCACACGTAATGTATGTCTGGCCGTACGTTGTGTTTGTATTTCCAGGCACATTTCACGAAGCAGAACGCAGTCGTCAGAGATATCCACGTGAACGCTGTGATACGTCTGACCTTCAGTCCGAAGAAGAAACCCAGACCAGGCTTAAAAGAAAGCACAAGTAAAACCTTTTTATTCACAAACATATCTTTGATTGTTAAGAATTTATGATCTTGTCTTTTATACATATCTGTGGTGCTTGCATACTGCAATATCACCACATAATATAGTCCAAAAAGTGGAAGTTTGTAAACTTTTTAAAAATGCAAAGCCGTGTACACTTGTGCACTTCAAAAATTCATTGTATACTGTACCTTCTTGCACGTCTCTGTTTCCTGTGTGTGTTGTTAGAAATCAAACTAACTTTAGGAAACAATATGCCAAAAGCATATTTACAATTACTTAAGACCGTTTTTAATTTCTTTTCTTTAGACCAAATCCCCTGTACACATATATGGACTCAGAGGATGAGCAGCCTACAAAAAAACGGTTTCCCCAGGCCCCTCGAGTGAAAATACCAGGTAATAAAATACTGACTAGTGTCTGTGTACATATCTGTGTCTGACACGAGGAAACTTTTCTGACAAGTTGTCTGTATTCTTAAATACTTAAAAAATTATCTTTTTCTAAACAGCCCTCATCACTCCACAGTCTGCCCCCCAGACCACTGATAGCAACCATCATAATGCCCCACCCAGCTTCCGGCACCTTTCGCCACTCCGGCACAAGCCGACACAGCTTTGCGATCTCGCCAGCATGCAGAGTCTGATGTCTTCCCTATAGATGGTATGCTTTTAAAAAAGCTTTAAAGCTGCATCACAATGTCATTGTACTCTTATCTAAAAAAAACCCCAATTTATACTCCTGAATGTCATCTTGTTGTGATTTTTTTTTTTTTTTTTTTTTTTTTCTGTAGATTCCAGAGACTCTGTGAGGCCACTATTACAAGGCAAGTTTGAAAATCTTGGAATTTCACAGTTTACATGGTATAACAAATATATGTGACAGGCAAAAACTAGTAAACACTTAGCAGTTACAAGAACTAACAAATGAATATCCAACAAAAGGGAATAGAAATACATTGTACTGCCAATACTTTGGTTTATTCTTTGTATGACTTGAAAATCAGGCTTTAGGGAAAACTAAATGACATGTTTCTATCATCAATTACATGAAGTAAACACACAAGCACTTGCATACACATTTAAGACATGAGACACGCTAATTCCATCTCATAAAATGTGTCTATAGGTGAGACGCTTTGCGTTGATTGGTGCTGCTGGACCACACTGGAGGTGCGAGTCCGCCGTGTAATGGTTTATGCCATTACAAAGGAGCTGGCCTCTGTACTCAACTGGGCAGGGGAAAAAAAACCAAGGACCAGACAAAGCAAAAAAGGGCATTTAAAGAGACAGCGCTGTGCAGATGCATATTTGGTAAGTTTTAACATTTATTGTAGTTTTATGAGCCTAAAGTGAACAATAAAGGGATCAATTGATGTGCTGGGTGCGTTTCACATTTCCTATGTCTGGTTTTTGCTATATTACTTTGTCTTTCTTAATAACAAGACTTTCATGTCCGGTTAATCTGGAGATGGAGTCTTTGGTCTTTGGCTTGTTTTGTCCTCGGGTTGTACACTTTGTACAGCCCGAGGACCCCATGTTTTCTTTCTTTTTTTTTAAAGGATACACGTGTATCCTTTAAAAAAAAAAACGGCACACCATGCTAAGACATATCACATTTTCAGCTTATAGCTCTTTGGGAATCAAATGCGGCAGTTTGCTGATTTCCGCCTGGTGACTTTCATGTTTATCAGCCTAGGAGTTTACATACTTTCTCCCTGCTGAAGACAATTAACAAGAGCTTATTCATGTGCTCTAATTCCCTTTTTTTTGTCTTTGTTTTTTTGTGTGTGTGTCTATTTTTGTCCTAGATGGCCTTGCGCAGCAGGTAGGGGCGAACTCTATGTCTGAGTTGGTCTTTGCTCAAGCAGTCCAGAAATGGCTCAGATATGCTCCAGATCGTACGGGTGGCGCGCAGGACGCACATCATCCATCCCCATCCCGGAGTAAATGATAAAAAGTGACGTGAAACATAGAAATGTAAATAGGAAACTTTGTCTTTTAATAAAGTATTTTGCAAATGATACATGTCTATTGACCTTTTTTGTTTTTGTTTTTTTTTTTTCAATAAAAAGCAACTGTGCGAAAGAGGTGGAAAATCAATACCATAGCTCAACAGTGTTTCAATATCAGAATCTGACATTGTTTCAATGTCAACAGTGTTAGAAAATATAACGTCGAATCAATGTCAGGTTTCAACATTGATTCAACATCAAAACCTGACGTTGTTTCAACGTTAAAAATGGGTGCAAGAGTGGCGTTGGGTCAACGTCACACTTCAACGTTGCTTCAATGACGTCGCCTGATATTGACTCAACATTGTTTCAATGTTTCCTTGCTATCTGGGATGTTTCACCTGTGTGTGCTAGATAATCTAATGTTTATATCCAAACAGTTAAGAATTAGTAATAGAAGGAGAAGGAAATGAAAAATCAAAGTTAATTACAACTATGAACCACAAACAGACACAGAGCACAAAAGTCATAAAAACAAAAACTGTGGATCTTAGGACTTGAGACCTACCTGTCCTTTTTTATGTAACAGGCTGGAGGAGCCTGATTATTAGAGGCTTCTTATTAGAAGCAACAATTTGAGTTAATGCACTGTATGCCTTCATACTTTCCAACTTCCTCTCATAACTTGATTAAATTCAATATCTTTTATTGCGCCTGTGGATAAAAATGTAAACAGCTTACTGAGCCGAGCCAGTAATTATTACTCATTTCTTCTTATTAACACCTATTGTTTAGCCAAATATTAAATTCATGATAAAGGGACTGGAAATGAAGCCAAAAACAAAAGAATTTCATATGTGTTATCAGATCACTCTTAACTTGAGTTTTTAACACCCTCAAAAACAAATTCAGTAACAAAATAATAACATTTAATGCTCCCTAAAACAAAACATTCCACAGTTATATTACCCGTTGCTTTAGATATGTCTAGTACAGTGTGTGAGCCGAGTGCTGCTCTGCTGCTGTGCTGCACTGCTGTACAGAACAGTGAAAGAAGTGCATGTTCTTTGAAGTGTGTCAACCTCACATAAAAAGGTTAAAATGTAAGCAGAAATAAAGGGTTTATCTTGATCAGTGACACAGAGAAATCATATCTAATGTGAGTTACTGACGTATCCGTCACCCTGATTAAATGTGATCTAATGTGAGTTACTAGCACGTCATGTTGATGTGAACACTCACTACAGTGTCATCTAACCACATCATTTCCTTACCTCCTCATCCTGTGCCTTCTCACTTTTTTCCACCCTTTTTTTTGGGAACTCATGCATATTTCAAGGGCAGCGCTCTCTCCTGCCACCAAGCCACAGACTCAAGGATGGTCTGAGGGAAGTCAGGAAGCCGTGGAGAGCCTTTCAGGTGAAACTCAGTCAATGGAAGTCAGTCCCTTCTCCCCCCCGCAGGTCTGAGAAAGAGCTGCAGATAAACTGTTAAATCATTCACTAAGGCAATGCTATCTCTGTGTGTGTGTGTGTGTGTGTGTGTGTGTGTGTGGGCAGGGGACTCTTCTGCAGGTCTGTGGTTGTTAGGGCATGAATGCGTGCGATTTTTGTCTTTAAATGAAATTACATTTACTGTCAGCCAACAATAAAAATAAAAAACTTATGCCCTGTTTAAATATTATATGGGGACCTTTAGAGCCCAACGGACATATGGGTGGAATCACATCATCCATTCACTTAACTGCATGTGCAGTTCAAGGTCATGAGGGGAATGGAGCCTGTTCCAGCTGTCACTGGGCAAGAGGCAGGGTATACCCTAGACAGGTGACCATTCATGCTCACATTCACACCTACGGTCAAGTTAGAATCACCTAGTTAACCTAACATGCATGTCTCTGGCCTGTGGGAGCAAGCTGGAGCGCCAGAAGAGAAACCACTCAGGCGCAGGAAGAAGATGCAAACTCCACACAGAAAACTCCACCAGCTGGGCGACCGACCGCTGTGAGTCAACAGCGTCACAATCTTGCGGTGCAGCGTTACCAGCTACAGTTTGGACTGATAAACGCTGAACAGTGCTTCTGTTTCTAGTGTTTCTGAAACGGCGGGTGGCGTGCATTAACATGTGCCTCTGCTTGTGTGTATGATTGTATATGAGTGTGACCTGTGTATCAATGTGCAGTTGATGGACCCCCCCAGAGTTTGAACATGTATAACCGCTGACCGTATCAAAGTTGTCTGATTCTGCTCATGTTAATTTAATGAGCGAATGGCATGCATGGCAGGAGGTGGTCACAGTATATTATAAAGCCAAATGAGACTTTGTAATAGGCCGACTGAAGAAAAAGACTTTATCAAAATCAATAAGCACAGAAAGCTGCAAACAGAAATCTGTTTGCTAGGTTATCAGAGCAATCATTGACTACATTTGATGGAATCGACAAAATACACACACAGCGCTGTTATATGCTTATGACTGCTGTTGACACTTTACAGTTTCTGTTGCTTGAATTTGCCGTCCTTTGCTGTTTCTGGTGAGGCTATGACTCCTTATCTTCAGCAGTCCAGAGGTGGCACAATGTCATGTAAACCATTTAAACCATGGCTAAACAAATTTAGCTTTGTATTTGATGTCATAGTAAAAAGTATATTCACTGCAAAATTGCCAAACGTTTGTGGTACTCGCCACGAGTGTTCTCATCTGTCATGCTAGTTTTTCTTTCTAGCTCCTTAAAACCTTAAACATGATTGTGTTTCTCTGTTTTTCTGCATCATATTTCTCTGGAGGGCAACCTAACTTTAGCCTTTTATTATATGTCACAGCATTGTTTCTGCATTGCCTCTCCCTTGCTTGTGTATGTCGACAATTCATGATTGGGTCCCTGAGGACCGGCAGTTAGTGCCTCTGAGCAGGTAAACAAGAAGAACTGGTTTGCAGCTGCACAGCACACACAGTGCACGCTGGCCTTCACATCATATGGAATGATTTGGAAAATCAACACGAACCAGTGTCGATAATGAAATTGCCATATTCTTGGGCATTTCCCTCACAACTGCTTGTCTCTGTTGTCATTTTTCATGTCACCTAAATCTCAAGGGGGACTTTTTCATTGACAGTTGAGAACATGAATGTCACAATGCACTAAAGTCACTCATATCTTTCCCAAGCTGTCACTTAGCACCCCCCAGAGCTCTGCCTTTGTGCCTACCTGCTGGCTTTGCTGTCTTCTTGGATGTCTGTCTCTTTGTGTTTCTGTCAGAAGGTCTGTTGAAACTTTGTTTTCCACCAGCCATCTTAGCCTTTATCTCAGTCCACACTGAGGCAAGCTGTGTGAAGTCAGCCTCAGTAAAACTTGCAGTCACGCACGCAAACAAATGATAAAAATAACAATGATTTCCTTTTAGTAGGTACTTTTTACTGCTGCTTTTTCTTCAGTGTAATGAAAACGTGAACTTGAAGACTGCACAAACTAAAACGGTCAATAAATTTGCAAACTTGGATCTGAAATAGTTGTGGCGCTGTGTAAAATGTGAATAAAAACAGAATGCAATCATTGGCGAATCTCATAAACCCAAGTTTTATTCACTGAACATAGAAAACATTATTACAACAGTCCTTAAACATCTGGGAACTGAGAAGACCAGTTACTGGACTTTCAGGAGAGAAATGTTGTGTCATTTTAGTCTGATATCGGCAGAAGTAACAAAGTACTTGTACTTTGTTACTGTACTTCAGTAGAATTTTCAGGTAGCTTTACTTGAGTATTTTTTTTGTGACCTCATTTTTAAGCAAATATCTGTACTTTCTACTCCTCACATTTTCACAGTGGGCTCGTTATAACATGAAAGAGCCAAACCGTCTGCTAAAGTCAGGGGTTAAAGTGGGCCGGTGTTTTATCAATCTTTATATAATGACTTGCTTTTGTGGTACTTCAGCATCTAGCTAGCGCTACAAAAGAAAAACGCAGAGCATGAAGGGATTAATATTTTTTTTTTCCATCAGCCCAACAGACATCAGCAAACACACAGATTGCAGTTTGAGTTACAGTGTGTTGCTAGCTAAAGGGCCATCTGCTGTATTTCAAGGGGAGTGAAAGAAAGAGAGCTAACTTCACTCAGAGATGGAGAAAGATAAGAAAGACAGCACAGGAGAGGAAGAAGAGAGGTTAGATTGAAAGGTAAGGACTGCTCAGTGGTATTTGATAAAATGTACATTTAAAGCTTACATGTAAGTGCTCAAGGTTTTGAATCAGATATTGGCTCTGTAAATGTGACATTAGGTTTTTTCATATTGTGAAACATGCTACAAAACAAACTGAGGTAAACTAACTGTGTTATTTTAAAGGTTGCATGAAAATCCTCTGCAGGTTAGTGCAGGATAAACAGGTGAGTTTGCTGTACTGTGATGGATTTAAAGGTTCCCCAGCTTGCTGAATCCCATTTTAGCCTCCTCCCTACTTATTTTCCCGTTTAAAATCACCCTCTGCAATGGAGGCAACATAAAATAAAGCTACTCTTTTATTTTCCTTCTTTTTCTCTACTCATGTTCTACTTCATTGATTAAAGCTGAGTACTTTTATTACAATTTAAATTTAGACTCAAAGTTTGTATTCCTATGTACTAATATTATTTCATTATTACATTAATACAAGGTTCGGTTAGCTTTGCACAAAAGCATCCGGTAGAAACGCCCTCGAAAGAGCTACTTTTTACTTTCTCACTTTGAGTACATTTCAGAGCCTGTACCTGTACAGAGCCAGCGCTGTTGTTGCTTCACCCATGTTTGAGACTAAAGGCTTTTCTCGTTTCTTTCATTTGTGCATCGCCTGTCCTCCATCCTCCTGACCGTGACCTACAAATCAATCTCAGTACACCATGCTGAACTAAGATATATCTGGAGAAGAGAGGAGAGCGGAGGTATGCTGGAATTAAGTTATAATGGAGTATGCACAGGTGTATCCTTTGCAGACCTTCACTGTATAAAAGAGGCGCAGCACTCTTTAAACAACTAGTCATTTTTGTTCATATGATGATTCAGTTATTTAAGATGTAAACTTGTTGCTGTTCCCTGTTTATGCGTGTGAATGAAAAAAAATGTATATCTTGTCACGTTGTGCCGTGTTGTGAATTTACTTAAATGTGTCCCTAAATATGATAAAAAAAAATCTTGCAGAGTTTTACATCCAAGGTCATAAAATACAGCAGCAGTTTATTGTGTTGCCAGGCTATAACAAAAAAACTTATGATCCAGCGATCATATTTAATGATCGTGTCATTTAATTGGCATTGCTTTAAAATGAGGCTACAAGGCAAGGCTATCACATTTTGTTAAAAGGCTCTCACCTCCTCTCTCCTTATGTCGCTTCCTCGTCATCCTATTCCCTCTTCTGCTCGGATCTTTTGTAAGAAGCAAGGACAGGATTTAGAATTTGACAAGTGAGGAATGGGGTACATATGAATTTATGAATTTGTTATCTTTTTTAATGGTTTTAATGCCCTGGGGGACTCAAACATGGGCATGCACGAATGTGAAAGAAATCAGGGACTGGTTTAAATCAGGACAGAAGGAAAAGCAAAATAAAAATAAAAACAAAACGATGAATATCATTCACATACTGATAGCAATACCATATATGGCTCAAGTTGATATGTATAATGGTTCTAACAAGTTTGGTGCCATCAAATTTGGCACCAGACCTCATAAAGACCATTACAAACTGAGTCTGTTGCAAACAGCATCACATATACCAGACAATTCATCCAGACAAGTTGTCCTTAAAAAAACCACACTCTAAATAAAATAAAGTTTAGCATCAGCAATGATAAAGTGATCTTCATTTTCTAAACAGCAAAAGGAAGAAACAGATTCTGGGTTCATCCAATTCTGATAAGAAAGCAGCAGCAGGGAGAATTTCATGGTTTGATCCAGGAGTCGAAGCTGTAGCACGACTGCTTTCGTGCATATTTCAGGATGTCAGTGGGGCAGTTTGAGCTCTTGTTGGCAGAGTTGGGACCACATGCGAGGGGCAGCTGCAAGGCACTGTAGTGGTCTGATCGGTCGGACTGGTTAGATCTCACATCTGAAAAAAGTCTGAAAAAGGCTTTCAACACGTTTACTATTTGAACAGATTTTATGCTGCAACACTGCATCAGCTGAACCCTGCAGCAGAAAGTATTTCAAAAAAACTGAGGCTTAACTGGAGTCGCAGCATCTTTCCCTTAAATATGACTCTCTGCTCTCATTCTGGGCTAGTCACATCCCACTCTGCCCTACCATAAACCCACACTCAAAGTCACGCCAAGGGAGCTAAGACATCTCCTACTGTTCCACCTCCTCTTCTCCTTCACCTCCCCATTTCTTCCCTGTATGAGCTACCACTGTCCCACACGGTGTAATAGATCACTTTCTGACAAGAGGTGTAACACCTCAGTTAATAGCTACTGACTGCTCCTGTAAGCTATGCTTTGGGGGAAAGCTAAATTACAGGGTGCTGAGACTGACAGCTGAGGCGCAGAAGATCTTCTGCCCCGTGAGACCCTTCACGGCTATGAAACCCTTCCTTCAGTCATATCAGTACCAACACCAAATCAGCAAAGTAAACACAGGTACACGTGCACTGCGGTGCCCTTCCACTTGCTCCCAGTTTGCAATTATCAGTATTCATTCATGCGTCGAAACTGTGTTAGCCATGCATAAAGCAAAGCAGGAGTTTTATATTTTCTTCAGGGAAGGATCTTTGCTCGGTGGCTCTTGACCACTGCTGCCAAGACAGGCAGAGTTTGAGTTTATACAAGAAATATTAACATAGAAATCAAAAAGAGAGCAGGCACTACAAAAAGGCCCATGTTACAAGAGGATAAGAAATTGAAGGATATTAACTCAAATGAGAGAAGTCACAGGGCTCACACACAGTTCGCACACATATCTTCAAAAGACAGAGAAAACATTTTGTTCGTGGCGGGTCAGTTTTTCTTGGCTATTTCTTCTCTTGGATATCAAACAGTAAGAAGAGATTGAAGAGGCGTGAAGACAAGTGTTATTGAACAGGATGAAAGCGAAAAAACCCCCACAAAAAGTAGAACGTGGACAGAGGGCTTCGAGACAGCAATGGCGAACATTATGTGGGTTGTTATGAACGTAAGGCCTGCAGAGAGCAGGGTGGAAGGGGGGGGAGGAGAGGAGAGGGGGAACAACACAGAGAAAACAACACGAGAGGACGTCTGTCAAAAGTGCTGCGTTTCTGCTGTGCACAGCAGCCGACACCGCAAGTAAGGGAGAGTGAGTCAGGGAAGTACAGAGTACCCATTAAGAAGGGGAGAGAGGAAAAAGAAAAGGAGGGAAGGGGTGGGAAAACCCACGCTGGCTCCCTCTCTTGGCCCGTCGAGACGCAATGATCAGGCTCTGAGTTTTACATCAGCAGCTGATGGGCACGAGGGGCCCTTAACCCTCATCTTTCGTCTCTTCTGCTACAACAGTCTTCATTTCTCTCTCCACCTTTCCTCTGTTCTCCTTCCTCCCTCACCACCCCACACCCCCCAACACTGGCTGCTTCTTTAATTGGTTGTCCTACAGTGCTGGATCTTGTACTGTGTGTTGGTGTTAGTGTGAGCGTCTGGTCCGTATAGTATACATTTCTCTGGCAGTCTTTGACTACACGTTATGTTGTTTTTTGTTTTTATATTTTCTTTTGCGTAATTTTCTAAGTCATTATAATTTTATGTTTGTATGACTTTTTGATGATGACACGGAGAGAAGGAAGCTCTTAAGCGGATTCCGTTGCCTCCCTTTTTCCCTCTAACACGCACAAAGTTATAAACAGACATCTCCGATTCACGAAGCTGCAATGTCTCAGTTCTGATTAAGCTTTTGGCAGGTGCAAGGCACAATATTTAACAACATGCCGTCCACAATATCTAAAACCAAATACATTTTGAATCGAATCGATTCTACAGTGTGGTGGAAAAATGCTGAGCTGGCCCTTTTTTGTTATATTTTGCCAAGAAGATGGCAATATCTGCACCATTCATTAAAACATGTGCAAACACACACGAATGCAGTGTGAAAGGCAAAAACAGAAGTTGTCCAATTCTAACAAACTTGAAAGTCAACATTTTTATGACAGCCAGAATTCTCTTAGGAAAGCTTTCTTATTATTGGATTGGTTTTTAGCAAAAGTTCTCCAGGCATCTTGAAGGACATCAAAGCTCTTCTCTGGATTTTGGCTGCCTTTGGTTCTGTGGCTCCCGTGCTTCAATAATATTGAAGTCTGGGCTGTGGGGAGGCCAATCCATGACTGGGAGTTTTCCACTGTGTGTTTTTCTATCCAGGTATACTTTTACTGCATTGGACGTGTGTTTGGGATCATTGGCAGCATCTTAATTTTTCAGGATGACAATCGGACACTTTCCACATGGTAGCGCCTGTTGGATTAAAATCTGATGTTACTTACGTCAGGTCTTAATTTCATCCGTTTTGACAAAATCCCAAACACTACTGGCTGAAATGCAAACCATAGGCTCAGCAGATGGATGTAGATGGCATTTTACAGATGCCTTTCTCCCGATCTCTTCTGTGAGTTCATCCCCCTGTAAGACCTGTTGCCAGTTATTTTCAGTCCAGTTGACATACCTTAGCCTTTTCTCCCTGTGTCTGTAGGAATTGCTTAATGACAGCCGCGCTTCCACGAAGAGGCCTTTCAGGGCCTGTGTCGAGTCTGCTGGATTTTCTTAAGGACAAGACTTTCAGATACTGTTCATCTGCTGTAGATATGATATTTCAGCCTGTCACTTCTTCTTTTCTTCTCCTAAAATGTCCTCTTAATTTTTTGACTCAAATAACAAACAAAAACTATTTATTTGAGATTCTCAGATACAAAGACTGTATTGAAAAGGAGTGGAAAAACCTCCAAGTGTCAAAGCAATTTGTTTTTACATAAATTAAAATTAGTGAGTTACCAGTTCCACTGCAAGTGACTTAAAGGATCTATTCTGATCTCGTATTTGTTTCCACTCTAGGTTCTATAATCTACTGATATGGCACAGAGCCAAATGAATGACGTTTAACTCATGCATTGCAGTTGCAGAAAGGCCACACATGCTATGCTATGCAGGCTTAACACTGATCAGATATCATATTTTATTTTCACGGAGATATAATTTTGTTTCCAGTGCAATCAATATCTCTATAATGTGGAGCGGCTGTATCTTCATTAGAGAGATGATTATTCATTTTGTTCGTCATTGGTGAAGTATATAGTTAAGATTTGTTTGTTTTGTGAGGCTCCCATTAGCTAGATAGTGTTCTGTAATTTATTACCAATCACATCTGCACACTGAAGAGTTTTTTCATGTTTATCTTTCTTTTTCTTTGGAACAGAGTGATTAATATAATTGTATCATTTGCTTATTCTTCCAAACTTTCATCACATCCCATTGTCACAGACTACAGTCATACATTTGATAAATATATGATATGATAAAAGATAAAGGTGCTCCTGGTGAACATTTACATTGTGCCATCTTTGTGTGAAAAAAAGTCAGATTACCCATTATCACAATTTGTACATGCCATAAAAAGTCATAAAAATCAAAATTTATTCTCTAAAGCTATAAGTGAACTGTTAATGCTTGTTGCCGACTAAAACTGAAATATGCAGTGCGACCAGACAATCCAGGAAAACTAATATGAGGAGCTAATTACATTGCACCGCATCTATTCCCTTCGTAACCGCGTCTCGATTTTACTTCTAAAACTTTCTCAGCCATGAAGATATTAATATCCACTCTCTGTGTGCTCTTTGGTTAAGTGCTCCCTTTTTCTGCCACTTTAGCTAAAAGCAGAAGTGAGTAACCCCCCCCCCCATCTGCTCTCCACCGTAGTTGGTGCCATTTTTCCTTTAACTCCTCGTATTCCCTAACCCCTTTTTAATGCCCACCTCTCCATAATGACTGTCCTCAGCTGTGGCCTGTGAGAAGAGGAAGTCTCTGTGTTTTAGTTCCCTCATGCATAAACATACCCATACTGTAAGTATGGAACTCTGAGTTGTCACATCCTGTGTCTGTGAACAGCAAATCACCTTCTTCCCATCTTTAATACATATCGCCATCTCCCCCTGGAGGCTTTATCAGCTAAATACCCCATCAATAGGAGATCCTAGGCGTAAGCCCATGTGTAAATTTGCTGCGCAGCTTCGAGGATACGTTGCACTGGGAGACAGCCGATAAAAGCTACCATTAAAACAGCATTTGGGGCCTTTTCTTTATAATGGAGATGGAGGAAGCACGCTCTTGACAGTGTCAGTAGATAAACAAACCTGTGCTTTATGTGAGCTTGGAACAGGAGGAAGGTTAGTGTAGTGGAAGACACAACAACAGACACTACATGGATGCACTTTAGCACATACTGCAGACGTGTGTCTAGGCATGTATTTGCTTATGTTGCAGGTCGATGGCTTGACACTATGTGCAAGTCTTGCTAGTATGTGCTTTCAGATACAAGTGTACTCCATAGACTTTGTATGAGAGATATGGCCATATACACTGCTCAAAACATTACGGGAACACTTTGAAAACACATCAGATCTCAATGAAAAAAAAACATAGTGGATATGTATCTATACCCTGAAAATCAAAGTGAAAAAAATATGCAGCAGGATAGTCGATTTTGCTGAAATCTCATTGCAGCAACTCAAAATGGTACTCAGTAGTTTATGTGGCCCCCATGTGCTTCTATACATACCTGACAACATTAGTGCATGCTTCTTATGAGACAACAGATGATGTCCTGGGGGATCTCCTCCCAGATCTGGACCACGGCATCACTAAACTCTTAGACAGTCTGAGGTGTAACCTGCCAGTGGTGGATGGATCAAAACAACGTCCCAGAGGTGTTCTGTTGGATTTAGGTCAGGCGAGTGTGTGGCCATTCATTAGTATAAATTCCCTCATCCTCCAGGAACTGTCTGCATAGTCTTGCTACATGAGGCTGAGCATTGTCTTACACCAGGAGGAACCCAGGACCCATTGGACCAGAGTAGGGTCTGAGAATAGGTCCAAGCATTTCATCCTGATACTTAATGGCAGTCAGGGCATCGTTGCCTACTCTGTAGATGTTTGTGTGTCTCTGTGTGACACACAAATCTCTTTGTGGATATACCTCCCCAGACCATCACTGACCCACCATCAAACCAGTCATGCTGAACAATGTTACAGGCAGCATAATGCCCTCCATGACTCCTCCTGACCTTTTCACATCTTTCACAAGTGCTCAGGGTGAACCTGTTCTCATCTCTGAAAAGCTCTGGGCACCAGTGGTGGAAGTGCCAATCCTGGTACTCTATGGGAAATGTCACCTGGGCTCCCCGGTGCCGAGCACTGAGCACAGGGCCCACTAAAGGCCCATTGGCCACCCTCATCAAATCTGTTTCTGATTGTGTGGTCAGAGATATTCACACCAGTGTCCTACTGAAGGTAACTTTGTAGTTCTGGCAGTGCTCATCCTCCTTGCATAAAGGAACAGATACCAGTCTAGCTGAAGGGTTAAGGACCTTAAGTAGTAGATTCCTTAAGTGAACTCTCATACCTACTCTCAACCAGAGCAACCTGTCCATTGCCATCTTAGTGTCTTAAAACTAGAAGTGATTAGAGAGGGATGAATATGACTAAGAAACCGAGGGAAATGCTCACTCTCTGCTGTGAAACAGACCAACTACAAAGCACACTTTATATAATTGATATTTGATTCTAATATTATTTTCATCACGATTTAAAGAGCATATTCATGTGTTCAGTGAGAAGTGAATCTAGCTTATTGAGATCCAAAACCCATAAGCATAGAGTTTACTGACATCAAACATCAGGACACAAGGTTGAAAGCGCTTACACAGTGGCTTCACCTCCATAGTTGGAAGCTACTGCCATCTTTTAAGCACAGTCTATGGTATGCTCATTTTGTGTGTGGACAGTTTTCATTGTGTGACTGCATGTTCAGGTGGAAACTGCCTTGCAGTGGAAAAGATGTACAGTATATTTCATTAATTCAGAGTAGTGACCTCCTGGGCTGCTCCTGGTGTTCATCAGGTCTGCTGCTGAATCCTAATATCGCTCTCCATGGCTACCTCCACTGTCAGTGTGGGGAGTATGTGAGAGGGAGACTGTGAGGGAATATGGAGGTTTCAGGGTCATTTTAGTAATGCCTCTCCGTCTGTCTGTCAATGAGTTTGTGTGTGTGTGTGTGTGTGTGTTGGTGTATTCGCTTCCAGTCTGTGCAATGGGAGTTCAAGCAAAGTGGCTCCGGTTGCCTGGACACTCCCTTGGCGAGATGAGCTTAAGACAATGGGTCGAGCCGATAAAAGGTGATAGGTTATTAAGAGTGAGGGTGAAAAGGTGAGGTCAAGATCAGGACACAGAGGAATCGATGAGGGAACCATGGGTTGCCTTGTGGAGCCTCGAAGATTGCTCTGGAACATCGTGAAGCAGCTCTTGATTTAATAAACAGAGCTGCGTTTTAAAATATAGACTTTGCTTTCAGGCACTCGTCGCATAGCAGTGAAGATATTCCCGTCCTGGCAGTACAGCAAATATAGAAAAGATTTCACACATACACTGCTTCTGGGTACTGCTATATGTCAGGTTACACTTGTTTTTAGGAAAATATATTTTGTGCTCAGATGTTTAAATGCACTTTACACAACCTTAAAATGTCCCTGCAAACAAGTAGCTAAAAGTAGATAATGTGTCTTCCTTTTGTGCGCTCTCTCACACAGAATAAGCCAGTTGCAGTGAGCTTCCACAGACTAGAACTAAAAGTAGCACGTCTGCATGCCATGTCACCTCAGATTAAAAAAAAATGTTCCTCATGCTTTGCTCATTTTTACCATGACTGAGAACAAAGCGTATTACTGCAAGTGCTCATAAGTTCAAAACACAATTACTTTAAAGCTTTTAGAAACTTGGCAATGTTTCTGTATAACATTAAATATTCCTAAGTAATCAAATATTTATTACATTTGCACTCAAAGATTTGACAGGTGACCAAAAAACTTCACAACTTTCATCATATTTAATTAAAATGTTCCTAAATCCTGATCCATCACACCTTTAAAATACTAAGAGGATGAAAACAGAAGAACAGCAAATATGTAAGTTTGTCTGTTAAATTCTGCCTTAACTCAGATTGAAGTTTGTCTATTCTTGTAGATCGAGAAGATGAGTTTTCATGAACTTTAAATATTTAAAAATAAACAGCACACGGATATGGTAAGCAAATAAATTAACAACTGTTTTCAGAGAGTTAATATGGAGCAATGTAAGAAATCAGTTGCCTACAGTCACACTAGACAGAACAATAGTGGGAGACTGAGGCACGCTGAAAATTATTGCAATGAACTTTTGATCTTGTTGCATTTGAAATGACTGCTTCGAAGACAGGAACCAGTCAAGTGACTTTGATATGTCAGGATGGCAATAAAATGGCAAGACATAGACATTATCTGTGATAATATGACGATTAACTGTGACACATCAGTGAAATTTGCAAATGTGTTGCCATCCATATGCAGAGAACTTTAGATTAACTACTTACATTAAGAGTCCAACCAGAACCTCATAGATTTGAAACAAAAACTTCAGAGATTTCTACAGAAATAGCGCTGCAAATTTAACTGTAAAGTGACATAAGTGCTCAGCAGCCTTGCTTTTATATAGCAATATAACCAGAATAAAACAAGTTAACAGCCACGTGTGTCAAAGTAAAGAGATTTGTCGCAGATGAGTTGCACTCACCTGCACAGACTGACTTAGATTACAATCTATCTGCATTTTGAAATCTGTCAGCAGTTATTTGCAAACCTTTATTAATTTGTCAGAGAGTGATTGTGTTTGGAGACGGGTTTCCTCCCACCAGGCGACCTGTGTAATCTTGCTGCTGCAAATACTTGTAATCAGTTGCCAAACACAAAAACATTCACTGCAATTACGCAAGCACCAGTTTTTTCTAGTTTCAAGGAGGTTACCATCCCATTTTTAGTCTAGTGTGACTGATAAGAAAAAGGATAACATGAACTGTTTTAATTTCACCTGTAGCCATTACAGGTGATAGGCTAAACCATCTGTTCGACCACTGAACACAACAGTGGTTGTGCTAAAAGCTCCATAGCTAGATGGCTGGCAAGATGAATTTATGACTGTGATTATGATTCTCACGAATCTTGCAACAGCCTCACAAAGGAAACCAGATGACAGTGTAGATTTCAAAATGTTTGACTGCTCATGTTCTCCTGCATGCTGGTGTCTCATTTTCTATTACTGATATGTGAATAACAGAATGTGCTACATACTCTCTGGAGGATATGGAGTTGTTTAAAGCCCCCTGTAAGTGAGCAGGGATGAGTTCAACAGTCCCAACTCTCTCAGCAATGAAGGTAACTTGTTTATAACTGACAGGAATGATGGCTGTAAGAAACAAAATGAGATCGAGTTTTAGAAACAAAACAAAAACTAGATTTGGAAATAAACTCTCAGTTATAACTTACAAAGTACAAAGTAAAAAAAAGAGAAAACATTCATAGTTAACTGATATTTTTGTGCCATGCTGGATTCTTTTACATCTTTATTTTGTTTTCTGTAAATCCTTAAAAAATCCAAACAGCCATTTTTATACACCCTGGTGTATTTCAGCTTGTACCTTTATTTAAGCTATTAGGTTCCTATAATGTTAAACTTTTTATTTAAGGTAATGTAGAGGATAATAAAATATATGGCGCAAGATAAATGAGGAAAAAGTCAATGTCTCAGATGGGAAGACTCAACCTTGAATCTCCCCACAAACTTCACCACATTTAAGTTTAGAAAATGGTTTTGGGAGGCTTTTTATGAGCACTGGGAAACTACTTTCAATGGGAAAGACGGACTAAAGAAAAGAAGAGGTGATAGTGAGATAGGAGAACAGCTGTGAGCTGGTCTCAGCTACAGAGTGAAATGAAATCAGCATACAGCTTGACAGAGATAGGATTGTATGCCTCCCTTATAGTCACAAAGCGAAGGTCCACATTCTTTCACCACAGACGTCTATTTATGACCCAACCTACCAAATTAAAACACTACAGAACTAGAAGGGGAGACTGATAAATAAATGAGGAAAAAAAGGTGCTAACAAATATATGAACAAACCAAACTGTCACGGCTGTGGTGGCAGACGTGTGGAGGTTGTGAGAGAGGACCAAATGCTGGCACTTGCTTGGATGCAAGTCAGCTTTATTAATAAGGTTGGTGGTAGAAACAGAAATGTAGAGGGAAGGAACAGAACCTAAGGATTACCTATACTGGGGAAACTAACAAAACAGACCCGAAACCTGAAGACACGGAGGGAGAAACTCAGGGAGAAGACACAGACAAACCAGCAACAAGAAGAAGAAAACACAGGGCTTATATCCGCACAGGAGCAATCAGGGAACGGGAGACAGGAGGGAAACACAGCTGGGAGAAATCAGAGCTGACGAGACAAGGGAAGGCAAAACCAGACACACTAATATAAGACACAGACCTTCAAAGTAAAACAGGAAACATACACTGACAGAACTCAGAGAAAAGATACCGACAGAGCAGAGGGAACACATGGGTGGAGATGACTAAACACTAAACCAAGGAAGAACAAAAACCAAAACCAAAGAACTAGAAGGTCTCAACCAGAATACATAATAAGAGACACTGGGTTAAAAGACCCAGGACCATGACACAAACATGTTAAAATAAAAACAACTACAAACTAAATAAAAACAACATTTTTTCTGCTTGTGAGCCAAGAGGGGGTTTACTTACTGAAAGTTTTTGTTTGAAAATCACTGAATGGCCGTTGTGTATGAGTTAGCCTGTTAGCACTACTCTGTCATAGCCACTATGCAGCCATTAAACAGGAAGTGACAGATTTAGTGTAAATAACCAAACTTCTGTTTAAAATTTAAATAATCACAAGAGGAAACCGCTCGGGAGAGCGATCACAACATAAGAACATCAAAAAATTAAACATTTTGATGAAATTACATTTATCAATAATAACTCTGATTCACTGAAAATGAAACTCAGTAGTTAGATTACACTCTGGAGATGAGAAGGACCCAAATGCAGACAAAAGGTAATGACAAAGGAGGAAGTGCAACATGATTCAAGGCTACTAAACTAGCAAAATACAACAGGAAAAGAATAAAAATGATTAAACAGGCAAACTCAGACACAAAATGAAACATAACATTCAGAAAAAAAAACACAGAAGGTTTGTAGAGCAGTAAAACAAGTGCAACCTGCAGGCTTTTGTTATTTTTTCTGTTCAAACACTATACGTTTTTTAGTTTTAAAAACATTATTATTGTTTTATTTATGTGGATATAGTAAATTTGTATTCACTTCATTGTTTAGTAAAATTTGTTTAAATGCTTATTAAGTAAAAAAGCAAGTGAATTTTTTTTTTTACATTTTTTAATGTATTTAAACCTGTTATAACCTGTTACTGCAAAGTAATAAAATTAATCAATTGTCAGTCAAGCAATATAATTATCAATATTTCTATATAGTGTTATTATCACTTTGGCCTTCAGATCAATCTATTGACCTTGAAGGAGATGTCAGAAGTCAAATGTCATATGATATTTTAAATCTTAATGCTACTTTCTATAGGTTGACAACACACACCACACCTGTATGATGTGTCAATTGTTGTCAATTTTAGATCAATAAATATTTAAGTTGACCTTGAAAACCGTGGTGGATATAAGCCAAATTTTAATGGCTCATTAACATGACCCCACTCTACACCTCTACAAAGTTTTATCAGAATTCGTGCAAAATCTTTCACGCTATCATGTTTACATCCAGAATGACACACACACACGCAAAACTCCCCAAAACATAACCTCCTTGGCATCAGTAATAAACAGAATTTAAAAGTTCTAAAACTCAAAACTCTGGGAATAAGACCCAGGACCCTGAAATATTACTGCAAATGGAAAGTCAAAAAGTGGGAGTGAAAGCAGTCAAAGAGTTGAGAAGAATGTCAGTAAGGTAGGTGGGTTGAGTGGGCATGACGCCCCGCTGACCACTGATAAGGATGGATACCTGTGGATGGTGGCTCAGAGAGGTTGTTTACCTCAAGAGATACCTTCTTCAACAAATTAGATAATACTCAAGGGAGGCAATACGAATTTAGAAAAGAGGACAGGTGAAAAAGATTTAGAAAAGAGAGCTGGGTGTATTAAATGTTAATAGGTTTTTGTGTAATGAAGTCTTTTTATTTATTAGATGGTATAAATTAAAAGACACACTCCTTAAATAGAAATATGTCTTTCAGTGGCATTTCCACAAATGATTAAGAACATCCAAATTCTTTAAATAAGAAATACACCTGCCAGAGAAAAGGACATCATGTAAAATAATGTGTTATTTAATAACCTCACTATGTTGTATCATCTGAACTACAAAAGAATCAATGATAGTGCTTACCATGTTGGACAATGCAGTCAGAGAATGACTTGCTACCCTCAAGAGTTCACTGCCTTGATCTGAATTAAAGTTTGGTTTTCAGTCCATTGAACTTAATTCCTTAATATAGGAGGTTAGGTTCAGTTATATTTTGTCTGGCCTGGTTATTGATGGTCATTATCAATAGGCTAATGATGCTTGAGGAGTAAGTAGTCCGATGCCAAATAAAATTGTTAAACAGGATCTGAAGTATCAAGAGTTTATTTGGCCAGTGATGTTCAACTTGGCTGTACGGTGGTTAGCACTGTTGCCTCACAGCAAGAAGGTCCTGAGTTCAATTCCACCATTTCTGTGTGAAGCTTGCATGTTCTCTCCAGGTACTCCGGCTTCCTCCCACAGTCCAAAGACATGCAGTTATTGGGGATAGGTTGATTGGAAACTCTAAATTGCCCATAGGTGCGAATGGGCACATAGACACACATCTGTGTCTATGTGTTAGCCCTGCGACAGACTGGCGACCTGCCCAGGGTGTGCCCTGCCTCTCGCCCAAAGACAGCTCGGATAGGCTCCAGCTCCCCTGCAACCCTGAAAAGGATAAGTGGCAGAGAATGGATGGATGGATGTTCAACTTGGCAGGTAAAATAACACCGGCCTTAGAGGATATGATGCCAATGAAAAGTATTTGAATGTATATAAAAAAAAAATATATATAAAAAATAAATAAATAAAAATAAAAATAAAAAAAAGTATTTGAATGCTTAAATCTGATATTAAACCTCAAGACTTAAGCTTCATGGTCAAAAGTGAGGTGTGTTTGTGATATGTCAACTCCATATTGCCTTCCATATGGACTTCATCCAGGCTTTTTTAATTGAAACACTAAATACGTCTTTTCATGAATGCTTGTACAAGTTGTTAGACGGTAACTCATCTTTAGTTGAAGGACGTGTTTAAACATTTGGTTTTAGCTTAAAGCACATATGTGCCTGAGTACTGTTTGAAAATGCTGCAGGCTGACTGATGACTACATCGTATGAGTAAACATAGTGATTCTGATTTAGATAACTTTAATTTTTAACCATATTTCTTCCATGTTGCCAGCTCCCATGAGAATTCAGACGCTCATTAACCATCCACCCATCCATCCAGTATTTCTCTACATCTAGTTCTGGGTCACAGGAGTGCTGGAGCCTATCCCAGCCGTCATGGGAGGCGGGGTACAGCTTTGATTGGTCGCCAGTCAGCTGTAGGACTAATGCAACATGACTAACATTAACCCTTGCATTCACACCTACAGCTAACTAGGAATCACCAGTTACCATGCATCACCTAAGATGCATGTTTTTGGACTATGGAAGGAATCTGGAGTACCAAAGTGAGGATACACAGGGACAGGGATAACATGTATACTCTGTACAAAAGGGACCCAGACAGCAGATTTGAACCCAGAATATTCTTGTGGTGGGACAACAGCACTAATGAATACACCACCATGTCATCTCGTGCATTAAAATGTTTTATTAAAACAAAAGAAAAACACTTGTAAGGCAGCAGGAAAAAGCAGAAAGGGGAGGAAAAACCCCACAGGCAGAATAACGGTGAACAGTGCAGAGGACACAGTGGTGGGTGTGGTGAGTTTCGGGGAAAAGATACACTTTAACTGGGATTAGAAATAAATATATTACCTTCAAAAAGTGAAGCACATTATTGAATGGGCTCATGCATCACAGATGAGAACTCCACAAGCACACACAAGCAGCATGAAATATGTATCAACCTGGGATATGGTTCTCTCTTAGAATAATAATCAAGACCGTGGACAGCACAGAGCAGTAAAGACAAAAATCTAATTCCACAGCCACCCGCAGACACAAAGTGAGTTTGGTCGCATTGCAGGCGAAAGCAGCACCGTCCCGGAGGGAATCTAAATTATGCTCCAAGAGCACTAAGTTCACGCAAGCTAGACAAAGTTGTCATTGTACCACCAACTGTGCCTGTGAGTCTCCAGTGACTTCTGACTAGCTTAGCTGTCAGAATCTGTGTGTTTCTGCATCGCAAACACTACAACAACTATTTCAACCATTATTTTCTCAGAAATGTCAAAGGTTTTGTTCTGTTTGTCTGTATGTGTAACACTTGTAAATGTTGCCACCTTGTGATAGAATACTTTGCAGTGACATATTGTTGCTACTTCCCAGGCTTTTGCATATACCCTAAAAAGGCAAAATGAAAAAAGCTGTATTTTTCATACTGTGTTTCAAAGCTGCTTTACTGGCCACCACTTACAGGGTCACATTCAGCTGGAAACACTATTGAATATCCACCGCTGGCACTTTATCAACTTCCTAATTCAGCATGAAAATAGCATTATTTTTCTTTTCAGGACATAACCGTTACAGTTGGAAGCAAGTGAATGCATAAATGATTGAGTACATAGAGAGGGGGAAAAGCAGTTTATGGTTCAGCGGTATACTACTGAAATTAGGCACACAGCCACAACTGACCTATATTTTGCTCTGCATGATTAGCTATCAATGACAGGCAGCAGTTCAGTGAAGACACTGGAAAACTGGGAAACTGAACATGCCTTTTCTTCTGATAGTGAGACTTTTTCTCTTAGAGGCTGTCATCACAACAACAAAAAATATCATTTGGGGTAATTTGCTAAATCCCTAAGATCCCTTAAGTGTTTGGGGGAAGATAGTTATCTGGCAGGGTTCATTTTTCTTGTAAGTTTATGTAATGTTTTGTTTTGACACTATCCTTTGGTCAGATAAATGCAGCTCTAACCAGCTGCAAAAGATCAAAGACCGCTGTAACAGATTGCTGTAGCAATACAACTGTAGAGATTTAACATTTACATATGTGAATGCTGTCATACTATGAATGCTATAAATGCCTTTCAGGAAAATATTGTTACAGCAAAGTGACTCATTTTTCATTCAGACTTTCATTGGGTGTTTGATATGATTTCCAGTGTTTGCATGCCCAAGGATGGTATTATTGATTCTTGGATATAATAATGTACAAACTGGTTCTTCCACTCTTATAACTAACTCTTACAGTGCCTACCCAGAAAATTTAAAATGTAAAAGCAGTGATTATCAAGGCCTCAGTCACACCGAACCAAAGACCAGTCAGTGACTCCCTGATCTCTGTGGAGAAATGTTTATTGCCTGATTGCCTTGATTAGCTTTTGCCAGGTGAAATGTTATAAAGAAAAACCTCTTTGTAATCGCTTTGTTCACAAGCAGCTTGCTGCACTTGCCGGTAGTTTCCATGGAAGATGCCCACTGGTGTATCCAAACACTTGCCAGCTACTTTTACTTTGAAGACTAACGGCCTCTCTATCTGGTTTCCATTGCACTTTTACAAGTTTCACTTCTCTCAGTGAGTAGTTGGCAAGTCTTTGCAGACAAGTGGGTATTTTCCATACAAAATATGGGTGAGTGTGGTGACCTGCTAGCAACCAATGAATTGCAAGGAAATTTTTTGTGCAGCACTGTATACCACATTACAACCAATTTTACCTAGTGCCAGGCAGCAACATCCAGCAACCACTTGCCAACCTGTCACCAGATACACATTTATTCCCTAGCAACCAGTGGTTGCCAAAGGGAAACTGATTGATCTCTAGGCCTCTATCATTGGCCACTAAGCACAGCTCTGTTTCTCAGGTTTTTTGAAAGATGTTTATGTCTACCAGATATTTGCCACTATACTACATATATACAGTGCCACTATACTAAAGTGGCTTTGAGTCTTTATTGATGCTCTATAATATTCATAAAAACTCAAAACCACTACAGTATAGTGAAGGCTTTTTCTAGTATTTTTGAAAGGCTGGCAAATACAGGGGCAATTCTCAGCGACTTACACAAAGGTATCTCATTAGCATGAGATCAAATGTCATCTGAGTTTATGCCATTCTTAACATGGAAGAACAGCAGTTTATAGAAAATACAAAGACGTGAAACAATGTTCTTCCTCCGAATTCAATTGCTTCTGACATTTCATTGGCTGTAACAGTCACTGATAAACTTAATAGCATAGGGAACTGGGAATTGTGCTTTCTCTACATCCTGACAATAGGAGAATAATAATCAGTCTTGAAGCATGTTTGAGCAGTGGCAGTTATTTACATCTGATCCTTTAGCTCCAGGTTCCTGTTGACAGAAATGAGACATGGCCACATCACAGCTGCCTTCAGTTTTTGGCATTTCGGCTTTGAAAATAGTGACAGGTCTCTCTGGGCCAAGATTTGAGGCATCCTGATATATCAAGTATGCCTAATGTCTTTGATAATATTCTTCTTAGTATTTGCTGACATTCTGAAGAGTTTGTGCTGCGTGTTCACTGTCACGTTATTTTCCAGCCTCGAAAGACTGGGTGTTTGCTAGGCATCACTCTCAGTGGCAGCGGCTAACAGTACAGTTTTCAATGATTTGTAATGCTGTTTGGACAGTGGCACCTCTTTGATGGTTTAAGTCTTTTCTCTTTTCATTTTGACTGTCAAATCCAACTGCAACTTTAGAGGTGTGGTACCAAATGCTTTGCTTAGTGTCCCTCCTTCCTCATGAGTTTAGGACTTAATAAAATTACAGAGTTTCTGGTTGGAGTTTTGAAAAAGTGTTAGATTATTCACTTATTGCACTTTATTGGACATTCAGTCGCCAGTAACTTGTGCTAACAGCCCAAAACATCACCACAGACTTGACATTTTATTTTCAGCTACCGCTTCACATTTTCAAATGTCCCTTTGAGAATTTAGATTTTGACATTAAAGTGATGGCAGTTCCTGAGTGGAGCAAATATGAAGGTAAATGGAAGTTAAATTAAATTAGTCTCTAACCAATCATTTCCCAAAGCAAGCTATTTTTCAGGTCCATAATCATAGGAGTATGCAATCCCCCAGACCCTTGTGCAGTGGGAGTTAGATTGCCTAATTTGTTAATAAAAGTCTTCTCATGACACCTTTTGCTGATTTTTAAAACAAGGTGATGGTGAAAATGAATACTGTGAAATGAGAAGGGTTTTTTTTTGCCAAGAACTAAAGATGTTTATTTAAAAATCATGATTTCATGAATGAGAGAAGGAGAATTTCAATGGGTAACTGAAGCACACATCAAACCTTCTGCCCATTATTAAGCATTGTTGCCATGTCAGCTAATATAAACCAATAACCCTAAAACATTGTATTTACATATTTATTTAATCACCTTTTAGATGTCCAGTGTTAAAGGACAGGTTTTTTGGTTTTTTGGTTTTTTATTACTGAGCTGATTAATTCCAGCCTCAGCAATAATAATCAGTCCTGGCACAAACACAGGTCTCTGTGTTTTCCAAGGCCAAAGTACAAAGAAACCACCGCTCAAAATCACAATTAACCTTTGCATCACTGTGGAAATTAGTTGGTATTACATCTGCTTCTATTACAAATTTTTGGATCCTTTTAAAACCACTGCACAAACTTTTCTATTCGATTTATGTACAACCATCAGCTAGATCATCACAAAGGTTAAGTGGAATATCATCAACTTAAGTGTTCAGATCTATCATACAGGAATGTGGACACACATGTACAGAGATTAGTTAAAAATAGAGAGTACTGTACATAACTGAAAAAAATGAATGAAAACTAAACATCACTATCATCAGTCCAACTTTGCTAAAAGCTCTAAAGTACTTTGCATTAAATGGAAAATGACGCAGATTTTTCATGGTTTTATAAATGATGCTACAATGTTTAATGGAAGTATTCATATATTCTCTCTCTTTGTCTCTTTGACTATTTTCCTGACAATTTCCTCTTCTTTTTCCTTCTTCCAGTGCCTCTGGCCAGTGCCACTGTCACGCTCCCAGATGACTGTTGAAAGATTAATGAAGTAGTGTGAACTTTTCTTAGGAAAAGCACTTTTGGGATGTGTCCACTTAGAGAAGGATTTTTTTTTCTTTGTCAAAAAATTAATAAGAATGCAGGTAAAACAGAAATATTCCCTGGATACTCACTTCTTCAGTTGTGAGGTGCAGCAGGCCATCCACCGGTGAGGGCATCCTGGCTCCTTCAAATATGTCATCTTACTGAATGTGTCAACAACTTTACTGCAGTGTTTTCATCCAAAAAAAGCATTTTTTAGAAACTTTTGGCACCCCTATTTTCTTGTTTTCCTTAGTCATGCCTGTTATATTGCAATGGCTTCAAGGGGCTACCTGAGTATGAGCAAACAGCACTTAAGATTGCTGACTACCGCAACCACCTGACATTCGGCCTCACATACAGACAGAACGGTATTATCCCTAAAAGCCTGCAAATGAAATTGTCTGTTCAGGGCCACCAAGCTACCAAAGGCACAGAGTCAGTTGATGATCTTCTGCACGTCAAAGACCTTCTACACATTGTGTGGTAAAGCAACTCTCTGGATAAATCAAGAGAGTTGCAGGATCACACACAGTCCCCAGCAATTTCTTACAGAAGACTTTACCCTTATATCATAAACATATTGATCCTTCTCCAGCCTGCTTTCATTTATCCGAGCTGCCATGCTGTTTTCAGAGAGAAACACATGCATGAAACCTGTGCCTGCACTGAGCACATTACTCGCTCTCTTATTTTTGAACTGCAAATACACGTTGCTCTTGCTAGGATGCTGGTCATTAATGAAATGAACTGGCTGCACATGTTTGTTTATGCATTTATACATTATAAATTTCCCCCGATTAGGTCTGGCTGAGTCTGTAGCTGCGAGAATCAGACTGATGTGTTCCGAATCAACCCCTGGCTCTGGTACAGCACTATGCCTGATGTAGATGGCAACATATTTGAGATTTGGTCACAGTTAGAGCTGTATTGGTGATTTTGGACAATGGAGTACTCAGAGATGGAGATGACTAGGTTGTCTGTGCTGGGAAGCTGCTCGTCAATAGCGGGAATGAAACAAAACCGGTGAGTACAGAGTCTGCAGTCTGGGACCTGACACATGCCGCTGTGGTGTGCAGACAGCTGGGCTGTGGTTCTGCCGTTTCAACTAAAGCCATCAACCTACCCAACAAAACACCGATGTGGGGCTGTAAATCCATGGTTTACCTCCTCAGTCATTGAGGTGAACTGTGCAGGTGGCAGTGGGTAAGAGCTGAAGACACAAAGCTGGGCCAGTAAATCCTGAGAGGTCATCGACCACAGAGGCACCAATAGACAGATGGAACTTTTCTGGGTTCTGGGTCAAATTCTGGATTTAACAAGGAGCCAATGAAATATGCTCCCTCTCTCCATTCCATTCATTGATTTTGAACTTCTGATGATTTCACTACTCTTTATACTTATTTACCAATACAGAGAGCTCATGATCAAAAATAGGTCAGAAAAAAAAGAGATTTAGTCACACTTAGAGCTGTATTATTGCAAACTGATTGCATGTACAGTAAGTGCCATCTTGACATAGTTCACACAGTTTACACAACCTGACTTATTGCTCTTTTATCCCAGTTTTATGCCGTTTTGACTCACCAAGTCAGTTTGAAGATAGCTAATGACCTCAAATGGTAAAAGATATGGTCCTTATCTTTGAAGTAACCATTTTAGAGGTATGGGAACTGAACGTTAATTGCACGTGGTTACTGTAATTTTGGTTACACACCTCTTTTTGCTAGTGTGACTATAGCCTAAGACAGATTTCACCAAGATGAAAACACTCACCTTGAGACTTCACCAGTGGGTTATATTGTGCTATCTATGATAATCTTTTACCCGCAGATGGTTGGAAGGAGTGCCACTAAAGGGAAATGAGGAATTGTGTTTCCCTGTCCTTATATTTAACAACGATCTAAGTATTCACATCCACTTTAAACCATCAAGTAAAAAAAAGCATTGCTTTCTTTTTTTCTTTCTTTTTTTTAGATCACTGTAAAATACACTTTACTTGAAACATTTTCTGTTTCCTTATTAACCCATTTTAAAGGCATTTGGATGTGCCTTTGATGAGAGCTATTCC
The DNA here is from genome assembly GCF_001858045.2 of Oreochromis niloticus. Classification (NCBI taxonomy): domain Eukaryota; kingdom Metazoa; phylum Chordata; class Actinopteri; order Cichliformes; family Cichlidae; genus Oreochromis; species Oreochromis niloticus. The sequence continues at coordinate 25,890,701 of NC_031985.2, read as the reverse complement.
TATTTGGATGGAAGCTTCTCTCTGGAAATTAAACCAAAAACTTTAAGCAGTTGTACAACTTAAGGAAATCCCTACATACTTTTCATGTAGCCTGTAGTCTTAGGGATATTACTACTGCATATGTAGCACTGTTTTAAATAACAGTGTATTCCTTCATTTTAGGGAAGCCTTGTCACATAGTGCCACAACAATTGTCTGTTATTCTTTCACATGTTCTTCTAGCTTTCCACAGCATAAAGGGTTTTCTGTAGGATTAACTTGGTACATGTAACACTATAATTTCAAACGTCTGTGAAATAAAGTAGAATTGATTTATTTCCCAAAAAAAAGAAAAAAAAAATCGGTGTGACTCAGTGAGTCTCCACTGTCTTGTACACACACTGCTGCTTCTCCCTGTGCTGCAATCAATCCCTTTAATTACTCTGTCGTTGCTGCAACCAAAGCCTTCATCAGAGCCCAAAACATTGCAATCCTGACAGACTACACAGACGAGAGGGGAAAAGGCGAGAGTAAAGGAGTTAATTCATATGTTTAAGATGTTTCAGGAACATTTAAACTTCCAGACTGGCAACCATCATTTCCATATGGGTGGAAGTTAGACATGCACATTGACAGCGAGGCTTTATCTCTCCCTACTAACTGACGAAAATCATACACATTTTTTTTTAATTGCTGTCTCTAAAAAAGTGCATGAATTTAACCCTATTTTATATTCAGCTTTGATTGTCTGACACATAAAAAACCCCATCATGTTTTGAATTATTTTTCTATGGTGTTCTGAACCACCAGTGACTATCAAAACAAGTTTTACAAAAAATAACATCCAAGTTTGCTGTCTGTGTTGGAAAAGCATCTGCAAGTCTCACACTTCATTTTAAGTATTTTGTTTGGGTAATTCTTTTATAGAACTAAGTACAACTCACAAGTGCAGTGAAACTCTTTAAATGTACTTTTAGGCAGGAGGCCGCAGTTTTTCTGAACTCTAGTTAACTTGCTGAGAGTGCAGTACTCTGCTCCCCTCTAGGCACTGTTCAGAGGCAGCCTCAGGGGTGTTACTTTGCTTTTCATCACTCTCAACCTTTAGAACGTGCCCATAGGAGGTGACAATGCTCTGGCTGAGAACTGGTGTTGTTCTACTTGTTCAACTCGGCTGCGCTCTTGTTGTGTCATTCTGTCTTTGTGTTGCTGATTTGGTGTAATGCGATCACTCATGAATACCACACAAAAGTGAAATGCACGAAAAGACAAGTTTGGAGTTTTGTTTTGATGCCGTATAGGAGTACAAAGTAGCTGATTAAAAACTAATTCAGATTCATACATATCACATTAGACTACTGTGCCATGTCTGCGGATAAAAAGCAGAGGTTTTGGCTCAGTAAGCAACACTTCTTGGCTGGCTGATAGATTAACTCGGAAATAATTATCTGATAGAAATGGTGAAAAACAAAAAGTCTGATCAAGTCATCAGACTAATATCTTTCACTTGCATCTGATTGTACTTTGAGGCAGAAGGAAAAAAAAGAAAAAAAAGAAGTTCTCTGTTGGGGATGTTGATCTATTTTTGTTTTATGACAAAAGATATTTGTCTTAGTCTCTGAATATTTAATTTGACTTATTATTTTGGTTACTGATCTCTGTGATATTACATATATTCTTTCCACACTACCAATTGTGGATGATATTTGCAAGATTATTAAGTTGTGTACTCAGTAATTGGTGAATATAATGAATAATGCTATATTTAAAAATAAATGCCCGGAATATTGCACGTAAGCCACCAGCGTCAAGATCACTGTATTAACTACGATAAAAGGCAATGTAATCTTTAAAATACACTTGATATAATGCAGGTTGATATATTGCATAGATGGAAACTTTTTACACATATGGTATACACAACTATCAGCTTTGTTGATGTATTTATTTTAGTGCTGTCAGCGTTAATCTCGTTAAAATGATGTTAACGCCATAACCGCATTAACGTGGCAAATCTCCGTTAGTGAGTTAGCGCTGTCAACGCGTTAGTGTGGTTAGCTCGTTAAAGCATTATCGCCGTGCAGCCACTCGCTAAGGGAGATTTGCCGTGTTAATGCGGTTATGGCGTTGACATCATTTTAACGAGATTAACGCTGACAGCACTAATTTATTTCTTTGCATTAGTATTTTCACTCACTCACACACACACACACACACGTATAATTGATTAATGTGTGTGTGTGTGTAAAGTACTTGCTTTGTTGTTGTCAAAGTTGTTGTTAATCACTTTAAGAAAGCAAACAAAAAGGGGGTGGTAGATGTTATTTATAGTGTAAAAATGGGTCATTTTAACCCATTGCAAGGTGGTTGCTAGGTAACATGACAACATGATGCATAATTCAACTTTTGTGGACATAAATTAGATGAGAAAACATTCTAAGATGTTTTTTTTAAGGTGTTACAGGTTTAAAAAACAGGTCATTTTAGCATTTTGCTACCCAGTTCTTTCTGGGTAGCTTGATAGTGATAAGAAGCTGTGAGTCCCTAAGACTTACCTGTGTGCGAAATTTGGTTGCTCAGCTACTAATGGTCTGGGAAGAGTTTATGGACAAAGGAAGAAACACACAGACATACAGGGTTTTGTTTATTATTGTAAGATTTTACTGATTTGCTGATTTTACTGATTTGGTGAAGTGAATGTGCGCTAATGACAAAGACAATACTAATGACAACATAAACGGTGTTAATCGATGAATGCAAAATGAACTGAAATCACACTGAGCTCATGAAGAGTACAAGTCGTGCATAAAGAGTCTTGACATGTAAGAGAACCTAGTCAGACATGCTTGTTGTTCTTCCTCCTGTTCTAGAAACTGTGCCTTCATAAGACATAATAGGTGATACATTTTTGAAAAGGGGCAAGTAAATGGCACATCAATATCATACACTCAAGTGCTGAAAAGAAAAGCAGTTCAAGCTGCACTCTGCAGCTGACATCTCAGAAACCCTAACAAATCACAGGGGAACTTAGGATTTTGACCCAAATGCCCTTGAAAATAGTACAAAGCTTTTAAGTTTTCGCTTTCAATATCAATTTACTCTGAAGGAAATGCTCTGTAAATTGTCTGTGTGTGTACTTTCTAGGCTTTCTGTACACATTATCTATACCATACTGTAATGGACTGATGAGACACTTTCCTGTTTGACTTCTGGAGCCAGCATCTGTCTTTTGCCCACTTCTAATGAGCCAACAGTATTTGTCCTGTTATTAACCTATCAGTCACAAATCCCTGAATGAATCAACCCAAATCCTCACTCTGTCAGCTGTCGTCAATCTTTAGCCATCATTGTCCTTTACAAAATGCACACATGCTTGTTTGGTGGCATTACTGTCATTTTGGAGGGGTTTTTTGTTGTTTATTTTTATTGACGACATCAAATATATGAAGCAAGATATATGAAATTATGTAGCACAGAAAAAATTATAAATAACTCTAAATATGTTTTATATTATAGATTCCTCAGCCACCCTTTGGTTTCTTGGTGGCGCTGCAAACCCTTGGCCTTCTGTCAATGAGCTACATGATGTAGTCACCTGAAATGGTTTTTACTTCACAGGTGTGCCTTGTCAGGGTTCATTTGTGGAATTTCTTCCCTTCTTAATGGGGTTGGGACCATCAGCTGTGTTGTGCAGAAGTCAGGTTGGTACACAGCTGACAGCCTTATTTGACAACTGTTAAAATTCATATTATGGCAAGAACCAATCAGCTAAGTAAAGACAAATTACAGTCCATCATTACTTTAATAAGTGAAGGTCAGTGAGTCAGGTGGGCCAAGTGCAGTCGCAAAAACCATCAAGCACAATGAGGAAACTGGCTCACATGAGGACCGCCCCAGGAAAGGGTCACCGCTGCTGCTGCGGATAAAGTAATCAGAGTCACCAGCCTCAAAAATCAAAAGTTAACAGCACCTTAGATCAGAGACCAGATAAATGCCACACAAAGTTCCAGTAGCAGACACATCTTTACATCAACTGTTCAGAGGAGACTGTGCGAATCAGGCCTCAAGAAACAACTAAGGAAAAGCAATGAGCAGAAGAGATTTATTTGGGCCAAGAAACACCGTTAGACCAGTCGAAATCTGTGCTTTGGTCTGATGAGTCCAAATTTGAGATCTTTGGTTCCACACACCGTGTCTTTGTGTGACACAGAAAAGGTGAATGGATGGTCTCTACATGCATGGTTTCCACCATGAAGCATGGAGGAGAAGGTGTGATGGTGTGGGAGTGCTTTGCTGGTGACACTGTTGGGGATTTATTCAAAACTCAAGGCACATCGAACCGGCATGACTACCACAGCATCCTGCAGTGACATGCCATCCCATCTAGTTTGCATTTAGTCAGACCATCATTTATTTTTCAACAGGACAATGACCCCAAACACACCTCCAGCCTGGAGGTGTGTGTAAGGGCTATTTGACCAAGAAGGAGAGTGATGGAGTGCTGCGCCACATAGCCTGGCCTCCACAATCACCTGACCTAAACCCAGTTACGATGGTTTGGGATGAGATGGACCTCAGAGTGAAGGCAAAAGGGCCAACAAGTGCTCAGCATCTCTCCGGGAACTCCCTCAACACTGCTGGAAAACCATTTCAGGTGACTCCCTCATGAAGCTCATGAGAGAATTCCAAGAGTGTCGATTTTGAAGAAACAACAATATATAAAACACTTTTTGAGTTATTTCACACTTTTTTGTTTACAACATAAAATGTGTTCATTCATAGTTTTGATGCCTTCAGTTAAAAATCTACATCGTAAATATTCATGTAAATAGAGAAAAACCATTAAATGAGAAGGTGTCTCCAACCTTTTAAGTCGTACTGTATATCACTGAATATTGTAAATTTAGTTTGTGGATTGTGGACAAAAAACAACAAGGGACAAGGACAAGGGTAAATTAGTGTAGTAGAACCATGTTAAACTGTACTGTCCCTTTTAAATAAAGAAATTAAATTGAATTGTTCCTCAGGAGCGGTGCTTGCTCTTCTTGCTCTCATAGAGCCGATATAGCATAACTGTAACATCACCTCTAACCATATTGCACTTGCTGAAAAGCGACTGAGGCCAGTGAGTTTCACACAGACTTCTGTCCAAACACAACACTTCAACCTAAATTTGTTTCGAAACTGCAAGAATTATTCCAGACCCCCCTTGTGCATTCCTAATGTGTCTCAGTGATATAGCAGCACCTTTACTGAGCTTTGTTTTTTTTTTTTTTCATCACAGAATTCATTTTCTCTCTGTTTGTAGAGCCCTGCCGTAGGTGCCTGTTTCTTGGCTGTGAGCAGCTGAGTCAGAGTGAGGAGAGAAATTGCAAGAAATGGGCTCCAAGTGCACTCATTGTTCGACATATTCTCCATGTGGACATCTGGGGCCAATCAAGAAGCACAGGAAGCTCAGGTGTGTGGAAGGCTTTCATAATAAGGGAAACGAAACTAGCACCCGATACAAGAATGCAAAGATGGGAGGCACAGCGTAAGTGCAAGAACTCGCCAAATGACTTGCAGAAGTGTTGCCAGCCCTCTCTTAATGCTACGCTTCTCTGTTTCTTCCCCTCTTATTTCTCATGCACACAGACCTACAGTAAAATGCTCCCTGACCCAGAAGTGCCAAGGAGTGAAGCTGCATTTAGCTGCTGCGGTGTATAATGCTCTTTGATCGTGTCTGATCAGAATTTGTGACACTTCCCAGCTCTTTCTCTTTTGCCTGTTAGGGATTTGAATAATGAAGCAACCATCTCTTAAAGGTGCTTTTAGGTTCTCTATTTTCTCTGTTTTACATTTCAGCTAGAAAAGCATCTCCATCTTTCTGTTATGCAAGTTTATTTGAAGCAGGCAAGGCTTGAGGGGTTTCCAATTCTGGGTGAGCTTCGGAAGGTGGGGTTACATCAGGAAGTGATGCTTAAACTTCACTTTATTGTGTATAATGGTAAATAACAGTTCACCCCCACATCCCATATTTTCTTGATGTCGCCATATTTTTTTGTCCTGCCTTTCTTTCGTCCCAAACAACCAGACCTGCCAATCAACTGTGGATATGCACTGGGATGAAAACTTTAAATGAGAAGCTACAGCCACCAACGCAACAATAATGAATCCTTTGAAAGTTGGAATCAGAGAATTATAACCTTTGCAGAGTATTGACATGGAGACAATCATCCCACCTGTTATTTGTCGTCTTTCTTTGTGACTCCTTTCTCAGACTCCTATAGAGACGCCCACTGAAAATAAAAAATACCCTTACTTTCTTTCTGCTCATGCACTCTGTGTCAGACATCAAGAGGAGCAAAAAGTTTGTATCCAGAAAGAAAAAGTCAAAGATTTATACTTTTGGAGACACTACCTGTTGGTATTTTGGATTAATTATATTTTGTTATACTGTAGGTTAACTAATCTCTACAGTCTGTCTCTTCTTTTTCTTCTTTCGACCAGTCCCTTTACGGGTCGTCACAACGGATCGTCTGCCTTCATCTCACCCTCTCTCTGGTGTATCCTTCTCTGTCACACCAACCCTCTGCATTTCCTCTTCAACTACGTCCATGAATATTCTCTGTGGTCTTTTTCTTTTCTTCATGCCTGGCAGCTCCATTTTCAGCATCCTTTGTCCAGCATATCCACTCCCCCTCCTCCGCTCATGTCTAAACCATCTCAGCCTTGCTCAGACTTTGTCTCCAAACTGCTCAACCTCAGCTCTCTCTCTGATGTACTCATTTCTAATCTTTTTACATTTTTGTCACTTTCAATGAACATCTTTAGTTCCGCCAACTCCTGCTCGGCCTCTTATCCTTTTGTCAGTGTCGCTGTCTCCAAACCATACATCATAGCAAGTCTCACTACCATCTTGTAAAGCCCTCCCTTTCACTCTTGCTGCTATCGTTCTATCACTCATCACCCCTGTCACTCGTCTCCACCCACTCCACATGGCCAGTGTTGGAAAGGTTACTTTTAAAATGTATTCCACTATAGATTACAGAATACATGCCCCAAAATGTATTTTGATACATATTCCGTTACGTTACTCAACAAGAGTAACGTATTCTGAATACTCTGGATTACTTAATATATTATCATGCTTTTTACAACTACATGAATGCACTATTGCTGTGTGATTTATTACTATTACTGAAGGCTACTCGCCATACCAACACCAACTAGATTTTTAAATCTTAATATAAAATGAGTAAAAGTAGGGTGGACATTAAGTAAGGCTACACTTTTTGCAGCGATCTTGTATAGAAAACTATTCCACGCGTATATAAAACAGGTCCGCGGCTCCGAACCGTAGTAAAGGAACCTCTGGCTAATACGTCAGTTCCGTGTCGGGCTCGTAGCTGAAAACTAGCTTTACTTTGTTGTCTGGGTCAACTTTGCCAGTGCGAGACAGAGAGAGGCGTTGACAGGCTGCTCCAACGAGCTTATTGTTTTGGAGGAAAACACGAACACAGTGTACAGTCGAGTCTTAATAGCTTACTTACAACTGGGCTCATCAGGCACTCTTTTTGGCAGCAGTGGTTATTATTATATTTACATGCTTCCATCTCCAGTTTCTGGTCTGTGACAACTCCTACTTTTCGACTCTCCTTTTTCTCCCTCCCTCGCTCACAGACACATAACGGGTATGGCAGTCCATTCTCCCTGCAGCACGGACTACACTGCCCATGAGGCTACATTCTTTAGGGCTATTTGGATTAATTATATTTTGTTATACTGTAGGTTAACTAATCTCTACAGTCTGTCTCTTCTTTTTCTTCTGCCTATTGCCTTCATATTAAATAATCTTTTGAATAATAATTTTAAAAAATATTTATTCATGTCATTATGTGGGCTGCAAGTAGAGGTGACATGGGCCGCGAGATTGAGACCCAGGCATTAGAGCCTCTTATTGAGTGTTTGGTTTGGGTTTCCACCCGCGTAGAATTACCAAAAGTAGAGAGGGCATAGCCTAACTTATGAAACAGGAAAAGACCACCGTGTAATCCATTTATTTCAACAAAGTAACTGTATTCTGAATACCACCTTTTTAAACGGTAACTGTAACGGAATACAGTTACTCATATTTTGTATTTTAAATACGTAACGCTGGTACATGTACTCCATTACTTCCCAACATTGCACATGGCCTGCACTCTCTTCTTCAGCTCTCTTGTTCACTGTCTAATGCTTTGGATGGTTCACTGCCTCTGCTCCCTACTGCTTCTAACACCTCTCTTACACCTGTGTCCCTCTCATTCACCCACATGCATTCTGTCTTGTTTCTATTGACTTCCATCCCTCTTGTCTCCAGACCACACCTCCACCACTCCATTCTCTCTTTAAATTGTTTCCTACTCTTACCACAGATCACAATGTCATGTGCAAACATCATAGTCCACAGAGCCACCTGCCTAACCTCATCTGTCACCCTGCCCATCACCAATGCAAAAAAGGACTCGGAGCCGACCCCTAATGTCATCCCACCTCTACCCTCACATACTTCTCTACCATTCCTGACTTCCTCATCCGGTACCACAGTTCCTCTCCTGGCATCTTTCTCTGGATCCACAAAGACATAGTGCAACTCCTTCTGATCTTCGGTATACATCTCCATCAACACTCTCAATGCAAACATTATATCAGTTGTTCTCTTTCTTAACATGAAGCCATACCGCTACTTGCTGATCATCACCTTTTTTCTTGACCTAGCTTCAACAACCCTTTTCCATAGCTTCATCATATGTATCATCAACTGTACCCCTTTCCAGCAGTCTACATTCCTCAGGCATTCTCTCCAACATTAAGTTCAACAGTCCGGTTAAAAAGTCCACTACCCTCTCTCCTAGACATCTCCTTACTTCCACCTTACTAATCCACTATACTTCTTGATTTGCTAACTGTCCTTTATTCATCCCCTTCACTCTCATTTCTTCATTAATTGGCTCCTTAAAGTACTCCTTTAATCTTCTCAGTACAATCTCTTCACTCTTTAGTACATTTCTATCTCTATGCTTAGTCACGCTAAACTGTTACCCATCCTTTTCCAGCTCGATCTCTCTGTCTAGTTAATTGATGCAAGCCCCTTTCTTCTTCCTTAGTGTCCAGCATCACATGAAGATCATTATAAGCCTTTTCCTTTGCAACCTCTCTCTTTGGTGTTTACCTAACCTCCTAGTATTCCTGTCTACTTTCTTCTTCCTCACTGACTATCCCACTTTCTTTGCTTTCTATCTACACCATGGAAAAATTTGAATGCTCCAATGCTCCTGGCCTCCTACACATAATGCATCCCTCTTCTCTCTATCATATCAGCCAGCTCTCTCCTCCTTTATTAATCATAGTCCCTATATTTAGTTTTCACCAACACCCAGCCTGGGTGGTGTCGACCAACAGCACCCAGACCTCAACCAATGTGTTATTATCAACATGTTTGATTTGGCCAAGAGTTTATGCACGGATGCCCTTCCTGACAAAACCATCACCATTGTTCCCAGCTTCAGACCAGCATTAAGAGTACACTGGCCTGTGCCCCCCCATGACAGAGTTCAAATCCACAGTCTCTCATTCTCTATAATCATAAGGACATGCTCATATCACATGATTACTGTGGTCGTGTACTTTCTGGGTAAATGAGACAGAGATAGCAGGCATCAGAGAGAGACAGAAAGTGTTGTGGGTCATAATTGAAGCTCAGCCAGTTGGTTTTTTTTCCAGAACAGGGAAAGGTCGAGGCAAAGCATATCGAACTTACATGACTAAAATGCCAAAGACTGCTACTTTCCTCTTTCTTTCACCTTTTCTCTTAAAGGGAAACTAACTCAAGTTTTAAAGCCAGCAGCAGTTCCTTTTGCTATGGGCGACATCAAGAAAGGTTATTTGTACACTTGCTACATCAGAGTTTTTGATTTTATGTTGTTAGATGTTAAACATACTGCCCAGTAAGTCACGAAAGCCAAATGGAGAGTTATGTTTACTGCATTTCTCAAGTGGTAAGAATTGAAGTTTGATCCTGAAAACAACATGTAAATGTAACCTTTGCCTTGCTTGTCCAAGTGTCTTTTTCTTTAGCAAGCTCCAAAGTGAGTTATTATTAGCAACAAGAAAAGTGCTGCTGTACTGATTTCTCCAGAAAGGTGTCAGGAGAAAGCTTCTGCTCTCTTAAAAGAGCATGGGCGCACAAGACTCCTGGAACAATGTCCTTGAACAGATGATACCAAAATGGAAATGTTTGAATATAATGTACAGCACTATGTTTGACTAAAACAGAATATATCAACACTTCACACGCAATGTCAAGCACAGAAATGGAGGTTGATGATTTGGGCTTGTTTTGCAGCCACGGGACTTGGGCACCTTGCGGTTAGTGAGTCCACCATGAACTTCTCTGTATATCACAGTTTCTAGAGTTTAATGTGAGGCCCTCTGTTCAAAAGCTACAGCTTGGTCTGAATTGGGTCCCACAACAGGACAGTGGTCACAAACACACCATCAAATCCCCAGCATAATGGCTAAAAAAGAAAAGATGAAAAAGAAAAGGTGTTGCAATGTCCCAGCAGGGCTCTAGACTAACTTTTTGCCACGGTTGCACTGGTGCGCCTAACTATTTTTCTTAGGTGCACTAGCACAAAAGTTAGGTGCACCCAAATTTTTCAACAGCATCGCTTAACCCCACTGTTTTACATGTTCTCTTTTTATTGTGTTTAATTGCTGTCCATACAGACAATGTTGATTTGTAAATGATTAACTAACAGTCTTGTCAACACAAAGTTCTTTATTTGTAGAACAGTTCTACAAGAAAGATAAGTTACTGACAAAGTGCTTGTGCTTAAAGTGCTTTGGCACTCTTTGGCAATATTGTAGACTATGTTAAACTTAATCATCATCTTGGCCTCCTCTGACAACCTTTTTGCTGCTGCCTGCTGCTGAAAGGCAGTGGGGAGAGGGGACACTTGGGCCGTGCATTTATCGCGGCATATAATGTGTTTTCTGGATACACAGCATTCAGAGGGTGATGGCTCCATGTCAGAGCATTGACTATGAATTTCAGATGGATCAGGCCTTAACGAAAAAGTCATCAATCGTACTTTTCATCTTTTCTCATTACCCACGGCTACATCCACTTCTGTCGGGCCTAGGCTACTCACTAGGGCTGGGTGAACAAAGCAAACAAATAATGCAGAAAACAGAGATTTGAGATGGGAAACTGCTCTTGAAATATACTGAGAGAGAGAGAGAGCTGTGCAGGAAGTGTGATTTTTATCATGGTGGAAGCACAACAGCAAAAGTAAGAGGGAATTCATGACGATGTTTAGCAAATGTGAAGCGTCGTTTGAAACTTCTTTTGCTGCTGGTTCAGTCAATTTTGGTTGGAGAGAGACAAAACCTGCAGCATCAGAATCAAGCGCAAAAAAAGACGTAAACACAAAGCGCGGACCCGACGCATCCGAATCTGTGAGCTTTCGGCTTTCAGCCCTGATGGCGTGTCTGTGTACATGCCGTCGGGCGAGAAAGACGACATCTCACTGTTCACAACGTCTGTTTGTTTCTGGTCCTATAACTTATTTAATCAAAGAATGGATATAGTTTTTTCCTATACTGCAAAAATCATTTTAAAACTTTCTTTTTTAGATGGCTGTATTTCAAAGGGCTTCAAGATCCGTAAGCTTAAAACAAAATCGCCAACAGCTTTCAACCAACTCATGTTGTTAGCATTGATAAGCTATCGAGTGATAGTGTCTGTGACCAGCTGATATGTATGAGAACTGTCAGCTGAAAACAGGAAGTCAACTTGTCTTTATTTTTAGTTTGAAATCAGAAGACAAAATTATTCAAAACTAAAACTATGACTAATGCTTCAGAGATATACAAAAACTTAAAAAGCACGCCTTTCAAATGTTTTCAACAGACATCCAGCGTGGCTGACACCATCTGAAAGATTCATATTAATCTCTGGAGAGACTCTGTTTTCCACATTGTCAAGTCCACACTCAATACGATCCTAATTTGGACAAGATAGCTTGCGACTCCAATCAAGAATCATTAGTAGGCAACACCAAACACACAAAAGAGGAGTTACAAAAATAGCCTTCGACTTATCTCTTTTTGGGTTCCTTTCCCCTTGTGAAGATAATGGGAACCAAAATGTTTCAGTTGTACTATGAAGCATGTTTTGGACAATGTCAATGGTCCACTTGTAGGCTTTTGAATGAGGCTGAAAGAATTACATGAGACCTTTCCATCTCAACTATGCAAAGCTGGAAGTGACCCTAAAATGACTTGTCTGTCCTCAATTTAAATACAAATCAGAAGGTCAAGCTAAAACACTAAAGGTTGCAGGTTTTGTCATTCAAAACACTGGCTCTGCTTTCAAGGTAACACTAACACAGAAGCTCTGTTTTTAAATGGTAGCTTATGCAGGATTTGTGTATACAGGCACACACATCGGCAAGCACACACATGCTCTCTGTCACACACACATACACCACTGAATTAAAGATAACCCTTGGCCTAATCTTTACCCCTGTAATTATGCCCTGGTGCATAAAGCTACCAGTGTGTCCAGGTTTTCTATGCTGACAACACAACTGTTGCTAGGAGACAGGTAGCCCCTCAATGAAACATGGATACACGGTCATTAGTGACCAGATTCTTTTTCATTTACCTAAACTGTCTGAATCGCCTGGGCTCTTATCTTATTTAACTTCCATTTTGCTCAAAGTCACTATAGAAACCATCACTCAGGACAAGAGTGCATCAATTTGACCACGAAAAAGACCTCAGGTCAAAATGAAGAATTGTGTATTTCACTTATTTCTCTCTCTCTTTTTGGAGTCCAAGTGCATGGCAGCAGGCAGTTGTCCATAAACTGCCTTGTGCTGCAGCGCAGCCATTTTGAGCACTAGAAGAGAGCAATCTTAGCCACAACTGATGGCCATAGTCCATGATGAATTTGCCATGGGTGGTGTGGTTTCCCTTCTCTTTAGCCCACCAGTGGGCTTGATGGGAGCTGTTTTTGGATTATCGCTTTGTGAAGCTGTAAAAACAGGGCCAGGATGACCGTTCAGGAGCTCATGAAGGGAAAGAGAGTTTGTTGACCAAGCCTTTTCATGGTCATTTGTGAAAGATAGCGTGTTCCCATGCTTCTTGTAAGGAGTGTCACTGAGAGATTTGAACTGCCAGAAAAATATTAAAACAATAAAAACTTTGACGAAATTGCAGTGTAAAGAATTATTGCTGTGGACGATTATCTTTTAAATGGCTTGTTATCCTAAAACTGTCACCATTATATCTAGACATCTTCATCCCCGATTCCTTTTTTGTTGTATTTGCTTTTGTCATTTTTTAGAACTGCAATCAGTATTTTTTTAAATGATTAAATAAATCTCATATCAACTACTAATTAAGCAAATAGAAATAAAGACAATAAAAATAAAACTCTAGAGAGATTAGTCACTAGCAAAATTATGATCAATCTGCTTGTTTTTTATTCCGTCCAACGAATAATCAATTCTTTCCACAGTATTTCATGGTAAATGCTTAATGGACTGGTGCATATAGAGCATTCAAAGCGTTTTATACATGTACCTAAACAAAGCGCTTTATACAACTTGCCTCATTCACTTTTTTTTTTCCTGTCTAAGTCACGTACATTGTAGGGTTAGTAGCTTGCCCAGAGAATATCTTGCACGCAGACAGGAAAGATCGAACCACCAACCTTCCAATTAGCAGATGTCCCACTTGACCACCTGAGCTTTGGTCAGTTGGTCTGATCATAGGACACGGTGAGCTGTCAAGACACCGTTTTTCCTGAATTTATCAGGGTGGTTGCTGGTGTCCTACCTGGTCTCAAGGAAATTCTGACAAACATATTTAGAAAGTTTTGAGCAGGGGCAGAAATATTACTGAAACAATTTTTTTTTTTAAATTCAAGAGTTAAATAAATACATTTAAACAGGCTAACACCTGGCACATATTGAAACAGGTTACTTCCTCAAACAAAAGACACAAAAGCAGCCTGATATCAGACAACATTGTCCTCTATTTGCTCTTTTGTCTTTCTTCTTTCCTGTCTTCCTACCTTTAGATGTCAGAGTGTAAATAATGCCAGCGCACATGTTGACATGTCACCGGTAATTAATAAAAAGAATAAATAAACAAGACAAGCTGAGAATAAATATAAAGCGCACAATGCCTGAGAGCTTCTTCACAATATAACATAAAAAACACCGAATTGTTGGTGGATCTCAGATTTTCGCCATAAATTGATACAGAAAAGGTGGAATTTGGTGCTTAAAATCCATCCATCCATTCGCTTCCGCTTATCCTTTCCAGGGTCGCTGGAGCCTATCCCAGCTGTCATAGGGCAAGAGGCGGGGTACACCCTGGACAGGTCCCCAGTCCAACACACAGGGACAGACAACCATTCACGCTCACACCTAGTGACAATTTGGATTATCCAATTAACCTATCCCCTCAAACTGCATGTCTTTGGACGGTGGGAGGAAGCCGGAGTACCCGGAGGGAACCCACGCAAACACGGGGAGAACATGCAAACTCCACACAGAAAGACCCCGGCCTGATGGTGGAATTGAACTCAGGACCTTCTTGCTGTGCGGCAACAGTGCTAACCACCGTGCCACCGTGCTGCCCTGCTTAAAATCCAAGCTTCATAAAACTGCTTAATGTTGCTCTAATATCAGGTTGACTGTGGTCTAGGAAAACTGCCTTAATATGCCTATGATCTTGCTTTTTAAAAGCTGTCTAAACTGTCAGGTTCTCTTCTTCAGCCTTGACGATGGTGCTTGAATACAAATACCTTCGCCGCCTCACAGCAAAAGCAATTTTACACTATTGATCCAACGCTAAATCCACAATTTTGTTATGTGTTATTGTATCAATACTCCAGATCTTGAACAGCCTGACCTCCATTTTTATAGCTTTTACTAAAAAAAGAAGAAAGAAAAAAAAGGTCTCTCAACTCATGTTTGGTAACTAAGTGAGCAATCCATCCAGCCTTTCTAAGAACACACATGACACCATCTCTGCCACTTTTTTGAGTAAACACAACTTCGTAGCGAATGACAAAGATCTGCTGACCTCCTCTCCTCCCTGGCAGAGAGAGAAAAAGATTCAGAAGAAAATATTCGACTCGGAGCCAAAAGCCCCCTCCCCCCCGCCGAGCTTGATACAAGTTTTTGCTGACTGCTCAGACTGACTCGAGGAGGAAGGAACTGTTGGATCTGCAGACTGTGAGACAGCACGAGACCGTGGGAGAAAGAATAAAAGATTACAGACAAAGCAGGCTGGGTTCACCAATTGAGAACTGTCGATTCAGTCACTTAAGGTATTATTTGGCCTTATCGGAGAAAATAGAAGTCTAGGTGTGCACCTGCTCAGCAAATCTCTCTCTGAAACCAAGACCTCCATCCGGCCATTTCTTGAAGGAATTCAACTTACTGAGTTCCACCGCTGGAAAATTTTCATGCTGTGTTTTGCAACTTGTATTGTGCTTAGATGTTTGACTGAGAAGAAGTGATTAAACAAATTAAGTGTACAACAGACTGGCACAGAACAGCAAATAGCTAATTGGGGTGCTATCCACCAACCGAAGCTAATGGGCCAGACAAAAGGGAAAATGTATCCGTTTTCTGTTTTTCCATTGATTTCCTCGTCTATATTTGTGTGTGCAGCATGCGTGTCCTGTGTATTCTTCAGCAGCGGTGGTTTTGAACGTGGTTCCTCTTAACCACACAAAACTGAAGTGTTATAATGATGCGTAATGGACCAGTCGACGTGCTGACCTCGGCACGGATGATGAAAGAGATGCATATATTTCAAAAAGATCAAAGACATAACCAAGTGATGTTGACTGAACCATTAGCTGCCCCTATTAGCTCATTGTAATTTGCCCCCAGTTATACACAAACACAAATCACCGTCTTCAACGCTGAGACATTTCACAGTGTTTGCTCAACTGTGTGGATGCAAACACCCACACATGCACAGATAGGTGCAGGCCTTTTTTCCCTCTTTCTGTCAGTGTCTGTATATGAGATGCTTGTGGTGGTAAAGCCTCCACAGACTACAGGAATAGGAGCATTTGTAGCTGTAGCTGTGCAGAAACATTTTCCATTAAAAAAACACACACATTTTGGCTCCCAAACTAGGAAGGAAGGTAGGTAAGAAGGGAAGGAGAGAGTGACCCAGAAATAAAAGACTTTTAAAGGGTGTTCTACCAAGCAAATCATATATTTAAGTACATTTAAGCTGGCTGTCATTTGTTATAAACCCTGCTATGTACCACATACAGAATGTAGATAACAATGTTGAGTTAAGAGGTTTTTTTAATATGAGAAACTGTGCCACACCATACAGATTTGCTCCACACTGTAACCTCACTTACTAGTTTAACCCTATTGATCAGGGCTGCTAGCTCTATTGGTTTCCAGTAACTGATGCAGCAAGTCTCCTCTGGACTCTTCGATTCACTTGCTGAGCTCATCGCCAAGGGCATCCATCTATGACTATCGACACAGTCAGCTTCCTCTTCAGAGATGTTCCATCAGCCAGGACTTGGTAAGACTCCCACAACAGGTCACGTTCTCCTGGGAAGCACTGAAACCATATGTAGGGATGTGTGACATATTAGTGATCGATACATTACTGGTTAATAAGTGGGGGGGGGGGGGGTTTCTGGTGAGATAAGGTCAGCTAATAATTGTGCCTGATAATGCAGAACATGCGGCAGAGAAGGAAGGTTACTCGACCCGAATTCTGAGTTTGTTTATTTTTTTAATTTTAGCTTCTCTTCTTGTCAAAGCCAGTGAAGTATAACTTCTATACATTGGTTGTTTTTAAAAGAATCTGATTTGACTAGTGCTCATACACACAGACACAGTGGAAAGGAGAAACAAGCAGAGAGTGAAATGGGTTACAGTAAGTCCCACTTAAGTCAAATAAAAAATGGTCTACTCTTATAAAATGCCTTTTAACATTAGAGGTCGTACAACGTTTTACGTTAGTGTGCACTTCTCATTTGTCAAGTCACTGTTTTGCCTACAATCTTTAAAGAAGATGAGCTACAATCAAATTTGTACTGGTCGAGCCTAACAGGAGATTTATACCTCTGCGTTAAATCTACGCTCTAAGTGCGTCGTTACCGCGAACCCTTCAGAAACCCTACAACATAATCTGTGCTGTAACCTGACGTGCACCGCCATGGAAATAACCACGCATCGCATCGACGTGGCCTAACTTCCTCCTATACATTTCTGGTTACTTTTTCTACTGCAGAATAACAATCAGCGGCTCGATATAAGAACTCACAGATGCTCCTCCAGATGTTCTACAGGGAGATTACCGAAACTATCGGAATGAATGTGTGGGAATGTGCAAAGAAGTGGAAAAACTTCAGGGACAAATATGTTTTTCTGCTAAAAACAGAAAAAAAAAAAAAGAAAAATTATCACAATAAAGAGCTGGAACCCTGAAGGGAAAAAAGCACCAGCCTTTAGTTTATTTCTATAATGCTTTAGCACAGTGTTTAAAACACCAGGATATAACCACAGGTTAATTAACTCATAAAACACAATTCACAGGGATGAATCCTGGCAACGGCACTGGTCTCTTGTGTAAGTTATGTCGTGGGCTCTGCAAAGGTTTTGTTTTATACATCATTTACATATTTAGAATCCCCAAATAGCCTAACTTTAAGAGGCGGTGTACCCTGTTTCTCGCCGTATGGCAGCGCCCCACCACCCTGAATTGGATAATCAGAAGAAAATGGATTGATGAATGGATGTTTTATTTCTTAAGCTTGAGCACGTCAAAGAGCAACTAACCCTTCTAACTGCAGTGCCTTTAAAGGAGCATGCCTTGACATATCAGTAGCAGAGGGTAGATTAGAATGCAAACGATTTTGAGACTAAATAGGTAAACATGATATACAACCCATCATTTGGACAAGGCCAGGAAATTGGTCGAGAAAAACTCCACATGGTTAAACAAAGAGCTGCCTCATTTCACAGTTCACCATATCATCACAGGAGAACGGATAGAGCAGTTTTCTACTTTTAAGGATTTCAGGAGGAGAAGAAGCGCAGTCATGTGAAATAACAACGTCCCATTTAATCACGAGCTTACATTTATAGCACCAAACTATATTTGGAAAGTGTCAACTTCAATTATATGTTGGATAAGGTGAAGCTAAGAGAAGTTCAGGTTGATGTGTACTTTTATTTAAAACATGGCGAATGAAGTCTGGAGGCTTGCTGCATGCTCCGGTGCCAGGTGATGATTACTTTTGCAAAGAACAAGGTGATTAGCATACATCTTTAGAACACCTGGGTAGCAAATGAAATATCTCGAACAGCTGTGGAATCATATACATTAACATTCACACATACCAGTACATAAACCACCGCTCAGAACAGCGTCTGAGATACTCACCATCTGCTGCGCAATCCATGCGTCAAATTGACTATATTTATGACACCTACCGTCTACAACTGCCCTGAAAAAAGAAAAAAAAAGTAATTTCTGCAGCAAGCATTGGCTCATTGGTCTTTTCCCCAACCTGACACGAATGTCACTGGATGCTATGAATGTCACAAGCGTTGTCAGAGGAAGATGACAGTTCCATCAACACTTGTCACATGTGAGCTCAGATTGCCATCATCACTTTAAAGAAAGCTTAGTTTTTATTTCGCAAAGTTTGATGACAAACTGAACTAGGGGCCATATTGCAATCGGCTTACGCCAGCCGGCATGCCGATGAACTCTCGGACCACGCCCGGCGTTCAAACCCTGCCTTCGTTCTGATAGCGCAGGCACACTTGTAGAGCTCCATAGCTGCTTCTTGCACATTTATGACATCATGTTGACAAAATCTGTTTGAAGGACTGACTGACATATGGCGCGCCAAAGTACTCTTTGTGCTAACTCCTGCTACAGTTGGCGTCTCCAGAAACAAACTGTCATGACTCACAGGTTGAACATAAGCCATACTGTCCTGGTTGGTAACAGCTTATTGAGCATTATTAGGCTTTCATCACATGCTCAGTGTAAATTCTGTTTTTGCTATGCACTCTTTTTAATTGTGTTACCCCAAAGAGGAACAGGTGGGCTTCTGCCTTCTTAACTATGGGTCACTATGACTGTGATGTTTCCTTTTTTAAAAATTCCCAAGTTCATCCACTGCCACCCTCCACACATCCCAGCACTACATATTTGACAAAGTGATAATTAGACTGATTTGAAGCAAGAGAGTCACAATCATGTCTAGTCAGATGTCTGTATTAACTTGAGAATATATATATATAAAAAAAAGAATGTCAACACCTCGTCATGGCCCTGTGAAGACAGTGGGGAGTCTTTCTACTAACCAGAGAACTTGTGAAAAGAAAATTGAAATACACTCATTACAGAGTTACCCAACGTGGAAATGGGATGATATCAAAGCAATGGAAAAGTCTTCCTCACTGAGCAGACACGGATATAGTAGCACATCCTTCATTTATTGTCTCTGCCCAAAAAATGTAGATAACATCCACAAAAAGCTGCAAAGGGCTAAAGCTAGATTATTGACGAGTTCACTGAACACTATATTTCCCTGTATTAGTGGCAAATGCTACGGTCAGATATCCACTTTCCTGTAAAAAAATATATGGATGGTGGTGTAAATGATACCTGCCTGAGGAAATGTCAAAACAGTTATGGATATTAAGAATGAGCAGTGATAGCGATTGGGCTAAATGTCAGATAATCAACCTGCAGGTTAGATTTTTACATCGCAGCTGCATCTGTGACACAAAAAGGTGTTGATATCGGTTTAAAATATCACCGAAATAACTGTGGAATCATGACACTCAGTGTGAAGGATGGGTTAAATTCTCGCTAGTGTTGGTCTAATATTCAGACAGATAAGTGAATTCAAAGGTGCACTGACAGCATGATCTCTGCAATGCACTTTAAAATAACAGTGCTCATTTTGGGAAGTTTATTTTTAAATGACACAGTTTTCAACACATCATAGATTATTTTCAGGCACTAGCTGCTGTCTTTCACAGGTTTAATCTCCATGTGTTGATTTTCCCTTTAATATAGCTGCACTGATTAAAAATGGCTACAATGACTTAACAGTCTCGCACTATGATTTAGCAGCTTTTTGGAGCTTTTTGTTGTATTCACCAACCTTCCTCAGAAGATCGACATACCCCAATTGAGACGATAGTGATACAATTAAAAGCTAGAGAGCAGCGACTAAATAGACCTTGAATTAAGAGCGTTCCCTCAACTGATGTTTCCAAGTTCAAGAGTGGCCTTTTCATCTCAACATGAGAGGCGTATAATGGTTTAATGAAAGCTTCAGTCAGATGTCTGGAAGCGCACGGGTTATGTGATCTTTTTCAGCAAAGAGAAGTTAGAACCAACAGCAACACAAGTACTTACTGGCAGGAGCAACGCAGTCAATAATTTTAAAGAAATAACTACTTGAAGACCATTTTTCATATTTGAAAATGATTCAGTGTATCTGTCAGTACTCACAAACATGTTCTTTTCCTGGTCTGAAATTTCAGTTAATAGGATTTCTGAGCATGACTGGGGTAGTACTTCCAACATGAAATCAGTCTTGTTTAAATCAGGCCACAGTTAAAGAGAAATTGATACTGTTTTTAGAAACATGGCAGATGGTTACCATTTAAAAAAAACAACTTCTCAACAAACCTGATTGAGGTGCAGGTTAGTTTAAAAAACACAAAAAACTGAGCGCTTTACACTATGTTTCTTATTGCAATACTTGTTTAATTTCAACGTTTCAGTGTGACAAACCAAATACAAGAAGCATCTAAACACATCTATCAGTGGACGACAGAGATTAGTCTAAGTGTTATATTACCTTGCATTTACTATCTGTATCTGTATAGTATCATTAAGCAGCTTTAACAAGATACAGGCAATAACTCAATGCAATACAACATGTAATCTTGAGTAGTATTCAGGGGCACACTCACTCTGTGCCCAAACAAGTCACTACCAGACGTGCTTGCAGCGTCTCTCAGCTTCTCAGTCAATTCCACTCCTTGCTCACCTCCAGTTTTAACACTAAGGGCCAGATTTACTAAACGGGGCGAAATAGCAGTGTGGTTAGGTGATTTACATAAGTTACATTCTTGTCTAAACACAGGTGCAGTCAGTTCATTTTTATGTCAAGTATAACAATATTACATGTTGTTTTGCTGTGTTAAATATCGTCGTATGCTGCAAATTGGTTTGTATTCTAAGTATGTCCTGTCTTCCTTCTCACACCCCAGCCGGTTGCGGCAGATGGCCGCCCCTCCCTGAGCCTGGTTCTGCTAGAAGTTTCTTCCTGCTAAAAGGATGTTTTTCCTTCCCACTGTCGCCAAAGTGCTTGCTCATAGAGGGCTATGTGATTGTTCGGTTTTTCACTGTATGCATTATTGTAGGGTCTACCTTACATTATAAAGCGCCTTGAAGTGACTGTCGTTGTGGTTTGAAGCTGTATAAATAAAATTGAATTGAACTGAATTAATTCTAACATTCTCCTCCCTATATTTACACTTTGAAAAAGGAACTCCGAGAAATACATATTCAAAGCAACTTGATGTCATGGCAAAATGTGAAATGGACACGCCGGTCCACCGTGTTCATTTCACACTTTACCTCTCCAAAATCTGAAATGTACTTGCAAGCAGAAGTTGCCGTAAGTTGCAGTAACAGCAGAGGGAGATATTTTATTTCGTGCCAACATGAAAATAAGCACAGAAAAGCATTTAAAAAGACATTATTGACAAATTTGCATGTAATCTAGCTTAATCGTTTCTGACAATTACCCTTCAGTCCATACGTTTTTTTGCTCCCTTCTGCATCGATGTCCATTTCACATTTTGGTGAGACAAAGTTTGAAGTGGACACGATGGGCCGGCATGTCTACCACATGTTTTGGCATGACACTGAGACAGTCAGTCGCAAGAATCTTTGAGTTCCCAACTCTTGTCGCTGCTCTCTAGTGCTCTACTGCAAATTTTTGGTTTTGATCCGATACAATGTAAATACAATCTGCAAAATTCTGAAATCCTTTTAATGATCACTGCACCACATTACTTTTACTTTCCATAAAAATCAGTAACCTTTCAGCTTTTCATGTGGCTGTCTCTAAAGCACTTTGGGTCAACTTATGTTGCTTAAATGTGCTATATAAATAAAAAATATTTCATAGTCAACAGAAAAGTTCATTATACACAGACATAATATATTCATAGTTCATGTTTGAAGTATTTTTCAGTTCCAGTAAAGTAGTTTAGTTAACACAGTTCAGTAGGCTGACTGTATTCCAACGTCTGGATATAGTCTGGAGGTAATCAGTCTGCTAAATTAACAGCTATGGCGACCAATAACACTTTAACATTAAATAATGTTGAATAACTGACATGAGTCATGGCTGAAACATTACTTTTGTCACTGTATAAGCTAGCTTGTTATTCTTTACCTCTCTAAAAGGACTGTGAAAGTCAGCTCTGTCTCTGTGCTGGGGGTCTGGGTCTGCTTGTTTCTCTTGCTTCTCTTTCCAGGACAAAGCTATCTTTTCTGTGGTCTTTCATGACTTTATGTAAGTTATGTAAGGTAATGTTGCCAAAGTAGAGAACTTCCTTCCAACACTCATCATTGTTTGCACTGTTTTGTGAAGAACCTCTAATGTGCCGCTGAGTCACATGACAGAGGCCATCTAAGCACAACAGAACAGGAAAGAGGTGGTGGAACAAAGTGTGCCTGCATAACGGGAAGAGTGTTTGCACATGACAAACAAACTAAAGCACTGATGCTGTCACGCTAGTCTCAATCCAATACCAGCACCAGCTTTAGCATTGTTACTATCAAAATTTGTATCGATCTGCCCAGCCCTGCTCCGCTGTCTTTCTAAGCACTTTGGCAACAGTGGGAAAGAAAACCTCCCTTTTAACGAAAGAAACCTCTGGCAGAACCAGGCTTAAGTTCAATGTAACTGTCTGTAAACTCAAAACCTGGTGAGGTTGTTACAATAACTGTTTATATTTTAGGTTCATTTCACCTAAAATATAAACTCTATCTGCATGCTCATATCAGGCAAATGCACGAAAACAGCATTTCTGTGCTAAATGTGCTAAACGTAGCTTAATTGCTTCTATGACAAAAAAAAATACAAAAATACTGGTATTCACATCTGCACGATACCAGGGAAACGTGGTGATGTGCTACTCGCTAATGATTGATGAAGAAAGTGGGATGGTGCCTTAGCAGTCAAAACTCCCCCATCACTAACTAACTAAATAAATAAACACAATACATAAAAAGGCACTTGTTTTTGATCACTGATGTAATGTTTTCGCTCGTATTCACATGCTTAAGTGCCATGTCTTTCCGGCTCTGCATGACTAACATTTTTCTGAGAAGAGCTCGCGTTTATTACCATATTAGTCTACATTATGATGAAAGAGTGTGTGTATGTGCATATGGCAAAATGTGCAAGCCTTCCTTGCTACAGACCGCCTGCTGCAATCTCATCGTAATACAGGAAATGCATGCTGCCTCACACACCTAATAAAGCTCTCTCTCATAAGCGCGCACACACAGGCATCTGCCCAAGCACCTGTAGAGGTTTTAAAGCTTTGCCAGCTGCACAGCACACAGTTCCAGCACTTGTCATAATCAGCAATGCCTCCACACGCGGACACGTTTAAAGAAGATCTACCGCTTGTGTGTGTGTGCGTATGTGAGACCATTTTCATTAAGGACAGGTATATACTCATGCTGTGGAAAATCTTGTTCATTATATAGCTATCTTTTCAGATATAGCGTCATTTTTTTTACAACTAGGGATTGAGTCTTGCCTCCTTTAAAGAAGCGAAGAGTAAACACTTATCTAAGAAGCTTTGGCGAGCATAAAAAAATGAAGTTATTCCCATAAGTCTTCTTTGAAAGGGAGTCTATCCATTTGCTTTACTCGTGCGCTTGCACCCCTTTGCTCTTGCTCTGTTATCACAAAGAGGCACACACACAGTGAGGGACCCTGCTCGTATTCTCTATCTGCCGCTGCCACTTCTTCGCCCACCCTACAGCTCACTATCTGCACTTCTTTATTATTCCTTGTTCTGTCCTCCACTCATTTCTGGCCAGAAACTTTTCTCATCTGTCTGAGCTCCTCCTCCTATTCTTCCACTTGTCACCTCTCGGTGTGTGCCTCGTCTTTGCCTCTCGGTTTGGTGTTCTGCCTATCCAATGATTTACTTTTTTTGTTTATAGCTCTTGCATTCCTTTTACCCTGTTTTTTTTTTGTTTGTTTGTTCTTGATGGAGTCATTCTCCATTCTTCTTCCTTGCAGAAAAATCTTATTCAGCACTCAAAGGTTGGAACATTTTCTATTACAGAATGTTCAAGACGCAATGTCTGCCTGGACTGAAATTCACATTACTTTATTTGTTAAAATTAGTGACAATCATGGGGAATTAAAGATAGTACCATCATTTTTGTAAGAACATTGGATGGATTTTCCTTTTTTTCATTCCCCCAGCTGAGAATTAATTTTTGAGATTAACTTCAACAATTTTCTCCCTAGTAATCTAGCTCACAGTGGAAGTTTCTGAAAAAAAAAACTTCTACCCATGTTCTCTTATCATCTTTGGGCACAAGACAAAAAAGTACAACTCTGAGAGGTTAAAAAAATAATGTTTAAATGGAAGCAAAGCAAAAAATCCTCAGAATAAAATGCACACTTATAGACCATTGACAACAGAACATGCTGGGCATAGCATTAGTTCAGGTAGGTTATTTAAAGGCAAGCTGGTTCTTTGTTATAAATGACATCAGTGATGCCTAACCCTCTGTTGAGTGCTGGGGTGTTGCTGCCATTATCCCTGCCTCTGGCTCTCCAAGTATGCATATGGAAAAGCAGGAGGAATGAAAGAGAAATTAAAATAACACCAAATATAAATGACTGCAGATGTATATAACAATCTGACCTGATCAACAATCGTATGGATATAGAAGTCCTGCTGGCTGAAGAGACAGTGGGACTCTGCTATAACCCTGGACTCTGAATAAAAAGTTAAAAAAAAAACAAAAAAAAACTGCTGGGTGGCCTTTCTCTTGGAATTTTTCACTCAGTTCTGAAAAGAGCAAAATTTATAACTCCAATGTAAAATGCAAGCATTTTTGGCAGTTAGAGTCTAATGAGAAGTGACATCATGGAGCAGAATCACAGATGAAGGTTGGAGAGAGTGACTGGACCCCCTCCCCCGGAGTCGGTGCTGGTAGTGGTGTAGCACTATAAGCAGATGCCCTGAAGAATCTGGACGATGTAGCGATTGAGAAGAGGAGGGACGGATACACGATAGATAGCCTGAAAGGCAGGGTAACATATCACAATGTATTTAAAGAACAAGGACTCGTGGCCTTTTGGGCGCAGAGAAACAGGCAGAGAGCTCACTGTGTTCACTGAGTAGTGCACTGAAATTTTGAATCAGGTGAATTTGAGCGGAAAAATGGAAGAAAGAAGAGTCCAAATCACCTAGAGGAATAGGATGTCAAAGAAAGCATCATCTTCTTTTAACTTCTGTTAAAAAAAGATATGTACTTGCTTTACAACAGATAAGATGCGATTCCAAATGTCCATTTCTTCCAGCATGGCATTGACACAAGGAGGATGGGGTGTGTTAGAGCAAACAGTGGAGCAAACCTTTGTGAAAATAATCGCCCTGAGCGAGTGGACAGCATCGTCACGTGTTTACCATCGCCTACTTTACTTCTGACAAATGCACTCTTTTTGTCTCTGGGGCATTATCAGTCATCTGTGATCTCAACCACACTCTCTATACCTCCATAAGGGATGTAGCTAGTGACTGTGCTGTCTAGCAAAGCCAGCTTCCAGCAGTGGGAGGGACCTTATAACTGAAGGAGAGAGCTAGCCAAAAGCACTGGCCCGGGACCAGAGCAGTGATCCTGGGCGGCCCGTGCCCAGATTAGCCACTCCTCTGAGTGGCACTGGAGCTCCCCTGTTCCCTGGGCTCTAGCTGGAAGAGAGGAGATTAGAGTGAGAGGGAGTAGCAGATTGAGACACTGGAGATTCCAAGGCCCGTTTTTAGACTGCCTGTGAAATTGGATAACAGATTACTCTCAAATGTCCTCCTAACACTTTATATTAAGTAGAACTAATAACATTAATCTAATAAATTGCCACATACTTCAGTGGTGCTTTGAAGGCAGTGTAGGAAACTGGCTATGCTGTACTTAATGTCCCCAGTATGGTTGTGGTTGATTGTAGCTTGTAGCTTGCTTAGGCTGTTGATGATGTTTTATCGTGTACTTTTTGGGGGTTAATGGCTATTTTTTGTTCCAATCTGATCTGTATTTTACACACTAACAATAACAATAATAAGATGGACCTATGTGCAATGTCTTATTTTTCTTCTTTTTTTTTTTTTTTTCATTATCAAACACATGAATTTATAAGTCTAATTTAGCTCGTTGCTTTGACTTTCTGGCCCCGAAACCACTATGAACCCCTTTTCAGGAGCAACAAGCAGCTGTTTTGCAACAAATCTGCAAAAAGACTCAAAGGACCTCAGTGAACTCCATGTGCAGAGAAGCCATTTAGCTAGGATATTAGGAAACTAGCTGGGACACTTAAATGAGCAATAACAACTTATGACAAAAATCTAAACACCTACGTGATAAAATGATACTACTGTATTTTCCGAACTATAAGGCGCACTTAAAATCCTTTAATTTTCTGCGCCTTATGTATGAATTCTGGTTATACTTACTGACCTCAAACCGATTTTATGTGGTACATGGTGCTCAAAAAATGTTTTAGTACTACTTTGGTAAGCTACGAAGCCGCACCGCTTGATGGATTGTCGGAGCATTATGTCTACCGTAGTCAGGAGCCTCGCGGAGTAATCTGGGTCCAAAACTCCGTCCGCTTCAGGTCCCAAAGTCAAACGAACACTGCGGCATAACTGAGAGTTAAAAACTGTCTAAATTCCTTCATCTTTAATAAAATGATGAGTGTTGCTGCTTTACCAGGTCTAACAATGAAGTTTAACGTCCAGACATCCATGAAAACAAAATTTATTAAATTTACCGAAGTTAGAAGATAGCAGGAAGTTAGCTCGCTAGTTTCCACCTAAACATGATATAGCACGTTCTGACTGAGAGATTTCCGAGAAAATTAAAACGTACAGCTCTGCTATCACTTCCAACATAAATGAAGACAGAAAACTAAACAGCAGTGACTTTTGTAGGGTTACTGAAGTGGGACCAGCTGGTATATAATGACGTGCTACGTGATCGCTAGTGACATAGCTATGTTAGCATAACATAAACACAGTGAAGCTGGAAAATGAATGCCAAGTTTTTTCCACTAGCTAAAAGTTCCGGATGGTTAGGGACAAATGCAATCGCATGGCAGGATGCTGTAAATGGACCAAACTTCAGTCAGGAGAACAACTGAGATAATCCATCCACAATACGAGGTTAGTCATTAATATACTGCAACAACATGGGAATAGAGCAGCTGCAAGAGAATTCAACATTAATGAATTAATGGTACGCAAGTGGAGGAAACAAGATGCCTTATGTATGAAAACAGACACATTCATTGACAGTGCGCCTTATAATCCGGTGCGCCTTATGGTCTGAAAAATACGGTAAGTGAATTCTAATGAAACTAGTTTTTCCTTCTTTTTTCTTTATGTTACAGACATGACCACACAGGGTGGGAAGACACACCAAGGAGAGACTAAGACAGACAGGACATTAAAGGAATCAAAATCAAACAAGAACTAAGAATGAGATACATAAGTAACAAAACTGAACATTAGCATATTGATAGCCTGCAAGAAATGAACAAAAGGTTTATGCAAACTCAAAAATCTGAAGAATCGAAGAAACCTGGTACCTCAAGTTTAAAATATTGAGGTTTTTTATTTTTTAAAAAAAATCAAAGATCATAAACTCGGCAGGAAAGTATTTTTACAACAAAACGTATTGCCCCCTGGAGGCCATTTAAGGGACTTCTGTGTTTGCTTCACCAACTTTTATACAGTTTGTTTTTGCAGTTTTATTTTGAAGGCAAAAGTCTCCGTTCCTGGTCCCCAGCTCAGATACTGGTAACATTGTAGTTTTACTGGTTTTCAAGTTATTTTTTTTCTTTATGTCATTTTATTATTTTCTAATTTTGTGTAAATAATGAGATACAAGTTGCATCAGGCCAAGAAATGTGAAAGCCTGACACCCAGCAGCACTGGCAACCGCTCGCACTGTCAATCTCATGTCAGCGTCAAAACACATGGTTGCATCGCACATCTCACCTCCCACAGGATACACAGCATCTCATTCACACTCTCTTCCCTTCCACAAAGGGCTAATAAGAGGTGTCAGAAAAAAGAAAGAAAAAAAAAACGCCTCCTCGTTTTCTATGAAAAATAATCAAATACACACACACAAAAAAAATCACATTGGATTCTACTCAGGTGTACATGTGCACACGTAACGTAGATCTGTTTACAAAAAAAGTCACCGACTCCAGGAGGTCCACAGGCCAAATCAATACAAATTCTTTAGCGAGGTGAATCAATAGAAAGAAGTAAAGGTTAACCTGCTTCAGACTGCATGGCATCATTCACTACACCTCTGCTTCTTTACACTTTTGCCTCATTTAGTATCCACAGATCTCTGTATATGCAAATCAGTTCCCACCTCCTCCCTCAGAAGATGCCTTCTACTTTAGCTGCAAGCTTTATTGCCCCTCAAAAAATTCCTGCTACATGGAGGAAGACACAGCGCCGGTCCACGCTGCCAAAGTGTGTGTTTTATTAAGCAGAAGAGGAAAACCCAGTGCTTAATAAATCACTACATCTGGGATACAGAGAGGAAGACGCAGCGATTCAGGAGAGACAAAAAATAAAAAAGGTGATGGGAAAACCCACAGTGCCTGCAGCACATTAAACAACACCTGGGTGCAGCATTTAGGCAAAATTGTCATCGGACTTAAAGTATCTTAACATGGTGTCAACCCAAATAATGTTATCTTCACTTTACCTGTCTCTCTTGTGCTGTGTGTGTGTGTCTGTTTAACTGTGACACACACCGAGCAAATCAGTGGAACAGCAGAACACACACATACATGCACACAAACACACACACACACAGTGAAAAAAAGAACAGAGGAGAACAAGAAAACAGAAGGGAAATATGACCTGACTTGGGTTGGGATTTCTTCCTTAAGTTTGTTACACTGGCATTTTTCACTGTTATTAGTGAGCTCCAATTTGATAGCAAACAATGCTCGGACATCATTCTGACTGCTCCTACTGCTCATGATATACATTATACCACCAAAAGTATTCACTCACCCATCTAAATCATTGAATTCAGGTGTTCCAATCACTTCCATGGCCGCAGGTGTATAAAGTCAAGCACCGAGGCATGGAGACCACTTCTACCAACACTTATGAAAGAATGGGTCACACTCAGTGACCTCCAGCAGGGTACAGTGATAGTGCAACGACTGGGGTCATGAAATGTCCTCACTACTAAATATTCCATAGTCAACTGTAACGTAGAGGCAATTGGGAGCGGCAGTAATCAGCCACAATGTGGTGATTTTATGTGGTTAGTGTGCAGAGGTCACCAACTGTCTACATACAAACACTATAGACCTCCAATCTTCATGTGGCCATCAGATTAGCTCAAGAACAGAGAGCTTCATATAATGTGTTTCCATGGCCAAGCAGCTGCATCCAAGCCTTATATCACGAGCACAATGCAAAGTATCCAATGCAGTGGTGTAAAGCACGTCGCCACAGGACTCTAGAGCGGTGGAGACTCTGGAGTGGGGAATCACAGGTCTCTGTCTGATAATTCGATGGATGAGCCTGGATTTGGCATTTGCCAGAAAGACGACACTTGTGTAACCGCATTGTGCCAAGTGTAAAGTTTGTTGGAGGGGGGGTTATGGTGTGGAGTTGTTTTTCAGGAGTTGGCTCTGTGCTTTAGTTCCAGGGAATAAATTCTTAATCATTCACCATACCAAGACATTTTGGACAATTTCATGCTCCCAGCTTTGTGGGAACAGTTTGTTTAAGGCCACGTCCTTCTGCAGCAGTGCACAAACCAAGACCAAAAAAGAAATTGATGAGCAAGTTTGGTGTGGAAGAACTTGACTGGCCGCACAGAGTCCTGACCTCAACCTGATAGAACACCTTTGGGATGAATTAGCGCAGAGACTGTAACCCAGGCTTTCTCGTCAGTGTCTGACCTCACAAATGTGCTTCTGGAAGAATGGTTAAAAATCATGAGTGAAGAGGCGACTACATGCCACACCCAAAAAATGCCCCCAAAAAGCACACTCCTAAACCTCACAGAAAGCCTTCCCTGAAGAGTTGAAGCTGTTATAGCTGCAAAGGGTGGGCTGACATGATATATTAAATCCTATGGATTAAGGATGGGATAGCACTCAAGTTCATATGAGTGTACCTCCTAGCTCACTAATATATATAAAAATTAATATGTTAACAAGGTTAAAACCTTGATTCTTGTTTTGTTTTTTTTTTGTCGCAGGATTAACATTCTTATTTCAAAACTTAGTATGTGCTCGCACAGCTTTGAAGCTTTAATGATGATGTTGGTAATATGGTAATATGAAGGGTAGCATGATGGTGATTAACACTGTTGCCTTAAAGCAACAGGATCCTGGGTTTGGATCCGATGGCTGGCTGGTACCTTTCTCTGTGGAAGTGTGCTCTCTCCAGCTTCTTCCCACAGTCCAAGGAAATGCATAGATTTGGGCTAATTAGCTATTCTAAATTGACCATAGGTGTGAATATGACAGGCTGGCGACCTGTCCAGGATGTACCCTGCCTTCCACCCTATATGATAGCTGGGATAGGCACCACGCCGCCCCAGCGACTCTGAGGATTGATGGATGGTAATGTGCATATATGCAGTCACCTGTAATAATAATAAGACAAAAAAGCTAAACTGAAATTGCTAATGAACTATCAAGCAGGGTTCCATTATTTCTGAACAACCCTCACAAGCTGTGACAAAAAACCAAAAATCTACTTTTAGCACAGTCATAAGAGGCCTGAGACAGTGATCGAAAAAGCCAGTCTGTGACACTCTCTTGCTTTTGAGCTGACTCAAGTGCTGCACTTCTAATAACTCAGCAAGACCCTTGACGTTCCCTTGGTATTTAAAAAGGATCTGAAAGGGGAACAGCTCAGTGTGCAGTTTTGATCCAGCAATTTGAGACTAATTCCAGCTGTGATCCTACACAGTCGTATTAGTTATTATGTCTTCTTTTATCATTGTAATGTCATCCTGCTCCACTCGGCGCCTTCATTGAGAGTGCTTGTGTTGATAACGAGTTAGGATGCATGCGAATACATACGATGCAAATCATGTCGCCTTCTTGTTTGTCACAATTTAGCTCAGTAGCTTTTTTATGAAGACTTTTAGTAACAGTAAGAGGCAAATGAAGAGATTGTTATGAAACACAAGGCAGGGAGAGAGGGCCATTTTGCTGGACCTGCCTCCAAAATTAAAATCATGGAGATCGTCAAAACACAATCCTTTTATCACGGCGACTGGTGTTCAATATCTAACAGTTATGCCTCTGGCTTATGTGTATGAACAGAACGTCCAGGCTTTTTTCTTTTCCTTCTTTTTTCTTTTTTTGGAGGTTAGGAAAGTTGAGAAAAGTTGAGAAAGTTGTCCTTGCATGACAGCCAGAGTTGTTGTCAACAAACTGGATTATGGGATGTTTCGGCATTAAGGATTCATCCTTTGTGTGCGGTTCTGGTAAATCGAGTTTGACATCGTTTGGGTGGAATTGCAATGCGGTATTTCAAGCCAAACAAATTCTGCAAAAGCATTTGAATTTAAGTCTTAGAAGAAAAGACAGTGTTTTGAATGATGAATAGAATGACAGCGATCTGAGGTCCTGTCTGAGAGTTCAGGAACGCTTTGAAGTTTAGCTTCAAAGGAGCTGAGAATCGCTGCAGTCATGGTCAGACCAAAAAGTAATAATATTAAATCTGATGTAGAGTGAAAGCACAAAATGATGACCTGCTGTTACACACTTTTAAATGTACTTTTATATCGCTTTTTTTTCTTTATCCACACAATGTAGATCTAATTTAAGGTGGACATTACTGTCAATTGCATCGAATAGCAGTGGGTTGAGTTAAAATTTAGACGGAAGACTCGCATAGATTAGAACATGCAGAGAATCTTATGATAACAAATTACTGCTCACAGCTGGAGCTAAATAAGATGCTGATATTAATAACAGAAATGATATTAGCTGGGGTAATGTGCTTGAAAAACTGACTATAGGCTATGCTTTAGGAAGCCATCTGTAGATCTGTGATCAAACACACAGTTGTGCCGATCGGCTACAGCTACAGTCTCACTTTCCTTCACTGAGAACGTCATAAGGTTTGCTGAAAACATGCAAGCATGAACATTAAATTGCCAAAGATACAGCGGTTTAATTGCCTCAGATGCTTCCGCTCTGTATCTTCAATCGTTAGGCTGGCAATGAGTCAGTGAAAGACACAGAAAAATTAATAAACGTTTCTCAAAGAAAAAAAAATGTTTTGATCCATCTGATTATGTTCGGCTGTCACTCTGAAACGTCTTTGAATGTATGATTAAAATTCTTTCAAGCCACATTTCCATTCACGTGGCTCGCATCTATTTAAATCGAAGAGAAAATAGATGAACCTTCGTGAACAACACCCTAACTTTAACCTTTTCAAACTTCTTAAAAGAAATCAACGTGACATGGAAATGTGAATGATAAGTGGTGTTCTATTTACCTGAATATTCTGTAATATCAAGTTGGTTGTGACTACTGGAAATACACGACACTCACTTGCAGGCTATGAATTGTCGGGACAAATACCTGCTCAAAAATCACTCACTCAGACACAGACCACTACAAGGCTAAACGTGCTTTTAACTACCAAGAGATCTGCACACTTGCTCATTCGCTTTCTTAAATACAATTAAACTTGAGCTGAAGATGTCTGTGCTCATTTTATTTGACCTCTGGCTTTGCCGAAAACAGACTCCGTTCAGATCCGAGAAGAAAATTAGCAAAGAGATAGCTTGTGGCATTGTTTGTGAGCTCCCTTTTAGAAGCCACGCTCCGCATACGTGATTCTTAGCTTAGCTTTTACTGATGCAACGGATTATTCTGAGAAGATTTCAGCTGCAAGGTTTATGCGGATAGCAGCCTTTAAAAAGATCTGTGACGCACTCCACAAAACCTTCCCTTGACTTTTAAACAGCCAATTATTTGAAAGTGAGTATGTGGATCTGCTTGTGTGGGAGAGTGGAAAAAAAAAAGAAAGAGAGGTTCTGAATATGCGTGGAAAAGCAAAAGCGGCTCCAGCCATGCAATCACAGAAAATGACAGATGACATTTCAAACTCACTTTGTTCCATATAGCAGTCCTTGCTGTAAATTACCAAACCAATCACCCATGACTACTTCTTTCTTTCTCCTCCCTTCTTTTTTTTTTTTTGCGGGAAACACATGCAGATGGAGGGACAAACCTTCTCGGCATGACCCATCCGTAAAATTGGTTACATATTTCAAGGGCAAATGACAAATGTGACCTTGGAATGCACTCAATGCATGCGAGGTGAAATTAAATCAATGGGTTGCAGACTAATGGAGCCAGCAAGAAGATTCCTGGAGAAGTAGCATTAATACAGCTGGCCTTTAGTTTGACACCTTTTATCTCCACTGGAGCTAGTCCTGGTTTATTTTGGGTAACACAGACATTTTAACCAGGCTTCCTATAGATTATATATTTAATGAATTAAATTATCTCAGTCCATGAGATGAAGAAAAATAGGACTTTAATGCAAATTCTGCCCAACGTTCGACCTCTACGTCAGGCGTGAGATGCCCAGAACCCAAAATTTTTTTTTAAAAAGCACTGGGCACGACAAACGCTTCTTTTATCCTATCTCTGCAGAAAGATGTCGAGATGACCCTCAAGTCGGGGGCATTACACCAAATTAATTCTACACCGGTGTAACATCACCTTCTGCACAGCGAAAGTGCGCAAATTCACTCGATTTCAACCAAATGAGGAGGAAAGAGACAGCTCATCAAATGATGATAAATTGCCCCAAATTCATATTCATTTGGAAAATGTGATCTCATATGTTCATCTCATATGTCGCTTCTATCGGGTGGAACATTGACGTCAGGCCCTGGCTCCTCGTATTGTGAAGGAGGGCAAACCATGACCGGACTGGTCAATCATGCAGTCCTCCATGACTCATTGTCAGCCAAGTATTTACTCTGTAATGGCCCTAATCTGACAAAGTGACCATCTGTACAATGCAGAATTATACTATAGTCTGTTATTAGGCTAAGAGCAGGAAAAATAATTACTTCTTACTGCTCTGACTATTTCAAAGCAAAAGTAGAGACTGCGTCTAGAGGAGGAATGGTGTATAAAGACTAAGATCAGATCTCACAGTCTGTTTTTTGGGTTTTTAATACAAGATCATTTTTAGTTATGAGAGCTGAGGCCCTTGGACAGAAGCAAACGCTGTCTTTATTACACAAACTAGTGCAAAAACTCAACCTGATTATCACAGAGGACATGTCTGCGGTATTGAAGTGTCTAGTTATGAAATAATCACAATTATTCAAACATGAATACATTGGGAGTTCTGCCATAGGCCTTAGAAATAAAGGGATTTAAGCAAGCTTTATTATCACTGCATTTTGCACACACAAAAAATGTAATATTGTTCTTGAAGCCAACCTAATCCATGCAGAGTGACTACATACCATAAGATATAAAAGCTCTCACTGAAACTGATGAGCTCTGCGTGTGACTGTGTTGATGCAGATGTCAAAGCGAGAGTCATCCTTTGCCCCGTCCTTGATCTCTCCTCCCGACTAGCAGATTGAGTCATCCCTTACGGCACGTGGGCCACTATAAAATGGCAGGACATGGCGTCGGAGTCAATAATTAATGGATGTGTCCATTTGCTGGAAGAGTGATAAGATGTTGTAATCCTTTTCATCTGCCCCGTTTTCTCTTTCTGTCTTTCTCGCTCCTGCTGCTTTTCTTTAAATCACAGCTATCTGTTTTGTTAGAAGCTGGAGGCTAAGAGGGAGGTGTGACTTGCTGTGCCTAAATGCAACCAGCATCTGACAGTAAGACTCAATATTTAACACGCTGTCAGTCATCTGAAAGACAGATCACATCAAACCGAAATGGGAAGGGTAACAGAAAAAGAACTAAGAATTGAAAGCCGAGAGAAGCTGGTGAAAAAAGGGTGGAAAACTGTACAATCGTACACTTGGAGCGTCCAAAAATTGATGTCAGTGCACTGATGTCTATAGTGCCTACTGAGCGTTCATATGACCATACAGTAGCGTAGCTGATGTATGCAAGAGACGGGGAGCTGCGATGAAGCCAGCCATAAAATTGATCTGAACACAGAGGCCTTAAGAGCCCTCACACACACCTCAGCTGCTCCTGTGCACACACACAAATGCAGTCAGAGGAACAAGAGGATGCCTTAGAAAATGAAAGGAGGACCTGAGGATATTAGTAAAGCAATGAGAGCTGACCTTCCACGCTCGGGAAAGCAATATCCAACCGACAGGATGTAAATCCACAGCCTGAGTAATAACTGCTGTTTAGCTTACATACAGAATCCTTTTTATTCATGCATCTGTTGTATGAGTAATTTGGCTGATGTTTACTGCAGCCTGCATGCGGACACATTTTTGGAGGGGGTAATCAAGACTTCATGTATATTTTTACTGATGTGTAAATGGGAGAGATGGTTGAACTCCAAAGACATAATTTCTAAGATGATACTATAAAGTCAAAACCCATTATTTCACAAAAGTTTGCAAAGACAAACTGCATGGTTGTGTGTTTGACTTTCTGCACCTGTAGCATTGCCACTAAATGTGGCCCTGTACATCTGTATATGCACTTACCAGGCACTTTATTAAGTACGCTTTACTAGTACTGAGCTGGACTCCTTTTTGTCTTCCGAACTGGCCTAATTTTTCTTGTCCTGGGAACATTTCTCAGAGATGGTCCATACTGACATGATAGCACTACACAGATGCTGCAGATTTGTCAGCTACTCATCCATGATGTGAATCTCCTGTTCCACTAAAACCTAAAGGTGCTGCATTGAGTTCTAAAGACTATCAGAACTCAATGCAGTCATCTAGTTTTGTAACATGCGTTATCTGGCACCAACCACCAAGCTGCATTCAAAATCCCTTCAATCACCTTTCTCCATCATACCGATGCCCACTTTAAGGACGTTGGTCTTGGTTTCAATATTTTGTTTTGTTTTTCTTTTGCTCTCCTCTTTAAGTGTATGACCCCTGCCAGGATTAAAGATTTATATTTTAGATGCTACTCCCCTCTGTGTTTCTTTCAATGTGCTCTTTTAACATCTGTACTGAGCTCTCTTTGCCAGCATAGAAAACACTTACACATCTGTCTCAATAGATTACAGTTTTATATCGAGCACATGTATATACTTTTTGTTCAATGTATCTTTGCCCTTGGAGACATTCTGCAAGATAGATAGATAGATAGATTTCTCTCCCGAAATCAGTATTCTTCCCCTTTTGTAGTCCACCAAACAGGACACTAGTCCAAGCCTCCAATCCAGAATAACATAGCAAATTTGCAAGAATATATTATTAATTTCTTGTCTGAAATGGCAGCCACCATCTCTGACAAGTGCTTCTCACATTCGATTTTTTCTTTTTCATTTTCATTTTTCATTTCCTGCAGTGCACCTGAGATACAAATACTCACTCACTGCTCCCCCTCTGTGTTCCCAACCCTCTTTCCAACCATCTAAGTGGCCACATTGACAGGTCAGCTACACACACACACACACACTCAGCATATATGCACAGTCGCTCATGCAGACATAGACTCAATATCGTACCCTGTCATGCCGTACTCTGAATATATTGGAAAACAGCAACAAAAAAAAACAAATCACAAGAAGAGAAGCAGAAAATACGCTCTAAGACTGAAGCAGCAGCGCAAACTGGGATGATAATTTGGGAATTTAGATGTTTTGGTTTATGCTGCAAAAACACTGTATTTCTCTCCCTGCTCTGTCTCCATCTCAAGCGTTTTATTTGTGAGCCTCTCTTTTCTTTCTATCTCTTTTCCGTAAATCAAACGTCTTTGTTTTATTTTATCCATAAAACTGGAAACAGCCCTCAGTTCTTTGTCATATTACAAGCATGCTTATTTCAGTGAACCTACACAACTCACAGCGACATGGTAAAATTCTCACTCATTTTTCAATCGTTGCACCGACGATTTTATCTGTGGCACAGGCTGGGCAGTTTTTATTATCTTCTCACTGCTGTGTACCTACTTCAGACTATAGTAGTAAAAGTCACATGCATTTGCTAGTGTTTAGAAAGGTGACGATCTGATCTCTTAGCAACAGAACAAAGAGAAAAACACAGGACCGACATGATCAGTGAACGACGAGCATCTTTCTGTTAATCCTGCTAAACAGAAGATAAAACAGCTTCACTTTGGATGGTTTTATTGTTGTGTTTTGGAGTTTTTTTTGTCAAATACTGACATATTTTGACATTTATTGAATGCAGCTACATGATTATCCTTAATGGCTGACAGCTAACTGTGTCTGACGTAGCATATAAATCTAAAATTATAAGACTGTGAAATTGTCCCAATAACACATTGACAAAAGAGCCAAAAGCTTAAGTTCATAAAAAGGCGGGTTATGGTTTGTGTTAATGGTCTGGGTTACTTAATAATAAATAAAATACTTTATGCATAATTTAATTGTTTTCAAAAGTACCTGGGAACTCGGTGACGTGAATGCTTAAATGTGAACTATACTTTTAAAAGAATGGAAAACAAGAGTTGTAAGGGATTATGAAAGCGTAAGAAAATAAACATTAAGAAGAACATTATATTAAAGTTTCATCAGATATAGCCGCTTTGGCTGCAGTGCACACGACAAGGCAATTTTAACTTCTAACAAACCCCTCACATTAAAATATGTGTGACAGCCAGATGAGCGTTTGGAGGACTTATCTTTCAAAATCAATGCATGAAACCACAGTGAGCAGAAATACATTATTCGACGTAATATGAAAGTATTTATACTGACAGGGTTTATATTGTTCTTTATCTGCGTTTCCAGTCATGACATGGAGATGTGGCCAAAATCAAATCAGAACAAATGTGTCAATTGCTGGCTTGTGTTGCACTATGGAAAGTCGTGTAGACTCACACACAATGTGAAACACATCTATTTCAGCATAATTACCGGCTAATTAGTTGTCGCAGTTCGTTTACGATTCTATCCCAGCATTTCACCAGCGTGTCCTTCCTTTCTCAGTTGTCACCGGCCAAACTTTTGAACATGACTGAAGTCAAAATTTGATTCATCCAGCTTGCTGCTCATTAGCATAGCGGCCCTGTGACGGCTGATTAATCTGGTGCATCGCTGGCTTTGCACACAGCTGCAAAAATCTTTAAATAAATAGTTCTCTGAAAGTTGTTTTGACTGTTGATATTAATTGCAACAAGCCACGGGTTGCCTTCAATCAAATTAGTCCTGACAATCAAGCTGTTAAAGTGTGTGTGCCTGTGTTTCCCCCTACAGAAGAATCTTTTTAATGCATTTATATTAATTCATTATTTGTATCTCATTCAATTATTCTCTCACTGGCCCCAGTGGCAGTGTTGTGGCAAATTAAAGGCAGTTTGCAAAAAAAAAAGGACACACAGTGACAGATCTTCATTAAAATGATAACGCACTGCGTAAGCAGCAAGGCACCAACATGCACACGTGCTCTGTTTATCAGGGGCCATCTTTGGTTGATAATCTGATTATTTACAACAAGTAATGCGGCAGTGAATACATCGTGGTTACTGGGGAGTAAGAGGAAGAGATGGGAGCGATGTCTCGTGCATGCCGTTTGAAAAAGGATATTAAAAAAAGGATAGAACCGTGGGTGGGTGATGGGGGGATGCAGCACTGATTGGATAATTCTGTAGTTCTTTTTGGAGGTACGCCATAACAATAACTGTTCAAACACACTGAACAGCGTCCAACCTTCCTAAGGGACAGGACAATGATTGTTTATGCACAATTAGGCAAATTGCTAACTAAAAATATGTTTGTTTAGGAACAAATAAAAAAGGAAAGAAGACTAATGAAGTAGTTAGGGCGCACTTTCCAGCGGCAAGTTCCCATTAACGATCCTAAGAGTATTAAATGGACCTGAAGACTAATGTTTTAAAGATAACGGGTCATCCCACAACCCTGATTT
Source organism: Oreochromis niloticus (assembly GCF_001858045.2). Lineage (NCBI taxonomy): Eukaryota > Metazoa > Chordata > Actinopteri > Cichliformes > Cichlidae > Oreochromis > Oreochromis niloticus. The sequence goes on along the minus strand of NC_031985.2, from coordinate 25,851,284 downwards.
CCACATCTTTCTTTGCAGCATTTAGTTAATGATGAGGTGAGCATTATTTAAAGCAAAGTTCAAATGAGCTTCTCTCTTTCGCCTGGAGGCTGTTTCACTGGGAGAAGCTACTTAAACTTAATGGGTAGAGGACTACAGGGCAGGAATGAAATCATTTCCATTGGCTGGGCATCACTGCAAAAAGGTCCTCACCTCCATGTGGAAGGTCAACACATTCGCCCTGATAAAAATTTCCCTAAATCATTCACCAACTATTGTAATTAAGACACTCAAAGCCTTTAACTGGCAAATGCATCTCAGTCACAAATGTAAGCCTGTGGCATTGTGGGCAGAGTTGGCAAACATGTATAACAGCACATGTTAATTAATTTAGTGATCAATATTGTTTAAATGAAGACTTTGACAGTCAGAGGAATGAATTTCATGTTTCACTTCACCCAGAAATCTCAGAGGAAGGTCCCAGCATCTTGTTGAATCTGTGCCATGAAGAATGAAGGCAGTTCTGAAAGCAATCAGTAGGTGTCCTCCGCTAAGTCAACATCTGCCTAGTTAATAGATGTGGCATTAAGAAGGGTAGCAGTAGCAAAATCCACTCGATTCTCAAATGTGACACGGTTGAGAATTGTATCTAAACAGAGTTTACTAGCTGTCTTTGGGACTTTCATTACATTACATCACGATTATTTCTTTCATTTTTTCAAGCTATTGTTTAGGTTTAGATGGCCAGTAAAAATGGTTTGGACTAAAATGTACCTGCTTACAATGCAAAGCACAGGGTACATACCTACATTTGCTATCTTACAACAGCATTTAACTGTAGTTGATGTCTACATAGTCCTTGCTCTTTATGTCTAATTAAACTGTAGGATAATGGCCTACTGCATTGCTGCTAGGAGGTAGAGGAGATGGGGTTAAGGGTGATTATGACCATTCGTGAGCTGATTCAGGATTGATGTGTACAAAAAGAAATAAAGAATTCAAGTTGCATGTTATTAATTTCGCGCATATCGGAGGTAATTTCCTGAACTTGGGCTTAGCAAGTATGCTTTCCTTGTGACCATGCACACCTGTAATTTAATAGAAATGAAAACAAAGTTTGAGGTTAGTTTAAAAAAAACAAAGGTCAGAAAGAAATAAAACCCTAGACAAAGTTTCCAACAAAGTTTTGACACAAGCCTTAAGAGCAGTGAACAAATTAATCATGTAGGGTCACTCAGTTTGCATAGCTGAATTCCTCTCTGGGAAATCTCTGATGTCAGGTGCTGGTAGCACTCCAGGGAACTGGACAGGAACTTGTAATTGTGCCTAATTATGCACCTGACAGGACAGTTCATTTGCATACATTGCACGGACTATATTTAAATCTGTCTTTTGAAAACGAAATGGATTTAGAGCAGATAAGAAAAGTATTCTTTCAGAAGGTGAGCTCAGGTTTCAACGTTTTCTCTCATCAGACTGCGAGTCATGTTTGATGATACTTCAAACAAACGCCAGTGGAAAATAAAACACAGCTCAAGCCCAGAGACGATGCCTAGAAATAGTCCCTGTGATCATAGAAATCAAGCAAAGGACATGCTCAAGGCTCAAGAACATAAAGCAATCATTCAGCATTTTAAAAAGAATTATGACGTCCGCTGCATTACCTTGGGTACTGATCATAGGATGTATTTTTCCCTCCTGCTCAAACTTCGGCTGCAGCTGTGCAGGGACAGAAAGGACTCCAAGGATGCATGGTGTTGTATTTATTGAGGTTGCGGCGAACTTATTCATGTTAGGCCACCATGAGAAAGAAAGGGGGGAGATAAGAGGATAAGAGAAAGAAATAAAGTAGCAAAGAATTAGCCTTTTCTTCCCTGAAATACTGCTGTTTCTTCCAATCTTTGTACTAAGAAAGGTATGAATCTTCTCATTGGTTTCAGGGTAACAGAAAAATAGCTCTTCATGTATCTTTCTGTACTATTCCTGTATGATATACCACAAAAAAAGCCCAACTGAAAGTGTCTGAAATGGTAAAAATAACAGCCTGAAAGACACGGTGGAGTACCGGAGTACAAGAGGAACACCCACTTGCCCCCAATTATTTTATACAAGTCCATGTTGAAAACAATAACAGAGAAAAGGTGCAGCCACTTTAAAAGGCCATTCTTTTGTGATCACGCTCTCACCCCGTCTGTCTCTAAAGGCTTGTGGGCTATTCTGGGTGCTGGCCTCTGTATTATCCAGAGCACGAGCCTGTGGTAAGATGGGGTAATGTTATAAAAATGTCATGCAATATTGATGGGTGCAGGCGGTGGGATTTGTTATGCCTAAAGTGGCTGTAGATGCTAAGAAGCCAAAGAGGCACAAGTCTGTGAGCCCCTCGCGCCTGGTTTGTTGAACGAGAGAGAATGAGAGTGGCCGATATCGAAAGCAGGATGCAGATGACTACAGCGTGTGCGAGCGTGACACACACACACACACGCGGCACTCGAACTTAATAGAACAGGAGTGTCAAGACAAAGTCACAAATCCAACAGACTAATCCACGAGAAGCGCGGCCGTGACAAGGCCCTCGGTTTGGGTGAGCACATTCTCATAGGCACACAATAACGTGGCATTTTGACAAACAGCCTGCCAGAGCTGCTCTGTCCATAGAGGAGGGACATGAGCCAGCAAAAAGTACTCAGAGGCAGCGCTACTCTCTGGGGATGAAATCTGCACAATGTCCTGGAAGGCTGCACAGCTTCAAGGACAAGCACAATGAGCACAATGAGCACTTGAGCCGCTCCTGTCAAGCCGGACTGTGGCCCAAAATTAGAGTTTTCTGACGGGTGGAGGGCGTGATAAGCTGATGAGGCAGTTATCAGAAAATAGACTCGAATTAGGGCTTTTTGGCGGAACTGTGATTTTACATGAAGGGCTAATTACGAATGTGGGAAGGCTGCTGTGTTTTTTGCAGACTCTTGTCCAACTCCGATGATGTGAACGTTCCATTATTGTGACTGCGCGGCAGCATCAGTAGCTACAGATGTAACAAATATTTTATATCGTCCCTTAATTGAAACAACAAAAGGGCCGCAACACAGTGCGCTTCCGGATGAATTTGATAGTTACATAAGTGGATTTAAATATTTTAGCCAGTTTATTTTCTGCTCAGTGCGCTCATATTGTTATTTGCACAGAATTTGTCTTGCATGAGTTATGTTATGGTTGAAGTTACTGGGGCAAATAGGGAAAACAATTCTGTAGATCTGCTTTCAAAAGACTGCAAAGCTTCTTTGAAATATTTCAGTATTCTCTTTAAGCTCAGAAAAAAATCTCATCTAATAAAAAATTCCTCTCATCAAACTGCTGGTTAATGCAAATAGCTAAACAAGTTTGGACAAAAACAGGGAAAAGTTGCTTTTTAACTGTCAAAAATAAAAGAATTTAATAAAAATAAAATAAATTGGTAAACATACTTCTTCCCCAGCCCACTCTCCCTCTTTTCCAGCCCTTGTTGATGCAGATCATTCCTGCTGAGTGTAGATATTTGGGCTTGTTTGTTATGGCTGAAGTGTATCACTCACGAAGGCTCTGCTGCGCTGCATCGCATGAATTAATGATGACTGGAAGAAGGGAGAGATGGAGGGAGGAGGAGGAGAAGGAGAGAGAAAGAAAGGGAGCTGCAGAGCAAAGGCAGAGAGAGATGGACAGGAAAGAGAAACGGAGTCCGAGATTAGTCCGAGACATTAGAGGAGGCTCATTTTGAGAGGCAAAATGAGAAAAAGGATTGGAAAGAGAATGAGACGGTGCGGGGAGGAGGGGGGAGGGAGTGGGTAGATAGCGAGGAAAAGAGAGGGAGCGGCCTCTCTGTAGATTAGGCACATGGTCTTATCTTCCCTTGTTGTTTCGTGGCAGGATAATCATGGAACTCATTTGATTACAAGTGTCTCATTGAAAAACATGGCTTTTCATGAGTGTGCAGCCAAACGCTTCAATCACAACTGCATGGCATTTGGTAACTGAGGTTTGTAATGAGGACTAACTTCCTCTCCCACTTGACGTATAGCACCGCAGTCTCGCACTTCCTGGCGATTTCGTCCTTTTTGGAGTGCGTTCGAGAAAATGGATGGAGCTTTTGGAGTTTTTTTAGCCAGCGAGGCTCTGGCAAGTCTGTGTGAGGCTGCCAGTTGGTGCGTCTCTTGTGTGTCGCCACCATTTACGGTTTAGTCTGAAATAGCTCAACTGCTGCTAGAGGGAAAATTCAATTGGAGTAAAACATCCAAGAGGTTGGACACTGATGACTGGGAATGCTGACTTTTCATCTGGCGCCACCGCTGGGACCAGATATATTGTAGTCTGCACAAGACTGATATTTGTGGTACGGGGTGAAATGTTTTAGTGAGTGTTAGGAAACTGCCATTAAATTTGAAACAGAAAGCACACTGTGAATTTCAATAACTGACAATCTTGTGGCTGTTTAACTGGTGGCATCACCAAGTCACAATGTCTATTTGTTTTGTAGTACTCAAACAATGATCACTCGCTGAGCCCTGTGATTGTGTTTAGTGCTGATTAGCAAATATTATACCCACTAAAGACAGCCTAAGCTGTAGCAAATGTTAATGATAATTAACATTTGATAATTATATATAACAATAATATTTTCATGTTGTGGATTTTCCCAGTTGAGGTGGTGGCAGCCTAAATTTACTTTTGCAGTTGTAACGCTATCAATGTGTAATTAGAATATGTGATTTATGCTTTTTAATAAACTGTTCTACCACTCTTAGCAATCAGGGATTAAAGAAAATAAACACTATAACTGACACACATCAGTAACTATTAATCCTTTATGTCTAAATCTTGAAATTTTTTTTGAAAGATATTTCTTTCTTTTTTTCTTCTTTTGGAAAATGAAGTGTTTTTATCAAAAGTTTATTTGTATTATTAAATTTGCTACATCTGGATTAAGGTTCAGGCTAGTGCTTATGATGGTTTAGACCTCAGAGAGATAAGGCAGTGTTAGTTAGCAGGTTGAAAGTGATCCTAATGTAATCTCAAGTTTTGTCATCTTATGTTCTTTAGCAAGAACATTTCTTTGCTTTCTCTTTCTCTGAAAATCAGTGTTGTAAAACTTTAAAAACACACTCTCCCTGCTTTCGGAAACATCTGTGAAGGATAAGTCATACATTTATTAATATCAAAGAAGTGATTTATACATTCTAAACTGATCGACAGTTCAACGTTTGATATAAACAATTATTATTAGAGGATTCTTGGCCCAGGCCAACCATGTTGCTATGATGTCCATGGACACACATGAACATTTCTTGCAGTATGTTTTGCAAGTTTAATGATTAAATAGCAGCTAAATACTGCCAAACACTCTGTAAGGACTTTCAAGGAATTTATGTAAAGCAGCTTTCACACTGTGAGGTCAAAACAGTAATTGAAAATTTAGAATACTGATTCAGTAGCTTGTTAAAGAAAGTTCACAAATCCATATGGTCTATCCTTCATGCATATATTACACCAGTGTTTCCCAACCACTGTGCGGCGGCACATAGGTGTGCCATGGAAGATTATCTAGTTCCACCTGATTAGTACTCTAAGCGATCTGCGTGAGTAAAGAGCAGAACAATTACATCCTCTTCCACTAGAGGGCAGTACAACTACCTGCTCTAATTAAATGGGTTGCCAACTGCCAATGAAACAGAAGAAGATGAAGAAGAAATTAGATAATAGTCATGCTGTGAGAGGACGAAGCGTGCAATAGCAATAGATAAATATTTTAAAAGAAAAAATACTACTTCTGACCTGGGTCCTGGAGAAAACTCCGACCCAGATGAAGGCTCCAGCGTGAGTAGTGTTCAGAAGAAAGCAAAAAAGGTATACTGAGGACCAGTGTTGGTCAAGTTACTTGAAAAAAGTAATCAGTTACTAATTACTGATTACTTCCCCCCAAAAGTAATCCCGTTACTTTACTGATCACTTATTTTCAAAAGTAATTAATTACTTAATTACTTAGTTACTTTTTAAAAACACAATTTACAACCTGAATAGGTGATAAAGCGATAGATCTTTCAGCCCAATTCTACTTTTTCTGCATAATCCATCATACAAAATGTAATCAAATGGAAATGTCTCTTTTTAAAACTTGTTTTATTAGTTTTAATCTTTTAACTTTATGCATCAAGCAAAAATTAAATTATATGCAACATTCTCTGACTGGAAGAAATTTGTTTAACATTTAAACCTATTTTCTGCACATTCCAGCACATAAAATAAAATATGTTTTTGTGTTTACACTCACTATTTCAAATAGATGCAAGTAAAACACAGCAGAAAATAAATAAAGTCAAAGGCTAGTTGCTCTATTTTCACCTGTAAAGCAGGACTGGGGTAGGCGGAGGTTTACCCTGGTGCAGGTGTGCCGCAGCGGTCAGTTGAAGACTCCGTGAGTTTCTCTGTGAATTTCCCATTACAGTCGTAGCGCATTCTGTGCTTGCTTGGAAGTTTAGGGGTTTTTTTCGCTGTAAAAAGAAGTTTTCTTCCCACGCACAACAGACACTAATGTTTTTGTCACTGTTTACAGAATCAGACTCAAAATAAGGTCAGTACTTCCACGCTTTAAACGCTGCACGCTCATACTCTCTCCCGCACTCGATATATTATCCATTGTTGATCTGACAGACAGCTGTTGTCACGAACGTCGCACTCGCTTACGTCACTGTCATGAGACATTCTCGCAAAAAACTCACGGTTTTAGTAACGCAGTAACGCAGCGTTCCTACGGGAATGCAATGGTAATCCCTTACATTACTCGTTACTTGAAAAAAGTAATCGGATTACAGTAACGCGTTACAGCCCATCTCTGCTGAGGACAAATCAAACCAATTCCGCTAAACCTGGTGGGCGGGGAAAATTTATCAATATGCTTTTTATGACTTTATTTCTGTTTGGTGGTGCCGTGTGATTTTTCTAATGTGAAATATGTGCAGTGGATCCAAAAGGTTGGGAAACACTGTACTACTTGTCTTTGAGATGGTCACTATACTAAAAAAACAACTGTTCAATAAAATATGCAGCAATTGAAAGACGCTCTTAATATCCAACTACACTAATTTAAATAAAAACTCACAACTTCTCTGTATTGTCCTCATTATTGTTCCTCCGGCTACTCTGGGAAAATGAGAAAAAAATGAAGGCTAAATCATCGGCCTCCAGAGAGTGCCTGATCTTTGTTTTACTTTTGAAGTACGACTGTCTCTCAGCAATTTTAAGCAATTTCCTCTTTTAATACAAGTACAATTCATTTCTTACATTAAAACATTCTCAGGTTCCTCACATATTACTCAGCTCTTTGACTTTATGCGTTCACTGGGAATATAACATCACCGTCGTGTGATGTCGACATGCCAAGTGCTGTTACTGAGAAAGACAACGCTGGGGAAAGAAAAAAAGAAAGAGAAACATTCAGAAGAAGAAATAAGATGTGATTTGTAGTTAAATCCATTTGTTAGATTCTGGAGTTTGTGGTTGGCTTCAGAACATGCATGCTATACACCCCTAATGATATATCTTTGTAAAGTCTCAAAAATCTCGAGTGAGATGACATTTAAAGAATGTCACTTGGTGTACATGGTTTAAACTCCAGTTATAACACAACTAATAAGAAAGCACATGTGGTAAAGGTCACTTGTGTTGGTAATACAGCAGAGATTTGAGTTTGAGGATCACACGTGCCACTAAGTCAAGTGAAAGGAATTCACACCCTTTGCTCTGTGTCTTTGTAATGTGTAAGAAAAAAACTGTTTTAGGTGGTTTCCTTTGTTTTTTCTTTTTATTTTATACTGCTGCTGATAAAAGATACCAGTAAGAGTTATTTTTTTTAACTCATTCATACATATCCACTTTTTCAGTGATATTAACAACAAAATTTCCTTAATAAAAGTAAAACAAAAATTTTAGAGATTCATCCCACTTACCAAAGTTACACTTTGTATACCTCCTTCATAACCTGGGTCCCTGTCATCATGTCCTAAACCTTAAAGAATGTGGTGTTATTCTTAAGATCAAATCTGTTGTTCAAGCTAACTTACACTAAGTTCAACTCGTCAGTCAACAAGGATATTTACTTATGATATTTGTTTTTTGGAAAATGTGAGATGACACTCTGGGTTCTTTTGTGACCTCCTGGATGAGTCACCAGCTTGCTGTAATGGATGTGGAGTAATTTTGGCTGGCTGGTCACTCCTGGGAAGGTTCACCACTTTTCCAAGTTTTCTTTATTTGTGGATAATGACTGTCAACATGATTTGTTATAGTCCCAAAGCTTTAGAAATGGCCTTGTAACTCTTCCCATACTGATAGATGTCAATGACTTTCTTAGCTGTTTTTTTTATTGTGGCGTGCTGTTACTTTTTGAGATCTTTTAGATTTTAAATTCCATTAAATGTAAAGTTTTGCATTAGACTTACATAACAAAATTACATGGACATTTCACATTTAATTAGATTATTTAAAGTTAACATTTTGGGCATAAATTGTCTTTTAATGTACTTTTAGCTAAATAAGGAGGCTTGCTTAAAATTTATGTAGATCAAAAGAAATTCTTCATGTGGCTGACAAAGTCAGACCGAGAAATATCCAGATATGGCCTTATTGTATTGGATATGTGTTCGGGGTTATTGTCATGCTGAAGAATGAAGCGTTTGCCCATGAGACGGTTATTATGATTACCAGATATTATTAAATGGTGAATCAAATCTGTTGGTACTATCCTGCATTCATAATTCCATCAATTTCGACGGCATTGCTAACACCACTGGCTAATGTTGGCAATCTGGCGCCAGTTGCTTAAAAACAGTCTCCAACCATGACACAGCCTTTACCGTGCTTTACAGGCTACTGTAAACACTCTTTATTGAACCTCTCTCCTATCATACTGACACATTTTGGATTCATCTCTCCGTTATGAGTCTGCTTCTTGTGTAATTTAGAATACCCCAGCCTTTTCTCCATGTTTACCTTCCTTAAAAATGGTTCCTTGACAGCCCACACTAACATATCAGGACATGCTGAGACTGAAAATGTTTTCATTTTTGCTTGTAGCACTACTGAAATCCTTTTTTTTTCAAAGGTGACGTCCAAATTTGTGTTAGATTACTGTGAAGACTCATCATTCCTTCCCACTAATCATTGCAGCGCAGATCTATTACCTCAAAGCCTGCTGGGGAAAACATTCTGCTGAAGACGCACTGCTCATCTGCCAGCATATTTTACTCTCCCCCTCTAGAGATGTCTCATAAGGTGAAAATGAAATATGAGAGTAATCAATATCAAAGTGTTTTTTTCTGTCTCGTGAAGAGTAATTACCATAGCCACATCTAGATAAGAGTGTGATTTTTATTACTGGGGAAGCATGCTGTAGTTGTTAATGGCTCTATTCACTGTCACACTTACCTATAAAAATGGTTTTTATACCTCAGTAGTGAGGCTAATGAATCAGTACTCATATGAATATTTGATCTTAACTTGTTGTTGTTAACATGTCCGCATTAAGCAGACCCTTCAGGAGAATGTTCAAAAATGCACATGCTGCCTGGATTTGTTGCATTATATTAAATTTTACATAAAATAGTGAATTGAACTTTAGTTGATGCTTATTTCTTCATCAAGTGAAGCAGAAACCGTTTAAATTGCATTCTGCAGAACATCAGGGTTTCCTCAGATGTGTAAATATAAACACTTAAATGCTTGTTAGCCAGCTGACAGCCATTTAACAATTTTAATTATTAAATGATCCTTTTAGAACTTATACTTAAAGCTGGATAGTTGATGAAAATAGCTGATTTAAAATTAATCATACAAGTTTGTTTTTTTAATATAATTATTTAATATCGATAATTTTTCTTAGACCCAGCATTTTACGTGATCATAAACTGAATTTGTTTTTGGCTACCTCTTTATGTATTGACTAAATGATTAATAGATTAATCAAGAGAATTTGTGGCCAATTTATGCATATTGAAAGGCTGTGAGCTGAAGCTCTAAATCATCAAGGAATAGTTTTATCTCTTGGGAAATTATCTGGTTTCAATTGAGTTTTGGACTGTTGCTCATATAAAACAAGCAATTTAGGGTCACACCATGCAGAGTTCCTTGCACTGCGCTCGAGCACGATTGTCCTTCCTCCCCACTCCACCACTGGGCTACACTGAACACTGTGCTTAACGATCTGTGAGCTTCATTTTATCTCAGCAACTCAACTTTTCTCTCTCCCTCTGTCTCTCGCTCACCGTTGCACACCCCCAACTTTTGCAAAGCAGTCATGCAGAGCACAATGAGAATCTTGAGTTTGTGCATTCTGTAGTTTAATTGGGTTTGTTTCTGGAAGCAGTGACACACTGTCCTCTAATATGCCCAATAGATTTATGAATTACTTAAGTTTCATGCTTGGAGCAGTTTTGTGTACCGTGACTGAACCTGATTTTTTCAAGTGGATCAGGGACTTAACCCTTTGTAACAACCCTTATTGGGATATAGCACCGCTAGGGGGTGTTGTCCTACTATTGTAGTAGTTGGGGAGACTCCTAGTGTGTGTGAGTGCAGCGGAGGCCATTACATGCTGCTTATGTGTCTGGGGGGCGGGGGCAAACGTGCCTGGGTATAATATGTATTGTTAAGTGTGTGTATCCTAAATTTCAAGATCTAGGAAGTTGTGATGGAAATTCTTTTTAAATAACAGAGCTAGTAAGAACGTTTAAAAAACAATAGAATGATAAATGATTAGTAGGGATGCACAATTCTGTGGAGATGTGAAAAAAATATATATATATCTGGCTAAGTTGCAACACCAATAGCAATATTTTGGCTTTTGTTGTTATTTATAGTACTGTAAAAAAAAAGTCTTTCCCCACCCCTTGTTTCCTTATCGTTTGCTAGGAAATTGGGAAATAGGTGCAGCGACCATTAAAACAAGAGAAAATATCTTTGCTGTGATATCAGGTTGAAAACTGGGTTGGACGTCGGCTATGAAGATGATGCTGCTGTAATGTTGAGATCCAGGCTCTGGGGAGGTCAATCTATAACGCATAGTGTTCCACTGTCTGTTTTTATATCCATTTATGCTTTTACTTTTTTGTGTTCATAAATCCATGAGTGCTGAGAAGATCTTTTACACCACTGGCTGAAATGCAAGCCCACACCATGACAGAGCTTCCACTGTGTTTTACAGATGACTGTAGACACTCACTGTAATCCGGTCTTTAAGTGATGACGTGATGAACCCAGCTTCCAGGTCCAAACTACTCTGCGTTTATCAAGGCTGTTGTGGTTTTAACATGTTTTAATGCTTTGTATCTTGTTCTATTTAATCTGAACAAGCCCCTAAAAAGGCAGTGATCAATGCCAGCCTCTCTTGGTTTTTATTGCTGCTATTCATTTTAAAGCTCAGTTTTTAAAACCTTTCAATATAACTACAGCCTAGCCCATTCAGCAGTATATTAATGACTAACCTCGTATTGTGTAGATTATCTCAGTTGTTCTCCTGACTGAAGTTTGGTCCGTTTACAGCATCCTGCCATGCGATTGCATTTGTCCCTAACCATCGGGAACCCTCACGCTAACTTTTATCGAGTGGAAAGAAGTTAGCGTTCATCCTCCAGCTTCACTGTGCTAATGTGTTTATATTATGTGTTTATACCTGTGTAGCTGGCCACCATGTAGCACATCATAATGTACCAGCTAGCCAAACTTCACTAACCCTACAAACATCACTGCTGTTTAGTTTCCTGTCTTCACTTATGTCAGAAGTGAAATCCCTCAGTAACAATATGGTATATTATGTGTAGTTGGAAACAAGCGAGCTAACTTTCTGCTAACTTCTAACTCCGTTAAATTTGATAAATCCTGTTTTCATGGATGCCTGGATGTTAAACTTAATTGTTACAACTGGTAGAGCAGCCACACTGATCATTTTGTTAAAGATGAAAGAATTTAGGCAGTTTTTAACTCTCAGTGATGCTGCAGTGTTCATTTGACTTTGGGACCTGAAGCAGTGTTTGGACCTGGAAACGGCTAATGACGTTAGACTTGAAGACCGGATGCCTCTTTCCTGACCTCCTCTGTACAGACTGATGATGATTTGAACCAAAAATTTTGAAATTAGGATTCATCAGTCCGTCACATCTGGTGCCATTCATTTCCATTCAGTTTTTGTGTAATTTCCACAATTCTTGACAGCCATCCTTCCACTGAGGCTATTTCTGACCATTTCATTTATGTGTAGACACAATAACAGACAACTGGTTCATCCCTTGGGTTGCAGTAGTTGCCTGTTTCTTGCTTGAATGATTCAGAGATCATTGCGAAGCACTTCTGTAATGAAAATGAAAGGAAAAGCAGCCAATGTCCAAAGAACAGCTTTGAAAGGTATTCAGAAAGCCTGGGGAACTATTCCTCAAGATCCTTTTAAAAATGACAAGAAAGTCCAACTCCTTGGAAGCAAACTATAAAGAGTAATTTAAGACACAACAGTATTACGCTTTTTATAATAGGAAACTATTTGTTTTTTATTGTTTTCCAACATGTAAGTTAAAAGATAAATGCCATCTTATTTTAGATAATGCACCCCCCACCAACACACACACACACACACACATATACATTCCTCCAAAAACAAAGGGTTGTGCAAATGGGTAAAAAAAAAAAAAAGATAAAAAAGAAATATGATAATAAGTATCCTCTTCAGTTTAACTGAATAAGAAGTAGCTATCTTCGAGGATATAAACCAATTTCTTTCTTTGGATATTTTTAAGGCCACGAATTATGCAATAATACAATTCAAGAATCAAATAATAAAAACAAAACAATAATAAAATCTAGTTGTTGTTGTTTTTTTTACTTGAAATGCCAAGTTCAAATGTCTTCAGCAGTGCTTCCGTCTCACTCTCGGTCAGTACACTTCTGTCAGTGCTATGCCCAGAGCTTCATCGCAATAACATTGTTCTTGAGAATCTCTGAGAGTTCGTCTTTCATCTGGCTGTCTAGCCGTCTGGTGTCTACAGAAGCAATCCTTTTAAAAGCCTCTATAAGAACTACAGTACACAGCCAATGTAGCAGAGATGATTAAACGCTGTCTGCCTGTCTGGGTTTGTGTGTTAATGTGTGTGTCCATGTTCCCCTTGTATCCCTCATCCTGAACATTAAACCCTTTCCTCCTCACTCCTGCTTCTTACCCATTCTTTTTCCCTTCATTTTCTCCACAGCGTGTAATAATATGAGCAATGTCAGATCCACCGAGAAATGCTTACCATTTGCAAAGTGATGAAGAGAAAGACAATGAGTGGGAGCAGAATAACGGGAGCGATGGTGAAAATAAACCAGGCTTCAGGCAACGTTAGGGGCGCTCAGTGTCATCAAAAGTGACGGAACAACAGCGGCAACGTGGATATTTAATCATGGCCGGAGATGCAATATGCAAGTATTCAAATCCACGCAGGCGTTCATGCACGTCCACATTTCCACTGTTAACTTTTCTTCTGCGCACTTCAAAAAGTGTTGATTTACCATAAATTCTATTTCTGTGTATTCACCAGCAACCTCAAAAATATGAGATACAGAGAGGGGGGGGGGAGTGAGGGTTGGAAGGAAAACTCCAGGCACATTTTGAAACATTTTGATTTGCATTTTTACACAGTGTCAGCAGTATTCCATCTCCCTCTAATCAAAATATGTCAAACTTAACTCCTCTCAATGCTCCGCTGTGGTGCAGAGAGCCTGTGTTTGTATTCTTCCTGCTGGAAAATAGCAACAAAATAAAATTCTTATGACATCTTCGCCTGCAAGCCATCAAGCCTTTGTCGCCCTAAAAATAACGCCTGGCTGCGGAGAATTCACCGTCGGTAATGTACATTCCCACCCCACCCTTCGCCCTCCGTCTCCAGCACCAGAAAAAGAACCTGGAAACAAAGTTCAATATGGTTGCTGGTGCTGGCGTCAAATCAGAGCAGGAGGTAATGCTGGCGATACATCATCATTACAGAATCTCTAGGAAAAAAAAAAAATAGTTCAAATAATGAAACTTCTTTTTTGCACTTTGCACAGGAACACCTTATTATAAATCACACCTAACTCATCATCGGATCGTTCATTTCTCTCCCCACTCTAATTCTCAGCTCCTCCTCATGAGAGTGAGGGGAAGAGTAATATATATGGAATCTGGTAGATGCCAAAGGTGTTGTTTTGACAGTGCGAGGGGGAACAAGAGCGAACGGGGCGGTGGGTGGGGGCACGGTGGGTGTGGAATGACGTGGAATGATAAATGCATGGCAGAGGTGGAAATGACTTCCACCTGATTTGATATGGAACACTCTGCCTGTCCCTCTTAATCTCACAGAGCCGGTAACATATTCATTGGTACTGTCAGACACACTGCGTTATAGGCTAAAGGTGGGGAGTGTTGCCACCTGCTCTTATCTGTATAAACCCACATGCAACTTTTGGCATCTCAATACAGCAAACGCAAACTGCAATATAGATCTTAGTGCAGGTGAATTTACCTTGTGTATAACCTGATATGTAAGTCTTTTTTTAACTTAAAAAGTTGTTGTTGTTTTTTTTAAGTAGACATTAAAGTGTATTAAAGCTGAGCCGCTCAACTATCTATAAAGATAGCTATTCTCGTCAGAGAATCTCTATTTTTATACTTTTGTGTAGCTCTCCCTGTGTCTATGTTTCTCTGAGACACACACATGCATGCTCAAATTCCCTGCCTCTGCATCAAGTAAGCTGCTGCCAGTGATATAGAGAGGCTGCAGAGGCCCCAGCTGACCCGGGCTCCGCTGCACTATGAATCTTTTATCACATCACCTCTGCAACAGTTGCTCTCTCCACTCCGCCCTCCCCGCCTTCTCTCCACTCTGCTTCCTCTTCATCATCAAACCGCAGAAACACCCATATAAACAGGTTGCGCACTTTTTAGAGAGCATTTTAAATAAATCATTACCATAGTAATCATCGGCCATTTGTGTCATTTCCAGAAGATCGCCGCCCTCCATCAGCCTCGCGAGCACCTTCGTGTTACCTTGTTTCTGCCCACTTTATGATAGAATCTTAATATGAAAATTCATTTTTGTAAATAGCTTCTTTTTTTGCCCAGAAGACTATAGCTAGCAAGGTGCAGACGCTGCTTGTAGCAGCACTTCCTTTCATATTTTGAATGGAATCAGCTTGTGAGTGTGTGGAAAAGGTGCACGAAATGTAAGCACGAATTAAAAGTATAGAAATGATAGAAATCATTTGGTTTACTGTTTTGGTCTTTAAAATGTGTAAAATCTGTTCTTAGTGTGGACCCAGTGTCTGCATCTGTTAAGTCATTTCCTGTTTTATTTTGTCAGTCGCTTTCTTTGTGAGGTTCTGCTGATTTTACTTCCTGTCTTTGTCTGTTTCCCTCCAATGAGACTGTCTGCCTTGGCCTCACTAGTTACACCTACTGTTTGCTTCTTGTTGATATGTAGCCCTGTGCTCTCCTTGTTAGCTGTCAGTCTAGCGGTTTACCAACTGCTAATCTGACCAGTTTGCCTCCCCCTATTCTTTTTTCTAATGAGTCATCGCACAATTCATACCTTTCTTTAGTTTTTTTTTTCAATATCATTCAGCTTTAATTTTGTTTGTCAGTCTTGGGTTTTTTATTTGATCAACTTTTATCAGCATCAGCACATAGATTCCTTACTGTATACTAGAGCTGGGCGATATAAGATTTTTTCATATCACGATATGTTTTTTTCATTTCAGGCGATAACGATATATATCACGATATAAGCCAAATAACTATATTTGTAAGATTTAAATGTGCCGTTGCTCACAAGTAAAATGTGAAATAATCAGCAGCCTGTTTTGATTTAAATATTTATTTCCCATAATAAGTTCAACAGGGCAGATGTACTTAAGGAACATGAGACTTCAGTTTCAGATAAATAAAGGCAAATATTGCAAACTACACAAAAGGCAGCCGCTAAAGCGTTTAAGTTTCAAAATAGAACAAACAAAACAGACCACTAAATTGTCAATTCCACTTAGAAACAAAATTTTAATTCTAAAAATAAATCTTAGTTTGTTTTACAGAAGAACAGACAAAATTGACTAACTTTTGTCAATATCAAATAAACTGAGAACTAAGAGGAAATTCTCAATCTCTCCTTGTTGTATAGCTTAGCTTTTCAAACAGTTTTAACAGTTACTTTAGTCTGACAAAAGCCGAATGACGAATTAGCGCTTTCAGTCAGAGATTGAGCATGCACCGCTTTATTGTATTTCCAGACTTGCTTTCGGCACAATTTACAGTGCGCGCTACTCTGTTTTTTGTCAGACTTGAAATAGCTGAAATACCTTCACACTACGGAACTTCTGTGGCCCTTCCGTTCGACAATCTCTCCGGCATTGGAACCATCATCTGTTTTTTCTTCAGTAACCTTCGCTCACGCTCTCAGTTGATTTTTCTCTAGTCGGCGCACTCATTTCCTCCATTACCTGGGCAGCCCGGCTGGCTGCTTCCCAAACAAATACACATGTGCGCCTTGGCACTTGTGCTGTACGTAACAAGTCACGTGACGTGACGCTGCGGCTGTGATTGGTTCAGCTCTGCGCTACTTAATTTTGATTGGCTGTTCTTTTTTTTTTTTTAAGAGGACAAGAGAGATGAGGCCTATCGCAATAGTTTAATTTTTCTATCGAGAAAAAGTTATTTCGCAATACATATCGTTATCGTTCTATCGCCCAGCTCTATTGTACACACTAAAATGACTACAGTTACTACAATTCAGTACTTCAGTTGTGCTAAACATGTAGCCCCCTGTTTTGCAAGCATTACATTTTTCTTTCATCAATTTTAAATCTAACTTTGGTTCCTTTTGTTCTTAAGTCTAATTTTGCAATATTAAGTAGATATAGGCAGATAAATCCAAACACTGATCGTATCTATCATAGATATCGATCTATCAATACTAATCAATCAATCAATCAATCAATCAATCAATGCTGATATTGGTACTGGATCGATTCTAGTGCGATAGGATTGATACTTTTTGTTCAATATTAATTGAGTTAATTTTTGAGTTAATTTTTGAGTTAATTTTTGAGTTAATTTTTGGAAAAAATGAAAACACACCTCAAACGTACACTATAAAAAATGTCTGAACCTTTTTGGTGTTGACTGGCATGTCTATTTTATTTATAGCCTATAGCACATTATAAGAACACAAGTTAAGCCAAAGTGCCTCAGAGACAGGCACATTTATATTCCAGGTTTCCAAAATAACCCAGTTCAAAATACATAAAAAGCTCAAAGGTGTATTATAATTACTGTGGAAAGTAAAAATCACAGTTATTTAGTGTTCATTAAAATGTGTTCAGAATCTGCAAACTGATGGTGATTCATCTCAGAAGTCATGACACGCTGCTCTGCCCTACATAAGCTGCCTTTATACATTTAAAATATTGCTATCTGTATTGGTATCATCAAATACGGGCCCTTTATTTACTTAGTATTAGATTGATGCCAAAGTTTGCAGTATTACACAGCACTAGTATTTAGTTTGTATTTGTTACAGAACCTTAAATTCACAGGGGTAAAGACCCAGGTATGTTTTTGAGCTGCAGCTTTTTCAGTTCCTGTATTAATGCCTTTAATTCAAACTTTGATTTAACAGCAAGTGACAACCTCAAGAGCTGAAAAATGAAACAGGAATAGAAAAGCCAAAAACAAGTTCTCCTACAAGCCACTTGAGGCTGGTTCCAAGAGAAAGTCAAACCCTACAAACTCTACCGTTCACCCTCTAAGGTTTAAGTCATCGGTGACAGCCCCAACCCTAAACCTGATTCTAACTCCAGGTGATACGAATATGTAATTTTGGGTGTTTTACACTTGTTCTCCCGAGTCCTGGCTGTCAGGGAACAAAGACAATAATCATTGTAAGTGATACACATGAAAAAACTGTTCCCATTTTGCCTTTCTTCAAAATATCGGTGTTAGGGTTAGGGTTAAAACCTCAGAATACCCAACTTTAGAGCAAAACAACAGCCTCATAAAAAAATAATAATTTCTGGTCTTTTATTGCCAATTTATCCCTTAAAAATGTACAAGGGGTAAATGTTTTTATGTCTCACCCTTTTAGACTGTATTAAGGCTCTAAGTTATGCATTAATAGGGGTGTGGTACTTTGAATGGCTGCCAGCACAGGCAGGCTTAGCATCTTGCAGTTTGCTTAGTGTCACCTCAACTAACTCATGTCATTAAATTGGACCTCTCAACCACACTCATGGCATTTGTGGATTTTGGGGCATTTTTAATGCAATTATCTGTCATACAAATGCTAGCTGTTTGTTGAACTTTAAATGCCCATCAATGTAGTGTGTATTCCAGTTCTTTCAGAGTCATTGTCATGCTGAAAAATGAAGTACAACATCTCAGAAACCAAGATATATTATTGCTTAAAACCACTTTTAAAAATATCAAGAAAGTCTGGCTATTGGAAGCAAAAATATAAAGAAATGAGTGTGGTTCTGGACCTTTGCACAGAACTGTAATATTTTAATATTAGCCAATAAGTTATTGTAGCACTCTGGTCACTTCTGGTTCCAAAAAACTCAAAATGTCGACAGCCACAGGCGTCAAACCAACAGGTGGCGTCACAGTGGCTATGTAAATCTTTTAAACACAACTTCTGCCTAACAGCAGTATCATTGCAAAGTTCGAGCTGTTATGAGCATTGAACAAGTTCTGTTATGGGGGGAACTTAATGATGACATTTTTCATGAGCAGAGACTTTAATAAAACACATCTGCTTGAAACATCTATTAATGAATGGCTTGAAGGTATCATATATCAATGCAGAATATAAAATACACATATCCCTTAATGATTTCATTTTTATTCACTTAGTCTTGTAGCTGAAATAGGCACGTCGATCACATTTTGAATTACAGAGTTAAAAATTGCAGCTGTGAATTCACATACTGTGCACTGCATGCAATAACTGTTGGGCAAAACATCAAACCCCAACAATAGCTGCCTGTTATGAGCATTTTATGCTGCTTGGGCCAAGGCTTATCAAAAAAAAAAGAAAAATAGGCACTGCTTTAAAGAAGAAAAGGATGGCATTTCTCCTCTGTTTTCCTCCAGTGTTAGATGGTAGGAGGAGGAAGAGGAAGGACTGAGAACTAACGGTAGGGAAAATGATAAGCAGGATAAAGAGTCACCCTGAGCCCACGCACAACTATGTAAACACTCAAGCACCACCAACACATCTTACAAGCCGCATTCAAATTCAAATGCCTATCTTCTTAACCTCCACTCATTCTTGACTCTGCTGTCACTCCATCCCGTGGCAGTCCGGAGAGAAGGTGTGGTGTTCAATTATCCCTCTCTTTACAGGACAAGTGTGGCGACCTTGGCCACCCCGGCTTAACTTTAAATGAATAACAGAGACGACTTTTATGTGAAATGTGAAACAGTACGGCACATGACAGGCAATTACTCTTGGCGATGTAAGTCTGTCAAGAGGTCACTCCTGCCGCCATTGTTGTTGCGCACGGCTCCACCCGTTTGCCTGACTTTTGATAGACATTTCTTTAGAGTTCGGGCCGAGCGTTGCTGGCAGTTTGTGGGTGTGTCTGGACAGAAACTCGATATGTGGCCAGTCCAAGTATGAATGAACTTGGAGATAAAGATGGAGGGAGGAGGAGAGAACGTGAGGGAGGTCGAGGGAGTGAGACAACAGCTTTAGAAGTGGCAAAGAGGGAGAGATAGACTTAAAAAAAACATGACTCCCAAAGACTTGAACAGCCTTTGTTGTGAGGTTTTAGTGAAATAAAGCTGTAATTTATGCATGCCAGAGTCTTTTAATTTCTATTTACATGCATAACATATTATTCACAGTTAGCCACATCCAAGTCCTCGGAGGCATCCCGGACTGCGTGATGAAATCTTGAGTGACAGCGAAACACCAACGGCTGATTACAAAAGCGCAGTGTCATTTTGGGAGAAACAGAAGACCCTGCATTTTAAAAATATAAACACAAGCAGGCGTACTATGAAAGCGCGCACTGTCCTTCTTTTTTTTAAGTCAGTGTAACTGCATCCCATTTCCCTATTGGGCATCAGATTGCTGCTCATCGCTTCCATAAAGAGCAGAGAGAATTTGCAAAAACGGGAGGAGCTCTTTTCCCATGGGCCCCAATTAAAACTTCCTTTGGCAAAGTGGCAGCTTTTTATCCCTCGCTTTTCCAATGTTTTTTTTCTTTCTCTCTTTCTCTTTTCGCCGCATCTCCGAACAAACTGCGGGAAAGAAGCTGTAAAATCAGGCTTTTAGAAACTGAGAGCCAAGCGAGAGGGGAGATAGGGTATAAGACGGAAAGAGCAAGAAAGCTATTAGACACGCATTAGTCAGAAATTATTGAATAATTTCAAATGTTAAAACTCCATATCTGGTATTCAGAGGCATTATTATACAGTTTGCTTGAACCTTAGGGAATGAGTGGACTGCTTATGTAAAACAAGAACGGCAACTAGTGACTGGAGTGCAGTTTATGATGCCAAGAAGGGGTTTTTCAAGTTGAACTACAATACAATTATGTGTTCCAGAGGCTGTGTGAAGCAAAAGGAAGTTTGCACATTGACAGTTTGTCATATTTCAAACGACGTGAAGGATTTGGATCCAGTTGCGAGTTGCTGTGAGCTGTTCCTGACAGATAGCACATGCCCAGATGTTCGTATTCACAGCGAGATGATCCAGGTCAGGCAGAAAATTTTAGCTGATTGATTTTGTGCAGGTAAATGCAGCGATGGTCTATATTTGGGCACGCATACCGGTGCCTGTACGTCTCACACAGTTCAAATACAGTGAAATCTTAAATAAAAAAGTCCCTCCGTGTTTCTGTTGCTTTGATAAAACGCAGTAAGCTTTGCAATGATTAGTCATGCTCGTGGGGTCTGGATGGCTAGATGTTTTTTTTTTTTTTTACTTGCTATCTCGGTAATCCAACAGCTCAGCTTGCTGTTCCTCAGAACACAAAGTTTCCATCTGGACCAGAGCATCAGATTCAATTACTGAGCACAAAGCACACAACCACACAAAACCCACAGCTTTCATTGACTGATGGAAATTAACAATATGATTCAATATCTTAAAAAAAAGAATAGAGAATTCAAAGATAGTGGAATTGGTTCATGAGGTATTTTGATTAAAAATACCCACTGATTGCTTCCTGTATATTATTTTTCCATCCTATTTCAGTTTTCGCATCATTTGTAGCAGTTTGAAAGGCCTGGAAAAACATCTCCCTTCTGACTAATCGGGTTTTATGTATATGGCTAGAGACTGGCCACATACATAGTACGCCAAAAGTGAAGGAGTGCAGAACTCGCAGGCGTCCGCTTGCCATGAAGGGACATTTAAATTCCTCTCTGCACCTTCAGACTGAAGATATGAAAGATCATACCCATGTTTCATCATCTGAGAAGGGGTCACCTTCACCAAAGAAGCGAAAACCCGAAGGAAAGTGATAACACCACCAGCATATTAATAAAACGTTGTGCTCTTTCCGCTCACCTCAAACCTCCTAAACTGAAGTCAGGGCTCTAACACACAAAAATGTGCATAAATACTTATTTACTCCTGATATTGGTGCAGTTGGAGCTAACAGCAAGCCAGCTAAACGACAACAGCTAGGTTTAAGCTAACATTGTGTCAGCTAATGCTAGGCTCAGTATCATAAAAATGCATTTTCCCTCTGATAAACAGATTGATAACATTCTCGCTTTGAGCGAGTCTCCAACTGTGTTAGGCTCACTTCAAAGAAAGTTTCACTAACGCCAGTGAACAGCGGCTAACCAGAAGCTAACAGTGGCAAAAATAGCCGTGCTTACCAATGGAAAAGTAAAGAATATCCTCAAAAACTCTCTTCAGTATCTTTGTCATCAGACAGAAATGAGCTTCACTGACACATTGACTCATGTCAGACTCCTCCAAAGTAAATAGATGTGGATGATCCTCATCTGGCATATTGACAGCTGAGTTAAACAGTGGACTGAGAGCCTACCCAGATACCGAAAGACTCTGGGTAAACTTGGTGAGTTCAGCTGAATATGAGGTTTTTGAGGTGATTTGGGGTAAAAACGTAAACTAGCACAAAATATTTTACAGACACATATCCATTTTTTTCCGATTTAAGTCACCATCCTTTTTTTTTCGGTTTAATGGAATAAATATTAAAGCACCCATATCTGTGAAAACATTAAATGCATTCAGTGTGATTCAGAGCGTTTCTTTTATCACACTTCCAGTAACGTGCTTGACAAACTCATCAGTCAACAGCATAAAAAGGTCAAGTAATAGATAGTGATAGAAGTAATTATCCACAATTCATCTTCACATATGTGAAAATAATCACTCACAAAGCCCTTCCACAAATCTTGGCTTAAACACAAGAAAGTCACGCCCAATAGTGGCAGCTTACTGGAGTGAAAATCAGATTCACGTCAGTGTAAAATGAAGGAATGCCTACATTTATGTGAACTTTCCTAAATTGCTATAGTTACCAAATGCTCCTCTGTAACTCCCTACAGCGTGTAAACACTCCATCAGTTCGAGACTGACATATTAACGGTACTGATCCACAGCTATTTCACTGCAGCACTGATAAGAGAGCCACCATTGCTCCACATAAATGAAATCAGGGACCATATCTCACACTGCTACATGACACATTATGAAATATAGAGGCAACCATGCAAACTGGGGTAGTTTTGTTGGCACCAAGATGTGTGTGTATATATGTCTGTATGTATGTGTGAGTGTGTGTAGGGAATGTGACAACATGGATCAGATAGCAGTGAATGCATCCCAGACTGGATTTAGAGTCTGACTGATATAAGGGTGAAAAAGGGGAGATTGTCTCAGATATTTATTGACTGCGGCGCTTGTGCAAGTAGTGTTTGGTGCTGCAAGCTGAAAAGGAAACTTCTGTGCTTTGTGTTTCCACTGTTCCAAACTTGGATTGGATTGGACTTCTTGCACACAATCTGATGGAACGACGATAACATGCATGAGATGCCCCGCAACACAATGGGTGCCGGTATCGAATTTCCTCGCAGAACATGTTGAGCCCATTTGAAGCTTGGATTGAACATTCCTGCTAAGAAGTCTGTTCCTTAAAGCCACTGATTTGCAACTTGTCAGCGGATAATTACAGTTGTCAGAGCCGCACTCGATCAAGTCAACATCCATGCGCCACCCGTTTGTGATCGTTCTCCAAAGGATGTAAGGCCTCTGAATCCTGTCACTTGAGATTAACCCATGCCACTCTGGCTTCGCTGGTGATGGAGTAATGAATAAACTGCGTGCCGTAGGGAGAACAACAGCTAAGGAAAATGGAGAATCAAGTCTTTTTGCAGTGAGAATTCAGCATGCTATGAGGATAGGTAAGAAGAAAAATTTGCATGATTATGCTGTCGCCTTTCTCTGTGACTGAGTGTACTGCATGCAAGATATGCGCAAGCCCCCCTAGAGTAACAGCACAGTTTGTCACCAGGAGTTTACATCCTTAACAAGTCTTTGTCTGTAGTCTGACAGAGGCAAAGGCCTTGAATGGGCAAGCAGCCTGGAGAGAGACTTGATTAGATACAAGAGGCCAAAACCTTGGCAAACCTTTCCCAAGAATCTTCCTCCACGTGCCACGGAAGGAGAGAGCCTTAGGTGCATGGCTCCAAAGGTAGAATTGTAACCTACAAGTAAACACTGCACGGCGGCATGAATTTATTTAGCAAAGACTTTGCATGACATTTTTCCATACATATATATTATGCAAACACACAGCCCTTCCTGCAATTCCTGATTTGCCCTCCCTCTTGAGTTTATTTCAACATCCTGCTGTTTATGAGCTAGGAAAATTGCCTCCAAGTCCCAGCATGGCCAGTTCATATTACCATCAAGTTGGTGCTCCACAAACACTTTCACAGAAGCACATACAGAATAGCGCACTGTTGCATTTGCATGAAGACAAGTTCATCAGTTCCTCAACCTCTCCCGACCCCCTCTGATTTCCTGCCCAGCCACTCCTATTACCTGCAGAAACAGGAAAATGGTTATACATCCTCCATACATCTACAGTGGTGGGTGTTTGCCATGCAGTAAATGGCTGGAATATTAAATGAGTTTATTGGATGCTTCTATACAGGCGCCGCTGCAGGAATAGGACTGAATTATACATAGATTTAGAGATGTGTGTGTGTGTGTGTGTGTGTGGAGTGGGAAAATAGGGGGAGAGAAAAACAAAGCGGCAAAGGTCTATGTAGAATCAGCTGTCAATTATGCTGGCCTCCTATTCAGCCACTCTTCTCCCTGTCTCTGGTGCCCTCTGGCAACAGCACTTGTTGAATTTGGATGTATTATTGTTTGTTCCCTCCCACCATCTCCCTCACTCAGACCCTCTGATTGCAATCGGAGTTCCAGCCTTCCGGCATTAAGTATGCAAGCCTTGCCTCATGCAGTGCGTTCACTATCAGCAATCAGCAAATGCCACCGTCTCTTACAAATTTTTCCTATAGACAGAGTAAGAAAAAAAAGTAAAAGTAAAATGAACATGCGCAAACAGAGGAAAAAGTTCACACTGTTGAGGGGGGATGATGAAGGAATAAATACATTAGGAACATTTAAGCCATCAGCAGCAGCTTCCTAAACCTTAAACTGTCATCTCTGAAGCTACAGGTTGTCTGAGTTTGATATTGCCAAAGGTGGCTTGCACATTTTTGCAACAGTGATTAATTATTTAACATTTAACAGGCTTTTTGGACATTTCCTCAACATGCATCGCTTGACTACAAAGATGCACGTGTGGTACTTGACAGGTTCAGAAGGTTGATGTCTAAATCCCTTAAGGAGAAGGAAAGCAGCCTGAGAGACTCTGGCAGTTTGCAAAGATTAAAGGCATTTTTTTTCCCCAGACTGGTGCACAGTGTCTGTGACCTAATGAAAACATCAACGCCTGTACTTTCATCTGGAACACAGGCAGACAACACTTATGATCATAACTACAGACTGAAAGAAGCTATGAGCTCCTACATGTAAAGTGATAAACTCAATGTGCACCTCCTACTGTGGTAGCTACAGTTGAGCCTTTTAAAAAACAAAAAACAAAAAAAAACTTTGTTTCAAAGTTTCACAGTTTAACAGATGAGAGCAGTTTGTTCTAACATGAATCGTTCAGTCAATCATTCAGTGTTTCTCTTGTAAAGCAGAACACACAGTATGAAAGTTCTCCAAGCAAAGGCGTGCCTTTAACTTCATGACTGATTACAAGTGAACATTGTAGATTTTTAAACTACTTTAAGAATAAAAGTAAAAAAAATCTTGTTATGTTGTTCTCTTTGCTTGTGATGTAAAACAAAAAATGAAGCTTTCATGTTAATTTCCAGTTTCTTTTTTTTTTACTGACTCCACTAGAGTTGCTTTGCATGAGTCACTCCTAAAAATAGCCCTCATTTTTCTTATGCTGGGCTTTGGTGCAGCCCCTGATTTCATCCACTGGCTAAAATAAGCCCACTCCTAACACCCCAAAAGCCAGGTGCCATGTTTATAGCAGCCAAACTGGGAAACATACCCAGCAAATCATGTTGTTACACTGGAGCCAGCCCATGTATAGTGGAATAAATAACTACCTGAAATAACTGCCATAAGGGCATAGCCAAGATTACTGCTGGGCAGTGATGGGAAGTGCAGACCGAGCAGCATCTCCAACGACTGGACAAAACAAAGCAAATGAAAAAATGTTTTCAAAAAGTAACATTTTTAAAGTGCCAAATGTAGCAGTTCCTGTAGTGGCCTCTTGAAACTGGTTACAACTGACTTTCATGTTAAATTGCTCATGGTTAAATCTGGTACAAAATGTTTTCGTCCTCTGCAGATAGTTTCATAAAACCTATAAAACTTATATGTTGTCATCAATTAGGATATCTGCAAGGCTTTGATCAATATGCCAACAGAAGGAGCTGTAGCCCATAGCGGTCTAGTAGGTTTCACCTTAGCTAATTTAAGTCACCGAAGTGGAGCTCATGGCTGCGTTTGTGGTGTCGGTGCCCTTTTCTAAGCATTTTTAATCCACATGTCTGACAAATACCGGACAGTGCTGTGTGGTACAGCCCATTCGAAAAGTTCCTGCTTCAGTTTTGCTGTGTGAAATGTATTAGCCTGTTAGTTATGACTAATGATATGCATCCATCTGTGCATTGAACCTGTATAGTTTATGGATGCCACTCACTACCATCAGCTTAGAACTCTTCGTCTTTTATGTGCAGTCTAAAGTGGAGACTCGGCACCCATAAATAGTAGTAGAAAATAGAAGATAGTAATAGAAATAGTAACAGACTGTGCGCTTAAGAGACCTGATTTTTTTAACTTTGGACAGCCCCAAGCTAGCTGTTTTTCTAAGTTTCCAATCCTTTGTGCCCGGATAGCTGATAGTTGCTATCAGGATTATCTAATCCTCAGCAAAAAAGGAAAAAAAGTAAGTAATTTTATTTTTTGACTATTAAGAAAGGGGGCAGCCTTTTGCATGTTGCTGATGCTTTGGAATAATAACACTGGATTGCTCGGGGCCTGATTAGCCCCAAGCAATCAGGCTTCCATCTGATGATTTGGGCCAACAACCTTTCATCCATTAATGGGGAGGCTTTCATATTGCATTTGAGTATCCTTCTGTACAGCAGTGTGGCATGCACATATCCAGAGGCCTAGCATAAATACCACTTTGATCTGCCCACAATAGAGGAGCATCTAGGGGATAATAGTGAGATCACCTCTCCAACCCCCTCTCATCTACTTTCTGGAATATCACTAGCAGGAGTCAATGAGCAAAGCGTTGTACCCAGAGTCAATAGTGGAAAAGGGCAGCACTGAAAAGAAAGCATTATTGAGTCATTGGTTTGACCATTACTGTGAGATTAGCATTGCTTGAATTGTGACTCTAAGCAAGGCTGTAAGACAGCAGGAAGAGCATTTTCTGTACGCTCCTAAAGAATAGCTAATGCCTTTGTTTTGATTAGCAGTTTGACCCTCGAGATGGACTTGGCTCACTTGTTGTAAGTGAGAGACTAGAGGGGAGTGTTGGCATTCAGACCAGATTCCTTGGCAGACGCTTCACTCAGCAAGGATCAGCTGTCTGCCAGAACAGATTACACCGGGGATACTGACGCCGTCTCCAGAGAGTGTTTTGACAGCTGACTCCGAAAGGGTGATGTCTCATGGAAACACCAGTGTATCACAGGGAAGCAGAGTTAGTTCATATAAGTTTTAACACTGGCTGAGGTATGAGGACTGCACATGGCTCTAAAGAGCAAACAAGAACCACGACCTCCAACCGTATGCGCAGCTGTGTCTTGACAGGTGGGGGATAGATCAGGACCAGTGTCATGGAGAAGAGGCAGGTATCTGTTCACTCAAAGGCTTGGGCAGTTCTTTTGGTGCCTACGAGGGTGGATGAGGATGGGGCATGGAAAACAAAAACAAAGAGGCAGACAGATGTCCATCTTGCTCCACCTATCTAATTCAGGCTCACAGGAGGGCTGGAGCTTATTCCAGCTTTCCTAGGGTAAAAGATAGGCTACACCCTGGACAGGTCACTTCAGAGAGAAAGGATTCAAGCTTCTTGCATGTACAATTTGCATATAACCCATCGGGGACAACTTCAGGTCCCGTGTCCTGACCAAGGATACTTTGACATGCAGACTGGACCACCACCACTGGACCACCAACCTTCGAGGAGGTATAGCCTACTGTATTGCCTCATAAAACATGACTATATCAGAAAGAAATTTATGGCCATATAACACCAAGTGTATACTGCTTTAAAGACTTTTTGCCAATGGACTGATCTACACAACCATTGTGTATTTTACATTAACTAATCATATCGTTTTACCTCAGTATGATCTAAAGTTCTTTAGTTTTAGAATATGAGTTACAAGCTCTACAAATAAGGATGGATGGGTTGTGTTCACACAAGAACTCAATCCGCTATACATATGAAAGTTCTGATTGCTCAAGTAATCAAGCATTTGCTGGAAAGCCAATTGAACAGCAGCGATTCTCATAATCACCGAGTTATTTAAGTCATAACTTAAAAACAGATGCCAAAGATTTGATGGTATTTGAGTAAATGTTGTATTTTCTACTGCTTGTACGCAATGCATTTCAATGTATTACTTGTACAGTGTATGAAATCCTAAATTGCCATGGAACTTCTTATAGTTCTGAAAATCTGTCCAGTACTTGGACAGCAGCTTTCCCAGTTCATGACCCCAAACTCTGAAACAAACTACTCAAAATATTAAGGAAACAAACTCTACAGACAGTTTCAACAAAGTGACCCTTTGAATTTGGCTATTTAGCTATTGAAGCCACTTTTTAATAATACTAATATAACTGCACAGTCATGCCTGCTGAGTTCAGCCACGTTTGCTAATCTGGCAGATACAGACCATATGCATCATTGTCATATTGGCCTTATACTTTAGTTACAGACACTTTTAGTATATGTCTGTGTGGGTGTATGTGCTTTTATGCCTGTGAGGCCATTTGAACTGCCATATATGATACTGGGCTGTACAAATATAACAGAATTAAATTAAATTGTCAGGAAAACAAGAGATTTAAAAAGGTCTCCGTGCACTCTAGAGTCACTGATATTCTCTATCTTCTTTTTTTTTTCCAATTTGATTGATTTGATTTGGTTATTTGAGACATGTGATTTACATTAAAAAGACACATATTTAGTCTGTATACTACATCCGTGAATGTGACCATGTATTAATTTATTTATTTCATTTAAAAAGGTCAGGTGTCATTTCTCCATGTCTTCATGTCTTCACGAGCTGTGAAGGAATGAAAGATGGCTGCTAATTAGAACGTGTAATGTGCAGCATGCGCGTGCTGCATGACACTTTTTGCACACTGGTTTTTCAAAGCTAATCAGATCCGTGCTGAAGTGGAGGGCACGCTTACAAGACGCAGGACGCCTCCTGCGAATCACAGAGCACGGCAGAAATAAAGTCAGGTAGAGAGAGAGAGTGAACGATACGACAAGGAGGTGGACACACCTGTCTGCTGGAATGGCGTGACCTCAACTACTAATGAATAGAGAGCTCAAACACAGCCAATTAGTTGCGGAGCTTGTTAAAACAGCCACTTTTACACTTGCTGTGTCAGGATAGATTGGCCTTTCATGGCTGCTTTGGGGATATTGATATGGCTGCTGACAAGTGCAATAAAAAGGGAAAATGCTTTGGGGCTAACCAGTCCCACTTCTTTTCTGTAGTACTTTTGTTTCAGGCGGCAAACGAACTAGGCTCCGCTGGTTAAACCGTAAGTAATCTAATGCTTCAGTGCTTCTTTTTTAGTTTTTTTTTTTTTTGCTGTTGTCCTCTTTTGTTTTGTTTTTTGTCTTTGACCAGCTTTTTTTCGAGGGTGAGAACAAAGAGGTGAAGGAGGGAGGATGATGCTCGAGAAAGAGAAATAAACCGGTGGATGAGAGATCAACAGGGTTACAGGGTGTCGCTGTGAGGCACTGCAGAGCTGCAAATCCACAGGAATAGATGGGAAGATGGGAAGCAGCAGGTTGAGCTGATGAAGGATGGGCTGATAAGGAAACAGGAAGAGAAGAGAAGAGAGGTAGAATTGTGCAGACTAACATGCAGAAACAGAGTAAGGTGGAGAGGACTTGGCACAGTAAAGGGCGGATGGAGGCAGCGCCGTGGTGAGATGCCTCATGGGAGAATGACACATATCTTATCCCCCAGAGAGTGAAGGAGAGGGGCCAGACAACCCTGCTGATTGACTGGCAGCGTCTCCGCCTGTCTTTCACCATCTTCTCATATTCATCAACACTGGCTTGGCTCCCTGCAATGGAGCCAAGGGCAGAAAGCTAGCAATGCACAATAAGATTCACCCACACGAAGCTTCTGTATGCCAAACCACTGCGCCACTTGAAAAAGAAGCGTTTTAAAACACAACATACCCGGCTCAGAGTTCTGTTTCAATACGCATCTGCGTTCTTCTTGGCAAGACATCTGAGAGCTGCGTTAAGCACTTCTGATATAAAACAAACAGCATTAAAGTCACCATCCCCTCAGTGAAGGGGTTAAAAAGCAACATAGTACATTTTTTATGTCATGTGGAAAAGAAGAAGAAGAAATGTTGCTGGTGCAGTCAGGGGGAAAAAAAGCTTTTCCTTGTTTCAGTTGCTGCTCACTGAGGTAGCTGAGTCACAGAGGAGATAAACATGCTGCCCCCCACCCGCCCCACATCTTGTCGTGTCCCAAATGTAAATATGTGGTTATTAATTACTGCATGGCCTCTGTTGCTGGATTCAAACATCCTGAATACAGTGGCAGAATGACTCACCAGATTGCCGCTGTCCAAGGTGCTGCCAGTGAGAATACATCACACTTCTCAACACTGCAGCCCAAAACTGGCAGATGAGAGGTTGGTGTGATGGCATTGCACTCTCGTGGTCATTTCACGCATTACTGTGTCGTTCATATAGGTCTACATCACCATCTGGTGGCCAAAGGACAGAATGCATTTACATTCTTTCACTTTTAGCCGTTCTGTACATTACTGTTAAAAAAAAAGAAGAGGTGGTGTGTGTATGTGTGCCCTCAGATAATGCTTTTAAGAAGACATTGTTGATAAACACCTGAAAGAATGGATATCAGAGAGGTAGATTTATGCATATGCAGTTTTAGGCAAAGTCAAATCTACCGAGGACCAAAATTGTACCTTACTTTATTGCTTCACAATAATATAAAACAGATATATATATAAAACAGCACAAATCTAGTTAAAGGCCAGTCTAAATAAATGAGTCTTAAGCTGCTGTTTAAAAGAATAAATGCAGTCAAGACAACGTAATGATGGAGGCAAGGCATTCCACCGCTCTACAAGATCTATCTCCTCTGGTCTTAAAATGTGTTCGTGGGACTACCAGCATGATCTCAGGCTGCGAGAGGGAGCATGTCTGGTTGTACTGTATACTGGGTAGTACTGGGTGAGACCCCCTTTTGGTTTCAGAAGAGCCTTAATTGTATTTTGGCATAGATTCAGCAAGGTGATGGAAATAATCCTCAGAGATTTTGGTCCATTTTGTGAGGATAGCATCACACAGTTACTGCACATCACAGAGGTGCTCTAATAGATTGAGATCTGGTGACTGTGGAGACTGTGGAGGAGGAGATTTGAGTACATTAAATTCATTTTATGCTCAGGAAACCAGTTTGAGATGGTTGCACTGTGATCACAAAGGGGATGCACATGGTTAGCCACAATACTCAGGCAGGCTGTGGTGTATAAATGTACAAAGTCAGCATGGACCTCCACGTGTGTGAAGAAAATATCCCACACACCACTACACCGCCAGCAGCAGCCTGAACCATTGAAACAAGGTGGGGTGGATCTATGCTTTCTTGTTGTTTACACCAGATTCAGACCCTACCATCTGTAGCTTCAGTTCTTAGCCGACAGGTGTGGCACTTGGTGTGGTCTTCTGCTGCTGTAGTCTGTCTATTTCAAGGTCTGACATAGAGGTGCTCTTCTGCATACCACTTGAATTTGAAAGCAAATTGTCATCTTGTATCAGTAACTCAAATTAGAATGGATTATTTGTTTTACTGTTGCCTTACAATCAGCTGGAAGCCATCTAGCCATTCTCCTCTGTCTTCTGTCATCAACAAGATGATTTCTCCCAGAAAACTGCTGCTCACTGGATATTTTCTGTAAACCGGCTCTGTGGGAAAATCCCAGAAGGTCAGCAGTTTCTGAAATATTCAGACCAGCACATCTGGCACCAACAAATACGCCACATTTAAAAGTCACGTAAATCACCTTTCTTCTCCACTCTGATTCTCACTTTGAATTTCAGCAACTCGTATTGTCTCAAGCGCACTGAGCTGCTGCCGTGCGACTGGCTGATTAGATATTTGAGCAAACAGCTCTACCTGACAAAGTGATGGGTGAGTGTGTGTGGTCACAGCCACAAGGAGTATATTATAATATGGTGACATCATGAGTCCGAGTCCCCTAAACACAGTCCCTGTTTGTTTTGAATACTACTGTTTCATATTTTGATCCACCAGATGTTTATATTGTTATTCGCTGTTTGTAATTGTCGGCTGGGCCTAAAGTCCTCAAATATATGAATAAAGAGTTTCCAATCATTAAAAAAAAAAAAAAGTAACATATGAACTTCCCTTTGGCTGCCAAAACCTCAAATACAGGTTCAAACCTGATTGTAAGCCTTGAAGGCAAAATCAGTACTCCATTATCATAGTCATTATCTGCGATGGCACATTAGTCATCTTTGTATTCCTGTTCTTTCATCCTTCAAAAAACACATTTCAAAGTGACAAACATCCATTTTGCAAACTGCCGAGTGGAAATGCATGACTTTTTTTCTTTTGGAGTGTGCATAGTCTTAAAAGATGCTAAGTCCCACTTTGAAAATTAAATGGTTTCGCTCTGAAGCACCAGAGAATGATATGCAGCCGAGTAGCCTGTGGGGAGTTACTGCGCGGAAACACACGTTCTGCATTCGACAGAGACAATTGATCAAAACAGACTAATTAATGTATGTGTTTTACATATATTCATTTCCGTATCAAATATTAATGAAAATAAACGTATTTGTTTTACAAATGAGCACAAGGCTATCAAATATTTCAGACACACTTCATTAAAGATACAGAGCCGAGAGCAAACATGCATTTTTAAAGGGCCGCGATTCACAATGGCGTACTCTCCAGAGCTGCCTGCTCAGTAGTGTGGCCTAGATTGGGCAGAGTGCTGCAAGACATCAAGGTCTTCTCATGGAAGGACCTAAACCTTTTGGCATTTTTCTCTTGCACTTTTTGAAGCTATCATAAAAGTAGTGACTGAGCTTTTGATGTCCAGTTTAAAGCGATTCAATTCAGCTTCCATCAATGAGTTCGCTATAGGCTACTTTCCTCTACACGAGAGCACAGAGGATTGTGTATAATGTGGACCGTGAAGCAACAGTTGCTTCTTTATTAGATTCACTTTGGTCAAATTAATTGCAACAGCCCTGCCTTTCGCCGGGGTTAGAATATTCTCTTTTTACTGCGCCTTTACACACCTCTCAGATTAACCCGGAGCAATTCAGCAGCACAGCAATGACATCCGCAATCCCCAAGATGACACTGACTTCACTCAGCACTCATTTAACAACTTCAACAAAAGTCCACTTACAAACTTCACGAAGGAACAGAAATGTTTGAAATATGGCAGCCAAGTGTGAAACAGAGTGAATAAAGTAAACATACAGACAAGGCTGCTAGAGTTCCAACTCACTCCCATTACTGTTTCATAAAACAAGAAACAGATAACAAAAAAAAGAAAATATGCAGGCAATGGCAGATGATGTAGAACAATAGATGAATGTGCCTTATGCTTAACACAGACCTTAAAGTGACAGCCGTAACAACCCCCAGTCCAGATGTTGGCGCTCACACAAGCCCATTTGGCCAACACATGATAAACAGAATCAAACAAGCAGAAATACAGATTTTTTTTTTTAAATAAACCAAAACCAGACAACAGGAAGCTGCAAACTTTTGTTTATTTAAATTGTCCTGAAAGACACATCATTCATGCTGCAAGACATGAAACACTAAATTGACTCCTTACTCTGCTTTAAAAGCCCTTTAAACAATGCTTTAAGAGCAATGCCCAAGGATACTTTGGCATGCACATTGGAGCAGCCAGGGATTGAACCTCCAACCTTCTCATTAGCTGCCCTACTTCGTTCTGGGTTTTCTGTGGTGGCTTTCAGACTATGTGTGTATGGGTTGGGGTCAACTGCCAATTCTAATGTGAGTGTGAGTGCGAATGATTGTCTGTCTTTCTGTGTTAGTCCTACAATAGATTGGCGATCTATGACAGCCCTGCAAAAGCTATAGTAGGAAGTAGTAGTACAGTATTGTAGTTCGAGGGGTAGAAGAGGGAATTCACCTCTTCTGGTTCTATTTTCAGGCTTTGGACAGGCCAGGCTGTGATGGAGGACTTTGGTCAATAGCAAGTTTTTTTTTTTTTGACCCGATCAGGTATGAGGTAGTATAAAAAGCACAAGAAGAAAAATAATCCATACACGGCCTAAGACAGGGTGATGGGATGGGTTAGGCTGTGAGACTGGGGTTTTCCATCCCTCCCCTCACTGTTTCAAGGATCTCTGAGGTACATGTAACATGCCCGATCTCCTCTGGAGGAAAGGGGACGCAGTACAACAAAGAGGGGGGAAGGGGCTTTCTATTTTCAAATTCTGGCCTACTGCTGCTTTAGCATAACCAGTTTACATTTCCCCTGAATCATACAACAAGCAGAGAAATTTACATACCTGCTGGCATGATTGTAGTTTCTTTTTTTTTTTTTAAAAAAGAGAGAGAAATATATTTCAGGTTGGAGAAATATTAAAATGAGGGGTTGGCATAGGTGTTTTCCAACATCCTGCAGGGTTCATCAAAGTCATGCTGTTAAAAACTAGTTGAAGGTAACAATCAACAAATTACATAAAACCAAGCAGCTAAATGAAATGCAACCGCTGCTGCTTAATTACTATAACACCCGTTTTGTTTTGGCTTTTCTTTTCGCTCCTGTGCCATTTACAAATGTGTGTGAAAATCGAGAGTGTTTGTAAGTCTCACATTTACCCAAACTAAATTTAATCAATTAATCATCATCAGATTTACATAAAAACGCAACTCATTTGTTTGCCTCACAGCAGCTCGATCTTTGCCTCAGATCCACAGGCACTGTGGGGTTTGGTATCTCTACGTGGCCACCTGTCAGCTTGATGCTTTTTAAAGCTTTCAGCGCTCCGTGTTATCCATAGCAACAAACACTGCGACGTCATTCAGTACTTCGTGTCAAAAGAGTGTGAAAGGGTGAGGTGTCTTTGAGCAGTGCTAAATAAAAAGTGAAATGAGGGTGGCGTTTTGTATCAATTACCTTCATACAGAGTGCACTTTGAGAAAATAACATCTGATCTAAACTTACCCAGATTTCAAGGTACAAGGCAAGTGGGTGGCTCGAAGTATCATCATCTTCTTCATTGGTGTTTTCTTTGCTTTCTGACAATCATAATGTTGATATCAGGCCTCTGGGTGGCCCATGCACTCAACTGTCCTCAGATTGTCTTTGTGGCTGTTTGAGCACAAAGCGTTTGAGGCTTTATTGCACATTCTCACTCGTCTAGTCCAGTTTCTGATCAGCCTGTGAAACTAACCTTTAGGGTATTTTAAGACAAGTGGACCCAAATTGTGATGATGGTGTGATGATGTCAGTCTCAGACAAAACTACATGAGTGTTTCTGGTGCTGAGGAAGAAGCACAGGGCAACAGGATTGGGCCTTTGTACCCAGCAATGACGACATTCTGAGTCATTTATCAAGTGGTTGCAACCTTTTTCCTCGTGGGTAACAATCAGCCTCTTGCACGACACTTTCCTGTCCTCTTATCATAGATTTGGAAGTAAATGACGTCCATATTATTCAAAGCAAGCTATGCACGGA
Organism: Oreochromis niloticus; assembly: GCF_001858045.2. Classification (NCBI taxonomy): domain Eukaryota; kingdom Metazoa; phylum Chordata; class Actinopteri; order Cichliformes; family Cichlidae; genus Oreochromis; species Oreochromis niloticus. The sequence goes on along the minus strand of NC_031985.2, from coordinate 25,815,689 downwards.
ACAAGGAACTGGCAACACAGTAATTAGCTTGCTGTAGGCAGTCGCAATAACTGACATACTCCATTGATGTCAGTGTCAGCAGAACATCAATGTCAGATCACTTCATTATTCCAATTTCCTCACCGAGGACTCTTAATAAGTGTTTAAATATAAACAGAATCATGTTTGCAGAGAGAACTATTATGTATGTGGTGAGGAAAAATATATTATACAGGAAAAGATTATATAACATTAGCAAGTAAATGAGCTTCAGTGACTTATCATGGTGACAGATGAGTTTCCTCTTGGTAACTATCTTGGGTAACGTGTGATGTAGAGGACATGGCTTATGAAAAAGTTGTTAATAACTTCTTTAATACATTAACAAGGAACGCTCTGAGGATGATGGAGAGGGGGAAGCTGCTCTGACCATGTCCGGTCTAATAAAACAGGCAAGTTGAGCAGCTGCAGGCTCAGCAGCATTTTCAGATTAGCATCTATGAGAATGTCTGAATGTAATATGTTTAATCAGCTGCTTTGCCAACACTAGACATTCATTTTTCATTCATATTTTTAAACCTCCCTGGAGATAGCTGTTGACAGTTAACCATGTCACACATTGCTCAAGCCTTTTGAATTCAGCTGATTTTTGTTATTTTGTTACCACTACAAACATATGACTTATAGAATATGATGCTGGACAGTAAGTTTAATATAAAGTATTTAAAATGAGCTCAAGCTTCAACATATGAATCCACTTAACACTGATGGGGAACATTTTTATGTAGAATAATCATTTTTACTTTTGCTATCTTATGCTTAGTTTTCCAGTAATACAGTTTTGTGTGTACTGACGCGTTTTCATTGTGTTTTAGTGCTTCTTTTTCTAAGGAATGGAAACTTCCAGCACTTGCCATTTTTAGGTAATAGTAAATGATTTTGGGCAACATGGATGCCCATGTAGAGTGCAGACAGGCACAAGTGGTAGGTTTTAATCTCATCCAACTTGTGTTTTTGCAAAGGTTAAAAAAAATGGAGGAAGACACGCATTGCAACTTCCAATGAACTGTCATCGCTCTCAGCGTGACTGCAATGACTTCACTGCTCACGCTGAGCAGCAGAGGGGGCACTTTCAATTGTTTGAGGTATTGGCAGGAGTCGTGATTACCACTTGAGATTGTGAGTCATCGCTCGGTACCTCGGTGTCCTGTGCTTTCCACGTGGTGCTGACTCACCCTCAGATGGGGAAAGGACACGGAGGAGTGCCTTTGACAGACATGTCTAATGAGAACATACTGTCTAGGAAGCACTGATTGTGTTTATCACTAAGTGCAAGGTGAGAGACGGCGCTGTTGCTCAGTTTAGGAAAAAAAATGTTTTTAAAAAAATTTAAAAAAGGGGAGGACAAAGATGACATTTTGCTTTAAAGATCAAAATTTTCCAAATAAAATGTAATTTTTTACCCCATGACTAAACAGATACCCACATATGAAAGAGTATGTAGAATGTGTAGGTAGGCTAAGTGTGGCACTCAAGTATCAAAGCTATTCTAAGAACAAGTCTCACCTCAGCACCTGTGTTTGTAACACCTCCGGGCACTTGTCATTTCATGTAAAAACATTAAAATACATGTACAGAATCACCAATCAGATCAGAGAAAAGGCTTGGAAAAAACAAAAACAAAACAAAGCTTTTAAAAAGCTTTCCGCAGCCCTGGGAGAACTTCCACCACCTCTACTGTTACAGAATTGTTCCATAGATTTCAATTCAGGATCCTTGGAGTGTGATGTGTCTCATGTATGCCTGTGGAAGTACTGACTCATCCTGGATGGCACTGTCTGACATTACATTTCAAACCCACTGACTGTTATGTGATGATTTTAAATGCACACCATCTTCATACCAGAACTTTTAACAATGACTGGCACAGGAAGTAGGAAGTCTTGGTTTAGATATCCCGTGATATCCTGCTGTATCCAAGTGTGTCATACTTTAGCATAACGAAGCAGGCATTTCACAAAGCACGGGTAAGGAATCAAGTATGGGTAAAGAGGGATTGGGGGTTTGTGTTGGCTTGTCGGGACTGCAGCTGGACCCTTCCCCCGATATCAGCCAGATACACAGGAAGACCAGAAACACTGGCCACTGCCCCCAGAGGGAGAAGGGTCAGGCTGCAGCCTTGCAAACCCAACAAGACAACCGCACAATCCAACAGGATGTACAACCCCCCCTGAACTTTATTCTAAGCCATCAAACATAAGGCCTGGGGGCCAGAGTCTGTGCAGCTAAGTCTCTAATTCAGCCACTGAATTGTTTTGAAAAAGTGTGGAATTTTTCACTTTTTCCTCATACCTTTTCCAGCTTTCCCTACTTCTAAAGAACAAAGTAACTTACTAATAAAGAAATTAAGATTTTTTTTTTTCTTTTAAATGCATACTATATAAAGATATCTCAGGGATTGTGTAGGTGAAGTGTCTTTACACCGACTTCCCATTTAAGCTCAAAGTATGCTGCATGTGGCCCAAGAGATGAAATTAGACTTCACTGCTCCAAACAAAGGAAACCATGCATTCCCATGGTTTCCTTTTAGATGGATCTCTTGTAAGCTCCTCTGGTTAAAGTGAACTTTTAGGACAGTGGCATTTAGGCAGGGACTTCTTATCTGCCCTAAGCACCATATGAAACACCCATTTCACTACACAACACGCCCGTGCCCACTCAGATTGTGACAACTGCAAACCTTGGGGGGGAAAAAGGAGACAAGTTTGCTTTTTATTTGAATTTATTTATCTTTAAAGAACCAATATGAATTGGGGATGTTTTCAAAATGGGTACAATGATAAAAAACTGACCACTTTCATCCTTCTCCAGCTTGACTTTCAGATTGAATCTTAGGCTCTGTGTAAGAGTTTAAATATGCATATCTGGAAAAAGTCCTATTGTAGCCCCAGAAGGGAGAGAGAATGAAATTACAAGTACCTGTTGTAGTTACATTTTTGTTTTTTGTTGTTGTATTTTTTTTGTTTTTTTTGTTTTTTTAAACGGCCTGGATGATAATCTGAAGTTTGTGTGTATGTGTGCGTAGGACACTCAGCAGGGTTTGGCGGACATATCTGAGGTGGACTGATTATTGCACTCCAACAAGATTTAAAGAAAAAAAAAAAAAGACAAAAAAAGAAGAAAAAAAAAAGAAGAAAAAAAGGAAAAGACATGGCTCTCAAACAGATAAAACTAAAACTATTGGATGACAAAGTGTCCTTGCCCCTGCCAAACTCTTAACTGCCACACATATATCTTGTGAATAAATATTACAGACATATTCAAACTCAGTGACCCCCTAAACTGAAAGTGACATTAAGCAAGTGAAGGGTAAGAAGAAGAAAAAACATTACTGCATTTTTCAGGTGAACCTTTGAGTTTTGTGCAAAAAAGACAGTCACAATGTGTGTTTAAAAAAAAAAAAAAAAAAAAAAAAAATGTATGTCGTTCTGGCCCAATTATAAAATATCAATAATTAGTGGAAATCAAAATGAGAATATATAATTTCATCACCACGTTTGTGTAAAAATAAACATTCACAAAAAATGGAAACTGTTATCCCATGATTAAAACTGGAACAAAAAACAAAAAAAAAAGTAAAAGTAAAATAAAAACCCCGTAAGAAACAGGATGGACTCAAGTTGAAAAATTCTGGCCCGTGGTTGAACAGTATAAACCGGGTGGCGGGCCTATCTGTGTGCTTTAACCTTCCATTCATTGGTTCGGCTGGTGGATCCCCAGATCTGGATTCATTCATTTGATCACTCGCTTCCTTCTCAATTAACCATGACTCAGTGTTAACAAATCATCACAATAATTACTGATAGCACTCTCCGTGTTTTGTTTTGTTTTTTCTTTTTAAATCTCTCCCGTTATCGGAAGATTCCCCACTAGATGTGCATAAGAAAGACGCACTGACAGGCAGCCTACTGCACGCAGCAGTTGTGGCCGTTGGTATCCTTGAACCGCAGACGCATTTTGGGTCTGTATTTCTCGAGGTAAAGAAGCTGTTTGGAGTTGAAGGCTCCACGTCTCTTCCTGTGAAAACCAGAAAAGAAGGAGAGGCCATTTAAATAACGTGACAACAAAGAACGCAGCACATTAGAACATGACGGTGATTACAGGAGTTATAAAAGATTGACAAGCATTTTCGAGCAAGTCAGAACTAGTACTTCTGAGTTCCTAGAACTCCATCTTCTACTTCGGCCTAAGGGCTAAAAGTGGGAATTTTTCACTGACTCAAGTGTACTGTATTGGTCTAGATGGGATCACATGATGTTTTGGTGCAGCACTGGCAACTGGCATATTTAAAGCAAACACAACACACCTATGTAAACAGCAGACATTAAAAGAAGGACTTTGACATTAGCTGTGTAAATGACAAATAGCCCTTTAAAAAGGATAAAACAAAACATGCTAGCATTTCCCTTCAACTCTTTGGGCCATCCAAACACAAAAAAGTGATTAAGATGAAGCAAGATTACAGGAAATAACCACCAAGTGAATTGGTATAGTTTACTGGATGCTATCTTTGGGCAGAGAGCAGCAAATGCTGGTAATGTGGGTGAAAAGCACATATTAATCAGGCATTTCAGTCCACCTCACTTGCCAGGTTATCTAAATTAAAACAGCATAAAAATAGGTCCCTTTTAACTCTGACTATCATGAGTCCATAGCTCTGTTCACAGCATCCTTTAACTTTTTGTTGACAGCCCAAATGTTGCTATGCTATCAACAAACTCACTAATACAGTGCATTAGCTTTCCAATGATCACATGAATAACCAGGAAAGGAAAAACAAAAAACAAAGTTCTGAAAGCACCTTCCTCCCAAAAGCACCTGTGATATCACCTAGCAGAAAAAAAAAAGTTCCATTACTCTAAATCCCTCCAACTTAAATGCATTTAATCATTTCTTATGTTTTTATAAGGTCTGAGTTTTCAGTAGCAGCACACCTTGTGTCTGATTTACACTGCAAGTTTCTTAAAAAGGCAATAATCTTTGATAGGACTTGGCCTCCTTTTATGGTTCTAGTACAAAAGCAAAGAGTATACTTACTGTCTTATGAACTGCACAGCATCCTCATACTTCATCCCACACTCAATGAGGGCTAAGGCCACCAAGACTGGAGCTCTGTGAGGTGAAGAAATCCAGTGGACCGCCAGTTCAAGCAGACAGAGAGCATCCAAGGAAGAAAGAAGGAGAAGAGAAGATTAAATGCCAAGAGTCACATGGTTCCACAGTAATACGGCGGTGAAGGAATGAGAAAGGGGCGTTTAAACCTGAAAAAGAGGCCTGGGAACTCAACAGGGGTGCACAAGTTCACTGTTGCCCTGCTGGGGCACTGTGCTCACACCCTGAGCCTCAAACACAAAAATAACTGATGAGTTACAGTAAAAGGCTTCTCCTTTCTCACAACAGAAGATAGGGTGAGAAAAGACAAACATAAACACTTTCCAGACCACTCGGCAGGTTAGAGCTCAGTGCTGACAGCAGTTGTTTTAGTGGCTTTTTTCTCACATACAATTCAAGACAGACAAAATGTGAGAATGTTGTGTGGACTCTGTCAAAAAGTGGCACATAACTGTGCCTCCTACACTGAAGGCTTAAGTGTTGTGACTGCAGTAAACAAAGTACAGGGAAGAAGGAGAGGAGACGCAGTCAGAAAATGCCAGTCTAACCAATATTGGAAATTAGAAAGTCTCTGGAATGCCACAGCAATGCAAAACGCTAGAAGCCATTGAGAGCAGATTGGCTAACTGTGCACTTGTGGTCAGGAAAGACATTTTCACACCAACACCCCCCACGTCATGTGCTTCTGCCTTATTTGTTTTCACACTTGGGTTGTTATTCAGCATAACTTGTTTGTAATTCACTGTCACACTGGTTTGTGACTAAGAAGTGTGCATATCTTCGCCTCTGGAACCTCATGACCAGACAGAATGTATTCGAAAGCTAGAAGCTCTCCGCTCTCCCCCCCGGAAGCAGTGCCCGGCTGTTGTAACTAATGATAGTGCTCTGTAAACAGACAATCAGCTGCTTAAATGATCTCTAAAAGGAGGAGAAAAAGGAGACAAGCATTTGAGTTACTAAATGAATCACTAATGAGTATTGAAGATTCAACTCAGGAGGAGGAGGTGAGGGGCAAGACCAGCCAACGCTGTGTGATCAATAGTGAAGAAACAACAAGTGAATGCTTTCTCTGACCACATCTCTCTGGAGCTACTGTTAATACCGCAGCAATGAAATGGTCCCTGGTCACGCTAACCAGATTACTAACAGGGCGGGAAAAAACAAAAGGATGAGACACTGGGTCAAATGGGCTGCGTTACACAAGGGACAGGCTGTGTTGCTGCCTTGGAAATGGCACGTCTAACTTCGAGAACAGATGTCTCAGTTAGCTCTGCCGCCACTTTGATATGGACCCAAATAACCACTTTCTAACACTCCAACTTAAAACACACCACTACATTTCTCATTTATTGCACGCAGGACTGTTATTTGGGCACGTAAGAAAAAAGGGTTTTGGTGAAAAGGAGGCCAACTGTACACCATACATACCGTCCGAGGCCCGCCACACAGTGTACGGCGATGCAGCAGCCGGGTTGCTCTCGAAATTTGGTGTTGAGCAACTTGAGCCAGTTATCCACGATCTGGGTGGGAGGAGGGGCACCATCATCAAAAGGCCAGTCCTAAAGCAGAAAACACACATCATCAAATAACCTAGTTGAAAAGTACAAACATCCAGTAAGAGACTGCCGCAAAAATGTATGTCAACACTTACCAAGACCTGTATCCCCTCTTTCTCTACTGGAGCCTTATCATAGGTGGCATCGCAAACTCTCACCAGAGTGTTCACCTCAAATTTTTTCAGTTCCTGGCAGAAAAAGTGAAAGGGAGCATTTGAGACAGAGCCTTGGCAATCTGATAAACAGTTATAACACAAACAACAGCATACCTCAGTGAACTTGTTAAGTGTGGCATTGGTGGGGTTGTGGGTGATGAGGAACCTCATGCACTCGTAGACAATCTCAACTGCAGCGGGGCGGTTCATGTTGGCGAGACGGCTTTAAAAAACAATTACAATACAAAACTCTTACAAAACAAAAGCGACTTTTGGCTCAGAAGTCAGCAAAAAAAAAAAAAACGAAAAAAAAGAAAAACCCCAAAAACTGCTAGGAAACGTATGTTTTCATGTAGGGTAGAATAAATAAAAATGACAACACGTGGAGGGGGTCGCTCAGGAGGACAACAGGTATTCACTATGGGATGATGTACACAGAAGGATAACAAAAAAGAAAAGGAAAAAAAATAGTCCACAGTACTTTGGGATGTTTAAAAAAAAATTAATACAAAACCCCCCAAAAAATTTATAACAAAAAAAAAAAATAACACACAGAAGAAGATGAGGAGACTATCCAGGAGTCATCCAATCAGTTTACCCCATTCAGGAGAGCTGTTTGTGATTGGCTGTTCAAGAAGAAAGTAGAAAGCAAAGGTTTTCGTATCGGTTGGGACAGGGCAGAGCAATCAGGCCAAGGGCTACGCAATATCCCAGGGGGCCTTTGGGAAAAGTCAGCAGTTCCTAGTGCGCTGGCAGTCAGGGGGGTTTCTGGGTAGCGTAGTCCCTCGGGGGGCGGCCGATTCACTTCTCCACAGAGGTGAGGTGCTGTGCCTGGCAGAACTCTCCGCTCACACACGCCATATAGGTACGGCTCAAGTCAACACAGAAACCCTGTGAAGAGAACACAGAAAGGGAGACTTAAATGTAACGAAATCGCACACAAACAGCACCCATTTATTTAAAACAGATAACCAGTGTCTGCACAAGCAGGAGGCCACCGATTCAGGTCGTTACAGAATATGGTCCTTGTTAAATTTGCACAGCTGCAGCTGATTAACAGTAATAACCACAATACATTTTGCATATCATGATTATATTTGACTATTAATTCGGAGATTAAGTATACCACATATGTTGACTTTTGAGAACTGGGTGGACAACAGTACAGATTAAAGGAGCCTTTAATAGGCCAGATATAAATCTGGAATTTCAGGTTATACAAGATTATTTTTTCCTCCCCATCAAAAAGGCTTTCTATAATAACTAGGGATGTATGACTACATTAAACACGTGATTCAAATTAACAACAATCTAAAAAGGACAAAGTTAAACATCTTCAAACATTGTTAAACGTTTCACGGAAACCACCAAAACTGTTGATCACATTCTTCAGTGGCTCCAACAGCATTTTAAAAGCTGCTGAAATGTGTGGCACTTTGCAGCCTTGCACAATACTGTTCACACGCAAAATGTCAGATTAGTTCACCAAGTGTGGTTAAGCGAACCGTGCTAGCATCAGCAAGCCTGTTTCCTTGCAAGCTAGCTGCCACACACCTCTGCTGAAGTTGGGCTATGCCAGATTAAACTACATACAACAATTTAGATCAAAATAACACGCCAGTGTGATAGTTTGCAGGTCTGTTCTTCCACATTACTCATTTACAACTCTCCATAACACAGTCACAGGTGGCAGGTGACTACCCAGGAGCCCAGACTCATACATGCAAACCATTAGTTAATCCAACAAGTATTTCTGATGCTAACCAACACCACCACCACCATTACTGAAGTGTCTAGCCAACAAGCTTACTTCCCTAATATTAAAGGTATACATTTCAGTCTTGATTAACTGAAACATGATCTGCAGTCTGCTTGTAGTTGTTGTCAGTGTTTTCACTTCTCAAATATCAGCTTCTGGAATATGTAACCAAAATGCAGAGAAAAGTTGCTCCATGCTGTAGAGGTTTACACAGTCACAGAAGCAAAAGATCCTCTTTTTGATTCCGGGGGTAGACAAACCCCTTGGGGCTGCATCTGGAAGGTCACCTGGTGTTAAAAACTAAATCATATGGAGCTACTTGCTTGGGTGACCCCCTGTGAATAACAAAGCAGCTAAAAGTAGCTTTAAAAAAAAATAAAAAAAAATGCAACAACAACAGTGAATACACACTCAAAAATCCCCATCATGACTGTTTCTACCTTCCAGCCAGTTAATCCTGCAGTGAAATGACAGCACCTTTGGATTACATCACTGTCAATTCACCACCTGTCACTGAAATGGAAAACTAATAATATTCACAGCATGGAGTGCAGACACACTTCATAAGGGTGTCTTTCAGAACAGGTAATGTCTGGCCTGTAACTAGCCACGGAGCAGTCAGCTGAACTGTGCCAAGTCCTTGACAGTCTAAACCCAGCCGCCACAAACTGGCTGGAACTGTCTCATAGCAATGTAAGAGAGGTGGGGAGGTAGCGTTTAAAAACAAAACAAAAAAGGCAAGAGCTGACTATCACTACACCTACCACACACCAGTGTGTGTGAGTGGGCGGTAACTAAAGAAAAAAAAGGGCTCGGACTTTAGCACCATGTCACAGGCAGTAGTCACAAGGTGCGGATTAACGGGTGGGCAAAGCTTCAAACAGCCCCAGCATTTCAATCCCACGCTCCCCCTTTTATAAAAAAAGAAAAAAAAGAAAAAAAGAAAGAAATCCTTTTGAATGAAACAAGACTCTGTACTCTCAGCTCCTTTATATTATACACTCAAATATTAAATAAATTGAGTGACAGCTTTTTCCCCCCATCTTTAGCCTGTCTCAAGTCAACCAGCCCGATATGTACTATCAACCACACCGCCACTACACAAGAAGTGTGTCAACCCATGGAACAGCTGCAATGGCACTCAAAGCAGCCTTGACTTTGTTTGCGCCTGTGTGTTGGTGTGTGATGGCCGAGATCATCTGTGATGCCTTTAATTACCACCTCTGAGCCCGACAGAATAGAGTGTGGCATGGCTACAATCTGACAACTGAAGCTTGGACAAAAGGCGGGCAGGCTTCTAAGGTTTGTTTTCATCAGCTCCTAATCCTCCAGAAATGAAAAGGACAGATAAGTGGAGAGACGGGGCAGCTAGCATGTGCGTTTCACCTGAGAAACCTGACTGAAAAGGAGGAGAGCAGACTAAGAGACTGAAAAAAAAAAAATTTAAAAATAAAAAACCACCAAAGAACAAAAGAACCAGACACGCACACAAATACACACCAAGGACACCACAATGACAGCTTATGCTAAAAAGATGAAAAGCAACTGGATTGTGGATAGCTGCCCAGATGGACCAAGTGACTTCATACAGTCTGTGTTCCAAATGCTGCCACAAGAAGGGCTACAGAGGGAGGGAGAGGGGCAGATGGGAAACCCGGTTTTAGAATTAACACAAGTGTATGTGAACTGAAGCACCTCAGGGCCAGGTGCAGAACATGAGGTGTGGCTAAGCAGCAAGTATTACACTAAATGCAGCCTCAGTCAAGCTAAATTCAGGCGCTTTATGTTTTTGTTGCAATCCCTTCTCACTGTACTCACTACCCTAGAGCTGTAATGATTACATAATTCACTTGTTGATTGACAGAAATCTATTATGTTTCTGCTATTCTGTTTGTACGTTTCGAGTCTATTTGGATTCTATTTGTGCTGTACGGTCAAGAGTACACACACAGTCAGCTTTGTTTGTGCAGATAAGACCAGCGCATGTGCTTTTTAAATGAATTATTAAGTCATCATTCATAAGTTCTTCCTCTGTGAATATTTTATTAACAAAGCACTTTGTGATCAATAAACAACAACAATATAATGAGCCGCCTAAGGTGAATTCCAACATCATCGTTATAGGGGATGTCGGCACAGGAACCAACTCCAGGCCTGAGACCACAGAAAGTCTTTGACATAAGGTACATTAAGCAAAAAAGAAAAAGAAGAAAGTGAAAAAGGGAAGGGTCCCGTGCTGAATCTTCTGAACTTTCAACTCAAATCCAACAGCCATACCTGGCTATTTGTCACCTATTCATAAATTGCATTACATAACAGAAGATAAACAGGAAAGTAGGAAAGATGAAGAAATGTTTTGGCCACCAGTTCCGACTAAGCCTCTCAGAGGAAGTAAGCAAACTGTGGTAACACTAGGCCGGCCCAGCTGCTCCCCAGTCTGCCATCACAACATTGTCGGGAATGCATGCAAATTACTGTTGAAATTTGCAAACTGGTTCTGCAGTTATGCACTGCTTAGATCAAGGAAGACAGAAGAAAAAAAATGCACAGAGATACACACCAAATGTGTTTGTACAAGCAAAGTATGTTTAACCACACAGGAAGCGAGCAGCAGTCTACAGAAAAACCTTCAAACTGTAGACCGAAAGCGTGTAAGCGATCTCTCTAGTCGCTTCGACATGAATGGCTGGTATTACTTAATGGAAATGTTGTAAGAAAGCTAGGACAAACTACTAATTAAAAAAAAAAAAAAAAACACAGGCTAAAAATGTTAGCCTGTACTTTGCTAAATACAGGCTAAACATTTTCTGCAGCTGCACTGCCACAAAACAGGGCAGCATTATACACAATTTAACAAAACAGATATATGTAATAAAAATAGAAAAAGTTCTAGAAGGTGAAGACAGCCTGAAATCATCAGAGCTCATGATGCTAAGCTTTTCCTGTCTGGTTAACCCCAATTTTATTTACAAATACCAACTAAACCAGTACCATTTTATTTGTATAAATTGGCAACAAATGAAGCAAATAAAATTTCATTGCCATTTTTAAACCAGACCAAAACACCTACTAAATGTGAGAACCATATTCAAAATTAGTTAGTTAAATTAAATTTTAAAAAGTAAGATTGCAAAAATTACTACATTATTTAAATGTTGGACCATTTTATAAATACTAGAAACAGTATTATAAAGAACTTGGGCTTACAGCTGGCATTTTGCACATGTGTGTCCATGTATAAACATATATTCTAAATTGGGAGAAAGGTCACTGAGTAAAGGCAGAGGCCCACACATTGGCTCAGAGAAAGCTCCCTTGGTGCCCTGTTCAACATCACGTGTTCACTGTTGGAACAGGGTTGTTGGAGCAAGAAACAGGGGAAAGGGACTGAGGCTGGATGGGAAGAACTTCTCAAATCGGTTGGTCCTCACCAGAACCCTCTTAAGAGTAACTAAGGCAAAGCAATGGCAGACAGTGAGTAAGACTGTGAGGATGAGAGAGTGAGGAGTTCAAGTATTAGCTGATAAGGACTGCAGTATCTCAGAACAGAAAAGGACACGCAAACCTAAACAGGTGATAAAAAAAATGGCAAAAGAATGGGAACCAGGGTGTGGGTATCCTGCAGCTGCTAACTCATCATTTTTTCGCTTGATTCATCAAACTGTCTGGTGAAGTACGAAGTCAAGTCAGACATAAAACAAACTGAATGAATATGGCATTATCCTGTAGTGCAAGATAAGTGGTAACTAAGCTCAGAATATCAACAATAAAACGCTGCAGGTGGCAGCTGTGAAGTTATCACAGCTTAAGTGCATGAAGAGTAAAGTGCTACAGTGGGAGCGCTAATTAAAAGGCTTTTGCCATGTTAAGGATTTTACTGCAACAAGACTCCATAACTGCAAAGCTAAAGCTGTGAGAAGCTCTTGTTGGCACTTGATAGCTATCAGGTGGCCCGTCTCCATGACTCTCCCACCAGGACTACTATATACACACACAGTGTTCACATAGTGTAGATAGCCACAAGCTTAGGGAGTGGGTGAGGCGGGCTGCTCTAAAATTAGAAAGACAAATACATCAACACACAGAAGTGAGACATGGAATACAGAGTGGAACACCAAATGACGAAACAGACTTTGTATAAAAATGTCTGAGTACACCCTCCCCCCATAGTGAAAAATATTAGTTTTACATGCATCCCAGTCTGGTGGTTTGAGGTTAGCTTAGGTTCTGTGTCTTTTACTGACGCTTTGTCTGGAGCCAGACTGGGCATGACCAGACTGAGTACAGTCTGGTCATGCCTTGAAGCAGCTTGAGGCCTAATTTTTGCCATGAGATCCAAGTCGAAAAGCTCAGGAGCACACCTGTCACGTGAGGAGGAAAGGGTGAGAGGGCAGGCTAGAGGAAACCACGTTCACTGACGTGACAGCAACATGCAATGATAGTGAAAAGAGCTCTGACACACTCACCTACGTGCTTGCTGCACCCACCTCATTCTTAGAATGCCTTCACAAACATAAATACAATACTGACACCTTGTATTGACAGCAAAGTACTAAATTCTCCCTTTACCTCTCTAATATGACAGGCACTGATGTGAAACTTGAGAAGATTGAGAAGCATTGACAGCTGCAAACAAACGTAGAGAAACCACAAACCAGGAGGAGCACAACCGGAGCCAAGTATCATTCCTGTGGCCTCCATGAGAGCCAAATAAAAGATAACTAATATACTTGGAAATGTCAAAGAGGACAGAGACAAAGAAATAGTACCAAGAAGAAAGCCAGCAAGATGTCATTTGGAAGAGACATCCTGTAAGGACATAACAAGAGATTAGCAAGATTAGAACAAGAGGGGAAAAGAGCAAAAAGAGTAGAGAACAGAAACAAAAAGTCAATGGGTAAAAACTAGCCGAGTTAAAACAGAGGATCACACCTGCCCAATGGTCCAGCTGGTTCCTAGTAGTGACGTCAATACAAGCGATAGGCTGGGTGGGTGTATGTCACCTCAAACTGGAGGAGCCCTAACAGTGTTCACACCAAAAACCCAAGATGAAGAAGAAAGCGCTACACTCACTACAACACTACTGTTACTGTAAGTCAGTGCTAAGATGAAAAGAAAAAAAAAAAAAAAAAAAAAAAAAAAAAAAAAGAGAGAGAGAGAGAAAGAATGAAGCAGCAAGAACTTAATGTTTTAGTAGGAGAGAAAAAAAAGTTGATACAAACAGCCATACTAGCACACGCACAACAACTTTTAGAACTTAAACAAAATTAAATTAAAAAAAAATACACTTAAGCCAATTACAAATTGCCTGCAGACCTTTGGTTTGCTTGTGGGTGGGTGGGTGTCAAACTCATATGTGAAGCCAGAGTAGGTAATGGTTATCCATAGTGAGCTTTGATGATGTCCATTTTCCAAGATGAAAATGTTTACTGTATGGAACACTTATTTGTTTAACACTGTAACAAAATATGCTCTCCCAATATTATATTATGTTATATATTATATCATAATCATCCCTCCAACGAGTTTGCCTTTGTTTATTTTACATGTCACATGCTGGGTAAAAACCAATCATGAAAAACAAGGGTCTAGCCTTCAGGTGCAGCTGCATGACGACTGTTTTTTCCTGTTATTTTGTTTTTTGTTTTTTTTAAATAACCCTGCCAGCTGGACCGGGAGAGAAAAAAAGAAGTTCTTTTTCCCCATTTACACGAGACAAAAGCTTGTTCATGTTGTTACAATGAAACATTCTACCAGAAAACTTCAGGTCCTTTTCCTCTAGCAGAACAATGTGCTCCACCACACTGCAAAAAGTTCTCAGGTTCCCCCAACCCCTCAGATCCAATTCAACTGAAGGGCCACAGCAGGTGCCAGATAAAGCCCAGTACACAAGAAACCCCAGCACGCAGGACCCAAATGATCTGCTGAAATTGTTCCATATGTCCGTATGTGTTCGAAAAATACTTCATTGGCATCTCTTGATGGTTTAAAGTTATGCAATTAGAAAAAAAAAAAAATTGCTAAATGTCTATCACACTAACTCACTAGATTGAGATTTTGTGCTACAATGTGCTACAAAAAACAAAACAAAAAAACAACTAATAATTCCAAGGACAATGCAACACCCATGTCAGTGAAGGTTATGATGACAGGTCACCAAAGTATTCAACAAACAGTACAAACATTAAAAAGAAATGGGCAGCACAACACGCCCTTGTCATCAGTCATGCTTGAAAACGCAAAGACAAATGCTTGCAAGCAAACATGTGTGCACAAAACTACAACCCCCCCAAACAACAACAAAAAATAAATAAATAAAACACAAACCACCCACAAAACCCTACTCTAGTTCAGCTTCTACCCCCCTTTTTTGCCTCACCATTCCCTTTTTTTCTTTCATAGTGTGACAAACAAACCAAAATCCCCAGACATGCTTGGACAAGACTGTATTAAGGGAGGGCGGCCTGTATGCAAAAACTCCACTGGGAACTGCAATAGTGAATCCAAACTGTTGTTGTGCCTCCCATGAGCTGCACACTCCTGGGGATTTACAAAGAGGAGACTCAGGCTAGAAGTGGGAAGAACTGGTGCGCGCCTATTCAAAACATTTCTGAGAACAGCAGAACATTTCTTCACCTGCTGTGCGGGTTGAGGTTGGAGTATCAAAGCTGGATTATACAGTAATGCGCAAGCCATTTTCCTAGTACTACCAGCACTAAGTGCAGAGCAAAATATTGATAGGACAATACGTTTCATTAGTTGAAAAACACTTAAGGATATTCTGGTGTTAAAGTTCACCAACTTGGTGAAATCAATGGGAAAGTGAATTAGAAATCTACTCAACTGAATTGACAAACTGAAAAGTAATAACACAAACAATATAATGATGTAAATAAAACACTTTGAGTTATTATACGTCATCAGAATTGATAGAACAACAGGACAAAACATTTGATGATTTCAGGCTGAATGAGACATCGCCGGCCCTTGAATATCATAACCTTGTTAAATCCTTATAATCAGCATGTGAATCATAGCCGGTCATGTCTGTGTTTACCTGTGTCAAAGTGGGACTCCACAGACATTGTGACAAAGACCTATGGTGTATCTAGTTTGAAATATAGCAAAGATGGGTATTTTAAAGGGCTATTACTGCAGTCCCCTTTTGGTACTACTACTTAAAAACCCGACTAAACCTCATGGAAAGGCACCTGCTCTCCCTCACTCCATCAAAAAGTAAAAGTGGTAACAGCAAGTGGAAAGGAAAACATTCCTGTTGTTAAAACCTGTGTGTGGACTGCCACGGTTTCATCAGGCTACAAATAGGTTGGGTTAAAGAATGACCCTCTATGAATCTATCAACCAGCAGATACAGACATCCTCAGGACTGCCCAGCAGCTGGACTCCTCAAGCCACAGCAGACCCTCTTTAAAGGGTTTATAGTCAGGGACATGCACCAGATAAGAAGTTGCAACGCGCGTTTGCGTACATAAGATTTTCTGGAGGAGGACAGACATTTGTTTGGAACTCTTAAAGATGTCGAAGAAGCAAGCTCCTTTAAGCAATTACTTTGGTGTTCCCCCACCTCCAAAGAAATGTCAGGAGGAGTCCGAACCGCAAAAGAAACGCGTATTCTCGGAAAAGTGGTTGCAGGAGGTGAGCTGGCTTCAAACAAATGATGACCGCACAGAGATGTGGTGCAGAATATGCCGTGTAAATCCCACTCTAGCGGACAAAAACAGTGCCTTTTATATGTACGCAAACACGCGTTGCAACTTCTTATCTGGTGCGTGTCTTTTATTTTGACAGCGAACGCGCACCTGCGGACCACTTATGTGCACCCCTGTTTATAGACTCACTTAAACATCTCATCTCACCTAAACTTGCTTACATGCTTTTAATTTTCAAACAGTATTGAAAATACATGAACTGCCAAAAGGTCTAGCACCTGCGTAGCAACTAACCCAAAAAGAAGAAATATTTAAAAAAAAAAAATAAAAATATGCAGCTCTCCGGTATAGATGATCATTATATAAAAACTAGTTCTGTGCCCATTCAGGATGCACCCATTCTAACAGTTTCGCCTTTGATATGGCTGCTTTCATCAATCATAATAAAGGGTGTAACAAGACTCCAAAACCATGGTTAGATTCATACTTGAGTTTCTTCCCCCACCCCCTCCTTTTTTAAAATCAGAGGCCACTTGATCGCCATAAATGTTTGAAGCTCAATTATTCTGATACATTTGCACTTCCTTCTTATCTGAGCATGCTTCAAATATTACAGCTTTCGCCCCATTAGCACGTGCTAACCAGGCATTTAAGTTGTATAGCAGTTAATATGGCTCCACACATAACTTGTATAACTTAAGTGTAGGATCGATTGCTTAATTATATTTTTAATTACTCAAAACCCATTTAGACATATAAAAAATATCAGAGCTCTGTCTTAATATTTTAATACTGTAGCTAATCATCATGCAATTGCTAAGGCACTGTTATAATATTAATAGATTCTATTCATCAAAAGCTGCCCATACCGGACCTCAAATTAAAAAGGAATGACTGTGACACTCATTAATTTAATCGCTCTATAGCAATGCTTCTTAACTGTAGAATCAGTAGTTTTATTCAAGCATACATATAAAATGGTTATGACATGGATTCATTTCATCACTGGTCTAATGTGTAGCTAATATAAACCCTGGCAAATACTCTGGGGAGATGAAAATGACTCAGGATTGGGATATTTTCTCATTCACACACAGTCCTTACAGTAAAATAAAAACAGAAAAAAAAAATAAAAATCATACAACATAACTGGGTGACATGATGCAACATTAGCATAATAGCAGTAGTGCAGCAGTACGTTTTTAAATGATTGTGACAAACATCTAGAAAATACATTTTAAAAGAGTGCATTCTGCTTTGTTTGTAAATAATTATCATGCTAAGGTGGTAAACAGGATGGTGTTTTCCTGTTACGGTTGGAGTGTTTAAAAGAGCTATGGTATGTTTCTTATTTAAGCCTTTAGAGAAAGGTGATATACTGGTTAGGCAAGGCCTTTTCCAGTAAGCAATGTTTAAAGACAAATGCATTGTTGGGTCTTAATAATTATAAAAAACAAGGACAGCAACACTGATGTAGGTAAGTCATGGGACTTCACATCATAATCACCTGTCACTACACATTTTCCAAGAACTGCCCATCTAACCTCATTCAAACTGTGGCAGCACTTTTCTATTTATCCCAACAATAACCACTGAAAGTAGACCAGACAGACACTCTGACGCTGTCCAATCATTTTCAGGCTTTAATGTATGCCCCCACTCACTGCGATCGTAGAGCAGTCTTCTTTAGAAACACCTGGTTAGATGTACATACTGTAGAACAGAAGCTGCATTGTTTACTCACAGTACCTAGACATCAGCTAATTCCTCTTTGTAATTAAATCACAAAAATCACTGCTGATAAGCTGTAACAGATTAAACTGGCAAGCGACAAATTTGCTTAACTGGTCAAATGGACTGGTTTCCAAAGCAACTGATCTAATCTTCACAAATACTGACTAAAACATTTTTAATGGCTGGGAGTAACTTCAGCACATTTATTAAGTGTCTCTTGACAAACCATGGACCTTGGTAAACCTTGGTACTCTAGTATAGAGTAGCGCTAATACTGCTGACCTTTAAAAAGCGGACAAACATTTTTACTTCTTAAAACTTGCAAATCATACAAAGAATACACGTGATTTTTCAGAACAGTGACAGCAAAAATTTTAAAAAAAAGAGAAAAAAAGAGGATGTCAAATGCAGCTGTTAGGTCTACTTATTTTGCATCTTGATTAGATCTACTTACTGGCAGCCAAGTATGTTATGTTGTTGTGAGCGGGTGTAACTTTTATCAGAGCTTATTATAACTGCTGTGCAATAGTCCTTAGAGCCTGTGGTGTACAAGTCTATATGAATTTTTTCTACATGAGCATTTCCTCATTTATATATATTTGAAAGTATGTGTAGTATAAGAGTTTTAAGATATTTGAATAAAAATATCAGTGTAATTGTCGGTGCTGCTTTTAAATGCCAAGCTTATTTTGCAGACATTGTGATAAATGGGCAGTCTCTTTCCAATCCCTATTCAGAACAGCAGGTTAGCTCTCTGTAGCCCTCAAGCACAAGAAGTAATCTTCCTGCATGGAACTTGTTGTACTGCCTTTTTTTGTCTGTGTAAACTGGGTTTGAGAGAGAGAGAGGTATGGGAACATGTAACCCCCACCCTCCATTTCCATGAACAGACGAACACCCACAACACATGCACTTGCACATGGCAAAGCCCACTTATCACACTGCTTTGCTGCCTCTGAGTGAGCACAGATAAACAGTGTAACGATCAAAGGCTTCTGATAGAGCTTAGAGGGGGAGGGAAAAGACTGATCCATCTCTGGAATACACTGAAAGAGACCAGGGCTCAGTACCTTAGAAATGGGAATGAAAAGGTGGAAAACATTTAAACAAAGGTCTGTTCTGCCCTCGCATAATTGCCCTAGGTGCACTTTTAATCACAGTTTTCACAAAATAGGAAAAAAACAAAACAAACACAGACTGCCCAATTATATGTCAAACAAAAAACACTTTTTTCCTGTGATTTCAATGAGAATCAAAAGTGCAAATACACAAAGGAAACGAATAAAAGAGACAAAAGGTGGTAATATAAAGTGTTTGTGCCAATCACGTGTGTCAACAAAGGCTGGGCAAGTTACCAAATCGTACAAGATTGAGATACAAATGGCAGGAGCACCAAATCTACAACTGAGATTGTGGACCAGCTCACCAACTGAAAAATCCATATTTTGAGATGAAAAATAGCAAATAACAACAATGAGGTACAGCAGAAATTTCTACTTACAAAATCTCCAATGCTGGATGTAGCAGGCAAATTTTAATGACGTGCATACAGAGATGAACTAGCAAAAAACGTTACTGGGGAGCTCCAGTTAGAGACCAGAAAACTTTAAACCGTTTGTACCCGAATCCGTTACACATTTTCCCAAAGTTTTAAATGATCACTAGAAGACTGTTAAAACTCATCCATTCAGAACAACTCAGATGCTGATTACAAAGTTCAGCATTCATCAGGCTGACGTCACCATCTGCACTTTGACTCCCGCATTTTAAAGTTATACTGTGGAGTCTTGGTTTCAGAAAACTTGTGGAGCAATAACCAATTGCGAATACAAAAATAACATTTGTTTACAAGAAAACTCTAAACCTTCAGTACCTTTACGATTCTATTTACATAGTATATAATAATGTTTATCGTAGTTGCCATTACCAAATATGACTGCAGTCTCCAAAGACGAGGCACTAGTTTTCTGGCTTGATCTGGAATATGGGTCGCCAGACTATATTGAGCCATCTGAGCGCCTTTGATAAGTTATAATCTCATCTCACAATCCTAAATCTGCTCCAGGATGACATTTCTCAACACAGACAGAACACAAAGCAGCAATGAGACACCTTGACCTGCAAGCTAACATGTGAAATACGCACTGAAAGTCAGCATTAAAGACGCATTTTAACAAGAAATCTAAAGTGCTGTAGCCAAAGAGTCAACTAAGAGTCAACTATTCATGGAATAATTTTTTAAGAATTTGTTCGGTTTTCAATTCTGGAATTTAATCCCGCCCCCCGCCCGCCTCCCTTTTTTTAAAATATAGAAACTTAACCTCGTATTCCTTGAATTTAGAATCATGACGCAGTAAACTGTCTCATTTACCTCACTGTTCCTAATTGATTTGGCAAATTTTTTTTTGCTGTCTATCAGAAGCATAATGTTGACTCATCTTCTCTGAGGGATCACCCGAGTGTGCCCCCCCCCCAAAAAAACAAAACCATTTCTATAGTGACTTTTTTTTATGATTAAACACATGTACCCCTTCTTGCTGGACAAAGTTTTGAACATTTGCTGTGGTCACATCTTCTGCATACTGGCTACACAGCTAGTATGCAGAACATGTAGCTATTGATAAGTATAAGCCGCCACTGGCCTTGCTAATTGTTGGTCCACAAATAGTGAGGCTATTTTGTGCTGACCATTTCGAAATCTACAAATATATATACACGTTTTACTTCCTTTTCTGGAAACGGGGAAGGCCTTAAATATTCACAATAATGCATTTCTTATTAATTTTATTGCTTAATGTGACAGTAACCAAAGACCGATTAAAAACATTTGCTAGAATAACCAACAGTAAGTATAACTCTAAGACTGCCAAGAACAGTGAAAGCTTCTAGTTTCAGTTAATTCATTACACAGAGTTCCAAAATAAGAGCTAAAACAGATACAGAAAAATACAGATAAAAAAAAATTCATTTCCTTTTGATTGTGATGATTTTTTCCCCCTCTAGCATATATGGGTAAACAAATAGCAGACTTTCACAATTGGTGCATCCTTAAGAACAGGCAAGTTAAAATACAAGGTGTTCCTTCAACATTCCAGCTAACAATTACTTCCACTCTAGCAAATAACTGACAGCTGCTCCCTGTAGAAGTTAACTGCCTTGTTGTTTAAAGGCACAATGGTTCTTGTTTACAAGTGTGCCAGGCTTATGGGTTCATTTAGCTATAATTGATATGTGCAAGAGTCAATTCATGACAGATTTGCAATTTAAAAAATAAAAATAGAAAATAACCCAACATTAAGAAAAGTATACTTCCATGACTGTCTAGAAGTCAGTTTCTGTGCCGAGACCAACACTCGGCAACAGACCGAGCCAGTAAAGAGAATGTCTGCTCGCATTTTTGCCGGGAGGTGCTGAGTCCCACCACAACATCAATTCTTCTGACATTTGGAAACCAACTGCCTTCTGACAGCAACATCAGGGGATGCCTGTTGCCATATCAACAATTATCCCTGTGGTAGCAACAAGTGCTCCTGTGGGGAATATGGTGTCTCTTGATAAGAAATCAAAAAGGAGCAATGGTGCTTAGTAAACGCTCACAAAGTAAAGCTAAAGAAGACCTAAGACTGCAGTAATAATGACAATTAATGCTTGTTTATACGCTGTCATCGAGGAACTTTTATTTAAACCTAAAAACCAACGGCCCTTAACATAACTATAATACACCCTATGATCTCAGATTAGCTCATGGTAGCAAATCCATCTTTTTGAGATTATGGCCACAATAAACACATTAGTTTGCGCTCATGTTGCGAGAAGCACTCACAGGGTGGGGGGTGCAAGTAAAAACACACACACACAAAAACACCTAGGCAATGGGCAAACACAGAAGGTTTGTTGTCTAGACCACCAATGCTTCAAAAATAGCACTGTTTCTAAAATCTGAGAAAGCAAGCACCTACACGCAGCTGCTCAAACAACAATAACACATATTACTATTGCATGTTCTGGCAGAGAACTCTGTGTTCCCCTGTTAACTGCAGCTCTGACAGCTGTAGCTAAACAAGGCAGGTGTAAACACAAAAAACAAGGAAGATCCTATTCCTACCTGTTGCTATAGTTTCAGCGGGAACCCCTGCAACAGCAATCTAGGAGAGGTGTCAATCTGTGAAACGCTGCCAGTGCCACTGAGCCTGCGCCTTTGCTTTATCCCAACACTGTGGCAACAACAGTAAACACTGTGCCGATCACTGCATGATTCATTAATCCACACACTTTGCAATAAACGAGCCTCTCACAAAAAGGTGCCCACTAATGCGTAACTACATATGGGCTTCACTTAATAGCTTTGAAAAGAGGTAGCACAAACAGTGGCCAACTAATCTTAGCTTGCCACTTTATACCAATTTCAAAACAACTTCTACTGAAGCCAGGAGCGAGCCCATTGTAAAACCAAAAACCTCTGGAGAGTAGCTAAATTTTAAAATCTGTTAAAGCAGTCAGTATGGAATGGCCTCCTCTGCTCTACCTTTCAACACTCAGTCCCCCCCGTGGCTTGATGGGCTGAAAGCCAGCAGGCTACAACATAGGTGTTCTTCTCCCCCAGTAACACTCCTTTGTAGGCTGATATCAAGTTACTGCACACTGGGTTCACCTTTCACAGTTACGGTAACCAAGGCTGAGAACTTCCCATCTTGTCACAGGGCAGTTTCTTTTTCTATGCTCCTAGTAGGCATAAATTTGCAACCAACCAGCGTATTCAGTCTTTACACAACAAGTTTGATTTGGCTGAGAAAATAGCAAAACTCAAATAAGGATAATTCAAGTTTGGCTTAAAAGTTACAGGTAATAGAGGTTTGCCTTGCAGAGTCAGATCACAAAAATGAGTGTCCACCCCAGCAGTACAGGGCTGACTTTAGCTGAGGGATGTGCTATATAAGCAGATTGAGTGAGAGTTGCTATTTCTAGATTGGCCAGAGCATCATGTGTCAATTAGCTACAAAATAAAGCGGGTCATCTGTTCAAATGACCTACTTCCACAAAGAATAAAATGCCAGTGGAGTCTAAAAACTCCAAAGCACTACAATACTGAAGTTGTGAAAGTCTAGCCTTTTATGAAGCAAGAGTATAGACCTTATTGATTACCTCAATTTGATAGTACGATTACATTACTCACTGCAACTTTCTATTATTTCTGTTGTAGTGTGCCAACATTCCCTTAGCTTGTTTTCCTGAACGCAATCACTCACCTCATCCTCTCAACAGGCAAACCAGGTCACCTTGCAGTGACTCATAAGCGGGAATATATAATTAGCTTACCTGTTACACCAGTTACTGATTGACTCATCCGCCCTGTTGGTAGGATGGCTATTCGCGTGTATTAGCCGCCCACTAGAATTTACTACCAGAGGGGAGCCTCAAATCAGTGGAAGGTCATAAATTGAAAACTGAGAGGCATGGGAATGTGCCGCGGCCTTTAGTGTCACAGCTGCTCTAGGCAACTTCCTCCCGAAGTGCATTTCCTCATTTCACTTCAACCCACATGGCTAAATGGCTGGGCGCTTTCTGTTTTAGGAAACCAGACGAGGCTAAATTATAGACCCACCTAACTCCAGTGTTGGCCATTTTTTTCTCTCCTTTTTTCGTTGAAGCCGAGCAAATTTTCCGACTCCAACCAGACAGCCAGCAATAAAGACAAGGAGCACGACAGTCCAGTCCAAAAGGGAACCGCGCCGACAAACATAAGCAGACATGCCATATCGTTTGTCGGTTTAAAAAAAACAAAACAACAACAACCCGTCAGCCTGGCAATTGGCCTTTAGCATATGGGTCAACTATACTGCAGGTCAAGATTTTGTCACAAAGGGCGGAAGGCAGTTGGCTAGCTTAGTCGCCATCTAGTTACCACGCAGCTTTTCACAACTACAAATAACTTAACGCATCTTATACACGTAACATTAGCACTACTAGCCAGGACAATTGTTAACGTTAACACAAGTATTCATTGCCAATATGATACACGTTGTTCAGAAGAAATTCTACGGTAACCTGTACACCCTTGCACCGTATAGCGCTAAGGTAGCGCTAGCACTTGTGGTATTCCGAACGACGGTCAGTTTAGAAAACACCACGTTATGAATACAACTAAACGTATCCTGTTCTAAAAGAAAAATACAAGCCACGACACAGTCGTGTCAGTAGTCCTAATGCTAGTCAGAGATTTTCTTCTTTTGGTTAATAGCCATAGCCGCGATAGCAAGCTAGCGCAGCTACGTTAGCTAGCGGGATAGCTAACGCACTTTGCTTTTAGCAGCAATCTTTTAGACCAGCAGCACGGCAACACTCAAGACAAAGGTAATTAACTCAAGTGTAGATATCACAGATATCTGAGGCAGTGAGAATGAACATTCATACCTTTAACGGGATTTTCAACACTGATTGTAGCACACGATTAAACCGTCTTAAGCTTTGCTCTGCGAGCTACCATTAACGTGGCTACATACTGGACACTCTTCTCGGACGACCCCTCATGCAACTTACTTTGGCTGCCCGGCAGTGTGGCGATCACCTAACATATGGAACTCAACTTTTAAGTGGGCTCTAACGGATCTATAGCGCTAGAATTACATACAATCGAGGCAGAAAGAAGTTCCCAGAGGTTTGCTTAGATCCGTCATTGAGTACTTACAAAGACCAAGCTGAACATTGAAATCCCGTGACTACCCCGGAGAAAGTGGAGGGAGTGCAGAAAGCGCTGTCAGATCGCCTTTTTGTTCCTCTTTAGTGTGGCAGCCTGAGATCTCGTCGGAGGTCGGGAACTGTTGTCGGGGAGGAGCCTCCTCCTCAGTTTGTACAAGACCTTCAGGGACCGTCGGAAATATGTAGACCAGGCAGTGCGAGTTAATAGTCAACAAAATGAGGGCCACCAGAGAAATCTGTAAACCTCGGAAAACTTTAAACGACAGACACGTGTATCCCAGATCATCCTAGCATTTTTTTTTTCTTGTTTGTTTGAGTGTTTCCTTGACACCAATTTAACTATCAGGAAGCGGAAACTGGAATAAATTTCAAGTGACATGCATGTCAACATCTGAAGGGATTAGCTTTAAGATCGTTCCTCACTTTGCTTTAGTGTAGGTAACTTTTCATATATTCTATTACCTCTCTCAATAACAGCACAAGTATGTGCATCAGGTCGTATCTGCGGTCACTGCGCCAGAATTACCGGGATCTCTCGAATGCAGCATGGATGGTCTGACGTCAGTACGACGTAAGAAGAATCCGGTTGACTGATGACAGCTCACCATGGTGACGACAGTTCCAGAAAGTAATAGCACCATATTATCCCTGTACTCATGGGCTGTTTTTTAAAAATAGATTTTACTTTCTTATCTAAGCACATTTTGGATTGGCTACAAGATCCGTTTTGTTTCGAAAGTATAGACTGTTGAATCGCCTCCAGTCACGCATCAGAGTTAGTTTAGTTGTTTTCATTAAAATCCAGCTCATTCATATGTTTGTTTATCCGCACTTAATGTAGTTATCTATCCATCCATTTATGCTCTTCTGCTTATGTGATAACCCATATATTCAACATGCAAAATATTTATGCAAAGATTTATGTTGCTTCCATCTACATCCAGCGAGCTGACCTGAAAAGGAAAAGCCTACCTGTTCCTCTTTTCAATCCTAAACTTACTATCCAATCACCCTTCTGTCTGAGGCCTGAAACGCTGTTTATAATTGTATATCTCCCTCTAGTGTCAGTTCTTTTACATGCAACAGATTGCTCTGCACACGAGCTACTGAATTTTTACCTAGTGTTACTGATTTTTTTTAAAGATGTAGCAGTAGCCTCTGTATTCCAGTTAATATATATTTTCTTTGTTACATAACCATACAATAGAAAGTCAATGAAGTTTCACGCCAGCATACAAGGCATTTTTTTTCTTTGTTTTTATTGACGTGGTATCAATACAATCAAGTACTGTAGATTTTGTATAAGCAGACAAACATTTTCAATCAAAAAGGAGTGCATTTTATACCCAAATTCTATTGCATAGTGCACACAATAGCCTTGTAAGACAAAAAAAAAAAAACCTATACGTTGATACATTGTACATTACACAAATAGAAAATAATACAAATAATCCTTCACAAACAACTCTAGAATGCTAACTACAAGTTGTAAATGCTCTTAACTCATCGATGCTGTTAAATACCATTTATATGTCCCAGGCTTCGGTGGTCAGTTTTGGCATCCCTATTAAATTATCATAAATGTATAAATACATCTTCATTAATTTCATGTGCAAATGGGAATGGCCGTTTGTATACTGAAACTAAAACAAACAAATATCCCTTAAGAACCGAAGCAAGGCTTGTGATTTTTTTTTCTTTTTTTTCTTTTTTTTCTAATAAAGAAAAACAAAACATTTGATGCGGTACATGGATCTCACTGACACTTGTTAAATGATTTGCACACAGAGCAAACTCAGCAAGCAAGTGACATTGTCTATGAAAATATGAGGACAGAGCGTAACAGCCGCATGTAACTCTCATCACCGTTTCACCGTGTGTCGAAAAAGAGGAGGTGATTCAAAAAAATAAAAGGCAACATACAGTACATAACGAGACTGCTTTGTAGACTCACATAGCAACAATGATACATAGCAGTTGTCGGTGTGTTCATGTTATGAGACAGAAAGGGCTAAGAGTAAGTGCATTACATAGATGTAGAAATACTGATTAAGCCTTATCCTCACACTAATTTTCCAAAGCGATGTGAAGAGTTACTGTTTATGCACTGTGACCCACCATAAAACAGTCAAACATTATACATTCATTCTAATGGGAAGGCTAAATGTTTGGCACCATGCTCGTGTACATTGACATTCTTCCATCATGATGTAAGGTAGTCATAATTCAGTGTTTACGAGCGTCAGGGTGGCACAAGTTAGAAGCACCAAGCTTTGTTCTGTTTTGCCTAGGTCTCGTTATCTTTTGTGATTCGTAACTGAAACTAGTGAATAAACATTTTGTACATTTCATAGTATGTCTTTTTTTTCTTTCTTTTTTCTTTTTTTTTGTTGGTTCGTGACTTGGCACAAAGTAGTTATTGCACGCCTTTACACCTTTCATCTTTAGAGTGTTGTAAAGTAAATCTTCTACAAGATTCTCTTTAAAACTAAAAAAAACCTCAAAACCTTCTGGTAGAACATTGATGGGACTGTAAGCCGTTCCTACAGTTTTGTAACTTAATTTTAGTTTATTATTATCCTTGCTAAAGTTTTCGTGACCTGAATGCCAAGGGGACATTGTGACAAATCCGCACACACAAACGCACGCAGTGACACAGTGACGGGCTGAAGGGTATACCTACTAAGCATACAAGTGCACGCATGCACAGAGTGGATCTTTAATACTTCATCCAACAGAAATGAATAAACACACCTCTGACCTACCACCTCTCCCAGAAATCTGGCGTGGTTTTGTTAAAATGTTACACAACCTGCATTTCTCAATCTTCAGGCCCCAGTCAGACCCTTTCACCTATTTATGGACTAAAGACAAATTGATTCTCATTTCCAGCCGTGCACTTTGACATTATCCAGTTCTGAAACATCCTGGCCACAGATGTTACACTAAGCTCAGCAATTAAACAGTTTTTGACACATTTGATTTAGAAATAACTAGAAAATCCTGTCATTCAGAGCTACAAATGATTAAAAATTGCTCTCATTTGCCTAACATCTATCATAAACAACACAGGAACTGGCAGTGAAGGAAGTAATTAAGTTGTTGTTGTTTTTTACTTATCCTTTTGCCTCCTTGTTTTCTCAGCAGAGTCAGGCTTTCAAAATCTTTGTGGATTTTGCATCATGTTGTTAAAGGATTATATTTTCTTCTAATATGGCAGTGCAGATTGCTCCCTTGGAATCAGGGAAAGGGTTTTTAATGACATTAGAAATCAGTGACGTGATGGTTAGAATATGTGAACAGGATGCCTGGGATAGTGATGGGAAAAAAAATCAGATCGATAGAAGGAAATAGGCCATTGAATCAGCAGTATATGTGTCCTTACTGTCCATTTGTCCATGGACAGTAAGGACACTATCTAGTTTCTGGCCTGTGAACACTGACTGTGTACATTATTAACAATGTCCTAAAGAATGATGCTGGGGGGTGATGCGGGGGTCTTGCTTGATGATGCTGATCTCTTTAAAGGGCAATTTAAAGGTGTCTGCCTTGTTAATGTGAGGTCATGTTTATTTGTAGAATTAATTGTTCTGAACTGCACGTAAACTAAATTACAAGAAAGAGGAAGACCTATTATCTGAAATGGTAGGTTACTAAATGCATAATGAAGCAGAGAAACTCCCTGAACAGGTGCTTATGTTCACTATCAATAAATATATCTCACTCTAAAACCAACTGTTGCTGAGTTCAATCCTAACTTTTTTTTTATGTAGCAACAATTTAGAGTCCCAAAAATTTCAGTAAAAGTAAATAGTAACACAGCAGACCAAATACTTAGTTTTGCTATTGTACTGTATGCCTATATTTATTGTGTTGTATTTTGGCTCTTCAGTATAATTATAGCAATTCATGATTTAAATAATACACCAGGGGAACATGACTGCAGCGAAGACCCCCGCCCCCCCCCATCAGAGTTTGGTGATGTCGTCCTTGTGTCAGAGCATGTGGGCAGGTTGTGCAGTCACACGGGAAGGTTTCTAGCACATTACAAAGTAAGGCACTAAATAGTCTGAATCCAATAAACAACAACAACAATGATGACATGGACCAAATAATAACAATAAAATTATGACAATATAATAATTAAAATAAGCTAAAAGCTTAAAAAAACACCAACATAAAACACAACTAAAACACACATTTGAAGGACACTGAAATAAAGAACACAGTATGAATTTCCTTCCCCTGCCTTTAAAAACTCACTTCATTCACAAAGTTTTTGTTTCATTTGTGCTGTTGAGGGCGAGACAGATAAAGACTATGGCAATAATATTGAGTATTTTATGGGTTTTGTGTTTCTATAATGGCTGCAGGTATTTTAGGTTAAGGGCTGCACTGAGGTGCCAATGTAGCAACATCTTTTAAGGAAAAGATAGGGTTATGTGGGACAGAGCAAGAATCCTGAGAAGGAAGAATGGATGTACTCTGTAGAATATAGGCCATTTGCCTGATCTGACGGCATCTGGACCCATACCTGGTCACCCTCCTTCAGCTCTAAGACTGCACTACCAGATGCCTGGTCCATGTAGCCTTTCTTGTATTCATCATATGTGTAAGTGGCTGGTACATTGTTCTTATACAATGCTACCCACAGGCTAGTTCCCTTTACATGCATGTGGTATGCAAAGTAGTATATACCAGATAAAGGAGCAGTGAATATGCCAGTAGAAGAGCTGTAGGCATTTTGCCCATTGTAGAGGGTCCTGTCAAATTTGATTGGCATGCCTGAAGGAGGGAATGGTGTGGTAAGGACAGCTGTGAAGGCTGGTGCCACAGAGGCAGACAATGGAACTTGACTATATGCAGGGCCTTTCCTGTCATCTGGAATTTCTCCCCCATCTAACTTTGAACTCTCTGGCCCTGCGACAACTGTATGGCCATTTCCTGGAGGCCCAGGGGGTCCTGGAGGCCCAGGGGGCCCAGGTATGCCATTAAGTCCAGGGGGGCCTTGTTTCCCTGGAGGACCCTGGGGACCTATAGGACCTTTCTCACCCAACTTGCCCAGCCCTGGAGGCCCTGGAAGTCCTTGTTCACCCTTTAGGCCAGGGGGACCCTGTGGACCCATGGGACCCATGGGCCCCTGAAGACCAGGAATACCTGACTGGCCCCTGGGGCCTGGAACTCCCATAAACCCTGACTCCCCTTTAGGCCCCGGGGCACCTGTTATACCGGGATTCCCAGGAGGGCCAATATACCCTGCCTCACCTTTAGGTCCAGGTTTTCCGATAAGACCACTGGGCCCAGGGATGCCCTTTTCCCCAGGGATACCAGGTTTTCCAGAGGGTCCATTGGGGCCTTGGTCACCTCGAAGGCCAGGCAGTCCAGGAGGACCCCGGGGCCCCAGCTCTCCCTTCTGTCCTGGTATTCCATGTTTTCCTGGCAATCCCATTGGACCTTGAAGTCCAGGTGGTCCTGGTTGTCCATCAAGTCCTGGCTTCCCAACTGGTCCAATTGGTCCTTGTTCTCCTTTATCCCCCGGGAGACCTGGAAATCCACCATGTCCCTTTTCTCCTTTTAGTCCATTTGGACCAGGTTTTCCATAGCCATTAGTTCCAGGCATTCCAGGAGTACCCCTGGTCCCAGGTTCACCTTTTGGACCTTGTGGACCTGGTGATCCAGGAAGTCCATCTAGCCCAGGCTTCCCCAACCCAACTGGCCCTGGCAAACCTTGTAGTCCCGGGGGCCCTGCATCTCCTGGGAGTCCTTGATCACCTGGGCGTCCTTGATCACCTTTAGGACCAGGTACTCCAGGCAAACCTTTTAGTCCTGGTGTGCCAATACCTGAAGGACCAGGTGGTCCAATACTCCCTTTTGGGCCAGGAGAACCCCTTAGACCTGGAAGCCCTGGATTCCCATTTCCATTCTCGCCCTTAGGCCCACGATCACCTGGTGGGCCGCCTATACCCTTTATTCCTGGCTCGCCACGGACCCCAGGGGGGCCTCTCATACCTGGAAGCCCAGGTTTCCCATTCAAGGACAGTCCAGCTGGGCCAGGAAGCCCAGGATGCCCGGGAGGACCACGGGGACCTGGTTCACCACGAGGGCCTACCTCACCATTAACCCCAGGCATCCCCTTTGGCCCAATCTTTCCTGGGAGTCCCGGAAGTCCAGGCTTACCAATTCCCGTAAAGCCTGAAGGTCCCTGAGGACCTGGTGGGCCTTGGGAACCAGGCTTTCCCAGTCCGGGTTTCCCTGGAAGGCCTGGTGGTCCAGGGGGCCCTCTTGGTCCTGGTTTCCCTTGGGGGCCGGGTTCCCCCTTCACTTCCATCATGGGTGGCATATCTAGAAAAAATATGTACAGGTTGTTAGGACTACTGTTACGGGTATTATTATTATTATTATTATTATTATTATTATCATTATTATTATTATCATCATCATTAGTATTACTAAGTACTGTATTCATTTCTAAGTACTTTTTTAAATTGCTGATGTCCGAGAGAAAAGATGTCATCTCAATCCACATTACTATGGTGACTGGATTATAATAACTATCTCTAATTTTTCACAATTAGCTGAATTCTTTGAGAAGAACAGTTAAGATTCTCTAGACTACTTTATACTACTTTGTACTTAGCTGTTATGGAAACTGACAGACTATCCATCTTTTCAATCAGCAAGTGTCTGTGAGTTTATCATTAAAGTACTGTTTGAATTAAAAAAATATTTTTTATTGAAGAAATTTTTCATTTGTAAAAACACAGGGTAATTTTTTAAACAAGAGTTAAACTAGTACTACAAAGAGAAGGCATAAAACCAGGCTGGTTGTGTTTATCTGTTGTGAAATCAAAGAATGAATTATCTACATACAAGAAACACTGAAAATTCGAGAAATAGACAAAATATATTACAAGATTATTATCTAAGAAATTAATACTTTGCATACTTCAGGATGAGTTTAGAGATTGAAAAGTTATATCTTAATCAGTGGCGTAATTCATTCCCATTTCATTTCTTTTGTTACTTTATCAGTGCTGTGAGTGGCTGGATATTACCCAGTCTGAAGGTACTCTATTAGACTAAATTCTGGAAAGGTCACCAGTCCATCACTTGTTATGTAATCACAAGTGACAAACACACACCAGTGGGCATGGGTTACCTTTGATGTTGTCCTAACTGACTCAGTTGGAGTTCCTATTAAGGTTATTGGAGTTTACTTTTGATTTTGAAACATAGAGGAAAACAGCATGAAAGTGTGCCACAGGTTGTAAACTCTGTCATTAATCTTTCCTATACAGTGGAGTGCAACACAGCCAGGCTTAAACAGGAAAAAAACAAATAACACAGTTACTTAGCAACACAGTTCATGTCTATTACACTCCAAGTCTGATTAAATGGTGAATGTTAGCTCATAACAAGGAGATCTTTGTTAAATAGAACTGCGGTTGATTGCAAAACTTCTATTACTTGACGAGGCTGCCGTATCTGATCCATTTAGTCCTTTAGTCATGTGAATTGTTATTCTTAAACCTTGGTTTAAGGTTGATGTGGCTTCCTGTTTGCTGCATCCTGTTCATCCCTAGAACGTCACCCTTGCCAGGCCTTTGAACACTTTCTAGAAATCATTCATGGCTTTCCTAATGGAACCATGGACCAATATCGCCCCCTACAGACAGCTGAAATTTTCAAGCAGTTTGCTATTGAGCACACCAGAAAGATCATTGTTAGTGTTTGCAAATCACTTAGCACAATTGCTGACATTTGAACAAGCATTGCTGGTATATGTCTTTGTGAGCAATACAGATGACTATACAACGTCTGTTGAATACTTCAGACTTCCAAAATATAATACCAATATTTTCTTGTGTATGTCTTCACATGCAGAACAGTTCATCCAGTTGTCAAAATCAGCCAAGCCCACAGGTCCAAGTCATTTATATGAAAATTAGAAAACATATTCATAGAAACTCAGAGCAAAAGAGTTACAGCATTTTCTAAAGATATAGGAACCTGCTCAGATACACATTTTACAGGCCTACATTCTGGCCAGGAAGGAGGACGAGGATGTGTCAGGGTGTAAAACTAGGCAAGAGGATGGCAGAAGACTGCCAAAGACACTGCTTCTTCTTCTGTTACACTGCAAGGGATAGCATAATGTGTGAGGTCTGTGAAAATATGAGGCCAAAGAAAAAGGACTGACAGGCTGCATAGTGATCCACTGAGCTGTTTTCTTCCTGTACATAGCAGGCTAATGTTTTCTTTTTTGCTATTGTTATGCTACATATTTTGTTCTGTAGAGTGTTGTGTATATTAACTTTTTTGCTGTTACTGTAGTTTAGTGTACTGTGTGACCATAGGAGGAAATGGTTTGGTACAATAAGAATTTGCTGTGACAGCTTGCATGAAAAGACTTTTAGGAAATTAGAAGATGAAGATT
Source organism: Oreochromis niloticus (assembly GCF_001858045.2). Classification (NCBI taxonomy): domain Eukaryota; kingdom Metazoa; phylum Chordata; class Actinopteri; order Cichliformes; family Cichlidae; genus Oreochromis; species Oreochromis niloticus. Next base: position 25,782,531 of record NC_031985.2, on the reverse strand, counting down.
TCAGCATTTCAGAATTTGACAAAGTGTGTAAACATTTTGACCACTATAATTTACATAGTGGCTAAAACTTATTTACTGACAGCTCCCTCATTTTGACACATAATTTAATGGTTTGGGATGAGATGCTGCTGTTTGTGGGTTGTTTTGCTACATGTACGAGCTGTTATGTGAAATGAAAATTTCAAAAATGTTAAGACAAATATGCCAAAATAATTCAGAAAAACTGCACCGTACCAGACTATTATTTTTCTGGGGTAACTGACGTCTGTTGTGTATCAAAGTGAATGCTATACTAAGCTGATATGAAAAGCACAAGAGGTTTACATGCTGCTTTGTAATGCAAACGAGCACTTACATTTGCATGTACTTTCAGAGAGAGATTTTATTTTTCCTGCAGTGGTCACACAACAAAGTAAACAGAAAAAAGACAATTTATTGAGCAGTGCACAGAACAGAACTAGTCCACAGCGTCTCACTTACCTCACACAGGAGCTTATCCCTCCTTATGTCTTATCTATGGGCATCCGCTTTCCTCTATAAAATGTTTACCTGAGTACCTGGTCCTTTATGTTGACAAATTTTCATAACTCTGATCTGCTCAAGTTACTTCTTACTAATCAACTGTGGGATCACAGATTTTTTTACATGACATCAGATGACTCACAGAAATAATTCTGGAGAATAAAGAAGTTCAACTGAGAAGACATGACCTACTTCAAAAAGTGATAAACAGCCAAAAGCTGTTCACACTGTAGGGAGCTGAGCTGAGAATGCTAAATGCTCACTGTTTCTCTTTCATTTCATTCATTCAAGACTTTCTCTAATTATTTTTGCTAACTTCAACTGTTGCTTGTTTGAAAAGTGAGTCAACAAATCTGAGAAAAGCTATAAAATCTAAATCAAAGTAATAAAAGCATGCTATGCACTGCACTGTGCACACTGTAGTATTGTACATTTATGAATGTTTACATTTAAATTAATGTAGTCCCTCTGACAGGATGGGGAGAACAAGTATTCAGAAGATTAGGTTGTTAGGAAAAAACTTGAACATATAACATTTTACAGCACCTTTAATATATCACGGTTGTGCCTAAAACCAGAGATAATGATATGGCATTTTTTTTTAGATGCTAAGCCAACAGTGGGTAAGAGGCAGTCAGCCGGTCCATCAGAGGACTTAAGACTGAATAATTTCATTAGTAATGCAGTGTGGACAGATTACCACAGAGTGGCAGCAAAGTCATATTCAATGTACCACATATATCAGAAATCCAACTTCTGCCACATTCTTTTCAATTCCATTTATACAAAGCATGCCTTTAGTTGAGATACACTCCTTGTATAGGTCTTCTATTTTTCGTCTGCCATGACTGGGACAGTTTTCATCTTATTAGCCTGTCTGTATGTCTGTCAGACTAAGTGCAAAAATGTGGTTCTGGTGACACCTACTGAAAGGTGAATTCCAGCAAAGACCAATGACACATTCCCATTTTATGCTCTATTATGCCCTATATCTTTTAATTATGGTGCCACTGGCCTTGCGGATGGTGTAGTTAGAGTTAGATTTGAATTCATTTAATCTTTTCTAGATTTTCCCTGAAAAAGACGTCATAGAAGACAAGGTGCATACTGTGTGTTTCTCTAAAACCTGTATTGTACTTTCAGCATTGATCGTGCCTGTCCAGGTGTGCAAGCTGCTAGTTCCATAGGTGTTAATGCACCTCCATACCAACAGAGATGCAGGCCATTAAACTGATCACTGAAAACAAGCAGGATAGTCCCTCTCCTCTTTAGTCCAGAGGATGCATGTTTTCTAAAAACACATTAAATTTTTGATTTGTTTTAACAGAAAACAGTTTCCCACTTTGCCTCAACACAGGAAGTGTTAATGAAGTATTCCCCATGCAAGCACTTTTCTGTTTTTAATGCAGTGTAGCCTGAGGGTCCAAAGATCACAGGAATCCAATATTGATTTCGACTTTGTCCCTTGTCCACAGAGATTTCCGCAGGTTCTTTAAAGCTTTTGATGATATTATGTACACTAGATGATAAGATATGCAAAGTCTTCACAAATTTTAATTGAGGAACATATTCTGAAAGTGTTTTACAATTTGTAGACACAGGTTTTTGAAGATTGACGAACCTCTGCCCATCTTTACTTCCAAGAATCTCTGCCTTTCTAAGATGTTCTTTTTATTAAAAAACTCACCTTTTTAAAACTGTTTTTGGTTACATTTTTGCCTGTTTTATATTGTCTGTTTTACCTTTTTATTACTTGTTTATCTTACGTGCAGCACTTTGTGATTCTGTCTAGAAAAGTGATAATTTATACCATTCATACCAAGTTGTGTTTCTGTAAAATAAACCCATTTTAGCCTTTTATTTTAGTACCACTAACTTTTCAACCTTTTGTTCCCTCATTCCAACTTTTTTTAAACATGTGTGGCATTGTTCTTAAAATGGTCTGTTTTCTATGTTTTATTGTGAATAAAATGTGGGTTTATGAGTTTTACAAATCTCTACAATCTGTTTGTTTGATTTACATTTTGTTTTGCAACTGGGGTTTTAAAATGGCAGTTATCAGTGTTTTCCAATGACCTAAATGACCAATCAGTAAAGTGTGAGGGTCCTATTAGACTGCTTTTACAGGACCAAATGAGACATAAAAGGGCTACAGATGCCACACTCACAGGAACTACTCACCAACATAATGTCCTTTCCCCTCGCGAAACGGAGGTCCAATAGGCCCCTTCATCATGGGCTGAATGTACTTCATGTGGGGTATGGGGGCGTACCCTCCGGCAAAAGCAGGTACCACAAGCATCAGTAGCACAGAGACAGAAGCCAGCAGCATGGTCAACAGCATCCCAGGCTTTAGGTGTCACACGCAAAGAACTGAAAGGAACAGAGAGAGGACACAGAAAAATAAAACTCACTTTCACTCTTTGGTCCATCTTACTGAATAGTTTACAATGCCAGACATTCAGAAAATCACCTAAGTGATGCGAGAATTTAGCTCTGTGAGTGTTCATTTATTGGTAATGGCTGTTAAATGAATTTACTTCAGATTTCTGAAGTAATGCAGTGGCATCTTTTTCCTTATGTCCTCTATAAGAAATTGATACTGTGTGTCTTGCTTTTGCAGATATGTTAAAGATAGACACTGGGTATGTATAAAAAGTTATACTTTAAAATGTATATGAGCAAACACATTATTTAGGCGCAAAAATAACAAACAGTTATTACATTATAGTATTTGTTCAGCATAGTCGAAGGCTGTGTTTGGTTTAGATGGCACTTGGCAACTGCGTAACTTTCATTTTTTACATGAAATCTTTACATTAAACTCCCCACCAGATATTTTCACAACCACGATCAGACAGCTGACCAGCAGACAACAGTTGGTGCGCTTGTGCGACAGAGCCACTGTAGGTGTGCTGGCTTCAAGCAGTGTATTAAAGACTCACGTTTCCACTGCAACTCTCCCGTGAGTTCTTTTAGTCAGATGTCTTTGAACAGATGACTGTCAGGAGTTGTTTTGTGATGGTGTGAGATGCAAAATGTCATTTCAGGCTCACGCTGTTCATCTTTAAATGCCAACCATGTCATGCTTTGATTAAGCATAAAAACTCTGGACAATGCACTGCACAGCCACAGAAAACTATGTGCCTTGAATTGCTTTCCTTAAACTGGCTCATCATCCATTTAGGGCACAGAATAATACTAAGGCTTGGTGGCAGTACTGGAGGCTGGTTTCATTTCTGCAGTTACTTTGATAACTTTGGGTCATTATTTTAAGCACAAGCAAAATTCAGAACCACTGTAGCCATGCTATAGTAGGTCTCAGTCATTATGAATCATATAAGGCTCCCGGTCAGTGTGTTATAGCAGCATCCTGTGTAGTTACATGAAAAAATAAATAATAACACCCACAAATCTCTTCTTTTATTACTAATACCTGTCTTGTCATGTTCATTTTGTGAGTTTGAAGCTTGTTAGTCTCTGCATTCAACAGCAAAAAGAGCGATCACTCTGAAAGCACACGCCAACACTAACTGACGTTTGCTAATCTGAAAATTGCACATTGCTGTTAATTGGCAGCATCATTAGGAGTAATTGGGGGTATTCACAGTGGTTTTTAAATCACAAATGCTCAGAAAAAAAGGTGTGTTTATTGCCACCATATGTGCTGACTCCAGGTCTGCTTTACAGCTTTTCTCCTGCTGTGTTTTTTTTTTGTGACTGTTTAATAATTGCATAGCTAGATTGTTCAATTCCTGTTTTAGAGCAATTTATCAAAGTGTTTGGGGAGTTTTGGGGTTCCTTTTTACAAATTATGATTAGTCTGTGGTTTATGCTTGCTTATGCTGTAAGGAAGAATCAACGATCTCTCGAAAAGTGTTCAAATCAAAATGTAATCTACGGGAAATCACGAAAGCGCAGAAAAAGATGTTAAGAGAAATAAACAGGAGAAAAAGAGCCGCGTTGGTAAGACGCCGTTTGGTCGTTGGCCGACTTTCTGGCTGGCTGGCAGGGGAGCTCGTCTGGTATGGGGGTCTGCGGTTTTTGGTGCAGATGCAATTTAACAGGCAGCTCTGGATGCCCACCATTCTGCAAGGCATCACAGAAACTGTGCATGAACAGGGACAAGTCACAGACAGGCACTTGGGAGACCTTTACGATCTGTTTATCAAGTATTTAATTTGTAGAAAAGCTCTGCAGTGGATGTTAAAAAATGCAATCCCGTCTGTCTGGCCACCGTGAGCCACCGCTGGACTCATACGAGCTCTCTCTCACACAAGAACACCCACGTAACAAAACACACACTTTTGGTATGCATGAGAAAGCACAAGACTTCTAGAAACCAGTTATCCAGGGTGGCTTAAAAATACTTGAAAACCTGTTAAGTTTCACCCATTTTCACATGAAATCATTCCATTCAAAACACATCATAACAAACCCCAAGTCTGAACGTGGAGTGGAGGGAGCTCATGATGAATTAAAGCCTCTTTCGACCATTAAACAACGAGCGGGATCCAAAGTTACAGCGCGAAAGCTTCGTCTGGCAGGATGAGTGACGCATTATACAAAACAGATCTGACTGAAAAAAGACAGAATACAGCAACAGAGCCAAAAACACACAAGGACAGAGCACAAAAGGAACATTAACGAAGAAATAAAAGAGAGTGTCGCAATGAAAGGTGAAAGGGCACCACTCATTCATTTTGTTGCAGAAGTGATCATCAGTTCTGCTTTATATCTACCTTTTGCAGCTTTGCACCTCCCTGTGGCCGTTTTAAGCCATGCTCTGATGGTTTTCTTCATCTCTCATCATCATATCATTTCTGAGAAAAGCCAACAGTACCTGTGGGGCGTACTCGCATTCTCCACATAACTGTATGAACGAGAGGATTATTAGCTGTGCTAATATTATCAGATGATTATGATGATAGCATATGGAGTCATAATTACAAGATCATTTTGTTTGCATCTCTTTCACCGCAGCTTTGCAAAAGGAGCATAGATTCCCTTAGGTAATCACCTTTCTTGAACATGCATTGGACGTCACTTAAAACGAGCCAAAAACCTTAATCCACGCAGGCTCTGAGCTGCCAAAGCAGACTCGGCATCTTCCAAACCCAACTTCAGAAGCATCTCAAGTGGCTTGCTCAGACAGGCGAGGAGACACAATTCCCTTAATGCTGCGTCTGCCTTCTAATATGATCAGCGCTGAGGAGGTGAGCTCCAAGGTACTCTGCTTCCATTTCCCCTAAGCTGTGCATGTGCAGGACCAGACCGCCAGACATTTCCTAAACCATGCGGCACAGACAGATTACAGTAGGTACACTGAGTGTGAGGGTTGTGTGTCATGGGGGGAAGAGGAGGTGATTGTTTTTGTGGTGAACATTTGAGCCGCTCCCTGAGTGGAGAACTCATCACCTTAACATCATGTAGGGCATTATGCCGACTTTCATAAAAACGAAAGAAAGAAAGAAAGAAAAAACACCAAATGGTTCAAGAACAACCAAGGCCTATAGCGGTTAAATAGTTTGGTTAAAACCACAAGCCTCGCAGGGAGAACGGCACTTAAAACCTGACCAAATATTTTAGCTGATTCATCCCATTCTGACAAACCGTAGCCACAGCCATTACCATAACCGTTCCTAACTCCAACCATGAACCCACAAGTCTTACCCAGCTCCTATTCCCAAGCTCTCTTCCATTATCAGCCCAGTTTTCTGTGAATTTAACAAGCAAATGTTGGAAAGAGAAGACATTCTGATACTATCACTGCCGCTTCTTTACACTTTTGGCTCTGTGTGATGTCAGTTAAGAGTGGATATCCTTAAAATAGTCATCTCAGGCAAACAGCTAGAGCCCAAATCATGTTCAAGTCCTCTGCTTGTGAGGGGAAGTCAATGAGATGAAAGATTGGCGCCCTTAGAGTGAGAAAGGAGCTGAGAATGGGCACAACAGCCATTGCAACCCTAGACCAGAGAGAAAAAGGAGAAGATTTTTCAAATTCAGTTTATACATTTGTGGTTTATTAATCAATCTGCAGTCTAGACAAGTGAGTGTTAATGCCCTTAGCAGATTTGTAGTTGAAATACATGCACCTGGAGATGTCAAGACAACAAATGGACAAAGTGCTAGAAATGTGCCACTTTATTTTACTCAAAGACAGAGGAGAAGGTCTGCACAGCAGTCACGAAACACAGTTTGTAGTGAGTCTAAGGGCTTGTGTGTGAAGGGGCGAGAAAAGCGAGCGTGTTTTTCTTCGAGAATCACCTTCTTCAGTATGAGGTAATCCCTCCAACAGCCTCGGTGGCAAGTTAAGGTGTCAGCTCCGAGCGTAATATTTGAGCTGCGGTCACACTCCTGCTGGCTTTGAAGAACTCAATATTGTGCAAATAAGCAGCAGGGAAACAGCACGGCTGTTCACATAACATGGCTGCGTGTGTATAAAAGTGGCCACAAAGCTAATGCATATATAATTAGACATTAACATCTGTTATTTTAGTTACCAGCAGCTGGAAAAATGCATGAAAAGTTTTGTTTGGTTGTTTCTCAGGAGAAAAAAAAAAGAAAGAAAAAAAAGTCCCCTTTGACCCGCTACAATAAAAGCCCCAATGTCCTCTTATTTTTGTTTCCACTGAATCATAAGTTAAGTATAAAGCAGCCATAAGAAACACTGTAAATAGTTCTTTCTCATGTCGAGACATGAGGTAGACTATTTATACTGATCCACATGATATGTACATGACCGCACATTTACAAATACGCAGGCACACCAAATCAAACAGCCCTCAGGAAGGCGCTGACGCACAGACATCACCCAATGAAATACACCTTACGGGATGAAATACCCTTTATATCCCTTTACATTTACAGGAGCCGTGAGACGTTCAAAGGGGAACGAGTTTATGTTGACGCCGTTGTTAAAGAGGGAGAACATGTGAGAATAAAGGAAATGAAGGCTGAGTAAAGTGTGGGGAGCTGTGGGGAGAGTGAAGAGGTCACACAGAGGGTTTTCTTTTCTTGATGACTTCACTCAGAGGAACACGTCTAATATCCTAGGGCACTTAATCTGAGTGCAGAAGCAGACACGCTAATCATAAAACTGCAGGTTGATGTATTGTACTCACGAACATGTCTCTGTGTGAGGGACAAAGGGTTAAAGCAGTGAAAGTGAGGCTAATTAGTCTCAGAATTATAAAGCTCCAGGACCTCACACATGTACAATTGCATGGGAGTTTTACAAGGGACCATTATATGCTCTTCAGTTCGTAGCAGGAACAGCTTCAGGCCCATGAAAAGTAATCCATTCCAGCATATTAGCCAGACTAACCCACATGCTGCTTTAGCAATTCATGCTCTATCACCTCATCTTTATATGTAGCATTTGGAATCAGGATAAAGCAGAGAGAGAGAGAGGGATTTTGAAAGTCTGCAAAACACCCAGAGTTACCCCAGACCTGCCAAGAAGTGGATTACAGTATGCAGAGGAATCGGTGGGGGGCAGACACCAACAGCTACACCTTTCCGTCTGCCCCGCCAATGCACCTCAACTCAATATGAGTACCTGATTAGGTTATCGAAAGGAAATAGTAAAAATAATAATCTTATAAAAAGCAATCTGCTTCCCTCTCTGCAGACCAGTAAATGCTCGATGAAAGTGCACCTCTAAACTCTCCAAAACTGACGTTACATTAAACTCCTCTCATCATGTGCAAAAATATTCGACGTTAATATAAAGTTCGAGATTTGCACATTTGGAATGCAACAACTGTGAAGGGTTTGGTGTTATAAGAGCAATGTGCAGGTGACCTCACCTCAAAAGGAAAACATTGAGGATGCTCAGTAATGTAGCTAATCTTTAAACTAAAATGATGACTCTGGCTCTATGCAGCTCTCAGTTGAATAAACTCGGCTTCCTCCGGCCGCTCGCTGTCTGTGCTGCTCATTGCTAGTGTGAATACTTTTATTGTTTGCTGCCAGAAGCAAGCAAAGCGGAACCTTTCCTGCTGTTTATTTGAACGTAAAAGTCAAAGTAGAGGAAGTCCACAATGAAAGAGCAGCCGTTTCATCAATTAAGTGTTATTGTGATTTTTTTTTAACAATGTCTTTTAAATATAAACCAAACTTAAACAGCAGTTTCTCCCTTTTTAGTCGAGGACTATGGTGTGTGTTGGCTGAACACACAGACTAGCTGTGGCTTTGGAGAAATGAGTAATTTCAAAGTTAGTGCAAGAACTTCTCCAACAAAACAATCGTATCGGTTGAATGGTCTTACCACAAACACCCAAACTAATTGTTTCTATAAAAGTGATTCCACTTTAAAGGCTGAAAGAAGGCAATATGAGAAGGCTGGAGACTGATCATGTGTTATTTTCATGTATAACATTCAACTAAATGGTTGCTGTTTGAGTCTCATCTGAGACTGCAGTTTACCTTTACTTTTATTAGTCTTTATTTAAATTTTCACTTCCTGTTTATCACAGGAAGTACTTTGGTTAGTAGTAATTATGGTTTGAAGAGATGATTTTTTTATTTTACCCTGAATGAATTCTGTCAGCCCAGTATATAGCAGTAAAGGGGTGGTTTCCGGACCATTTGAATAGGTTCTGGGTTTTTCCAAGGGTAGCCCTGGCAAAGTGTATAGGGAGAGATCGTATTCACCAACTTCTGATGCACAGCCAGTCATTTTGTTCTGGAAACGGGCCTGAAATATGACAAAAACTCAGTTCAGAAAAGAAAAACAAGGGTTACCCCGAGTAGCCATCTAAGGGGGTAAGAGTTATGCTACAAGGCTCGATTTTCCACCCCATCTAAGGCAGGTTTGTGGTTCTGCGTTAGCGCCCACTTGCATTGCTCGTTCTATGCAAAGAAAGGGAAGTCCACCAATGCAGAGGTTACCAAGAGTCAAGCGTTGTGAATGATCATTTACAGCTGGTTAGGGAATACTCATTCTTCCCTAGCAACCGGTGGTTTCCATATAGTCGCCAACAGGCCTCTAGGAGTGTGTTACTGAGGCTTTAATGACAGCATGTACAAACAAACTATGTTTTTTTCTCCTGCAGGAGGAAAACTCATATTCCATCTGACCTGTTGAAAGTGAGAGTTTTGTCACAGGGTTGTATAAAGTAAAATGACTGATGTACTTTTGCATGTACTGGCTTTAGTAAAGTTATGTTTACTCCATGTTTTAGTATCTCTTACACAACGTGTGGTTTGGGTTTTCTAGAAGCTGTAAAAATGCTGTAAAAAGCATCCTCCAAAATATTTTAATCTTAGTCTTATTAGAGGCCCATACAGTACATCTTAAAAGGTGACGAAAAGCTAACCAGGACAGTCTATTCACTCTGAAGGGGAAGGGCTTAGTGAACACGTATTTGTTAAGACAGGATGGTGTAGTTCAGGATCAAGGATTGGACACAGTAATCTGTATGTCTTTAATGTAATGGGCTGGGTTTGGTCTGTGTTATGTCTCCTGCTTCTGTGCCAGTGTCTCCAAGTAGCTGTTACCTTGTTCCCTTCACTGGGTGGGTGGCTTTGCTTCTGCCAGAATGGCGCCTTTGAAATGTTCAGCAGACAGAGGTCAGGGAAGGCACAGAAAACTGACAAAGCCGGGACCAATAAAAGAACTCAAAACAAGCCACCTTTCAATGATTTATAATTGCAGATGATTCATAATTTCCCTTTAATGAGTTTCTCTGTGAGGTTTTTGCTATACAGCTTTGTTATTGCTATGTGAGAAAATATTCACGGTGGCAGTTCATCCAGAGTCAAAGCTGGCTGTGGCAAGGGCTCAAAGCTCATGTGGAGAAGAAGCACATGGGTCTATTTAAGACTCGGGGCTCTGAAGGTGAGAAATGTTCTGGGGCCCTGAAATAAGGGGCCTAAACCCGGAACAATCACAAACCATCAATTGTTCCATTCTTTTTTGCCAAGACTGGAAAAAATCCCAAGCTGCACGTAGCTGGGGCTAACTTCCAGGAAGGAAAAGCCCAGAAAAATCCTCTGGTAGTCTGTCTCTATCAAAGGATTCCACAGTTTGACACTCCACGAAAACGGAGAGCAATAACAGATCACATTGTCAAAGACTACCACTTGTGGTTGTGTCGAGGGACGAGGAAAAAGGGTAATATGTCTTTCGACTGTAAACAAGAGAGAAGCAACAGACGGGGAGAAGAAAACGAGAAGCTGCGAAGGATGTGAAGTCATTAAGAAACGAGGGGCAGATTGAAAAACGGGGAGCTGCAGAAGAGAAATAAAAAAGAAGAGGAAAGCAACAGCTTTGGCTCTTGAGCTCCCTGTTGAGCGACTTCAGATGCACACTGCTTCTGCTTGCATCTGAAACAGATTCACACGTACGCGCACGTGTCAAGCGCACACAAATGCACAAATCAGTTGGCAGCGAAACAAAGAGGGAGACCTATTTTTCTGTCCAAAATGGAGGAAAATGGAGCAAGGGAGAGAGAGAACGGAGGCAGAAGGGAGATTATAATTTAATAAGGGGCAGGAAATCTTGGTCAAATCCCCCCGAAGGAGTTGAAATGCCTCTAAGCTGGAGGCTACTGCTCTACAGACTGACTGAGCTCCATCTGAATGGGTTTCTCTGCAGGCAGGCGGACAGACAGCCGAAAAGCAGACAATAGACAGGGAGAAAGAAATTCTGCTGTTTGGCGCCACATAGAAATTGAAGAATGAATCTGCAATTTGTAAATAAACATGAGCTTCATCATTTCTTATTTGTTTGGGGCCTAAATATATGTAAAGTATAGTTAAATACATGTAAACAAGACCAAAGTAGTTGATCTTAACTACTGGAATTTTTCAGTGTTGATTGGCACTGAAATTTAACTTTTCCCTTTCTGCTAATCTAACCCAATACTACATAGCACCATAACCTAACTAACTAAATAAATAAATGCATAAATCATTAGTTATTATTAAACTCTTCCTCCTGTCTCCTGTGAACTTAGTTCTGCCTGAAGTTTCTTCCTGTTAAAAGGGAGTTGTTGCTTCCTGGTATCGCAAAGTTTTTGTGATTTGGCGATATCAATTTAAATGAATTGAATTGAACTGAATTTTGAGGGTGTCTGGAAGTTTGCCCAACAAATCTACATGTGAGAACAATCTGACCTGTTGCTACAAGTCATTTAATCCCTGTATAACCATTGCAGGAGCTTGGTAAGCATAGCCAGCAATAAGTCGGACTCATTCCCAGTGGGTGTGGACACGCTGGAGAGATTACATCTCATCTGAAACACCTCAGTGTTCACCTCACCCTTCCCCTAAGTTGGAGGAGGTAGCTGGGGAGAGGGAGGTCTGGAGATCCTTGCCTAGCCTGCTGCCCCCACGAACCAGTGCCAGATAAGCGGAGGAAAATGGATAGATGGATGAATTTGGATGTTCTCCCCATGCCTGAGTAGGTTCTCCCTGGGTACTCCAGTTTCCTCCCACAGTCCAGAGATCTAAACACATCTAAACACATTAGGTTAACTGGTAAATTGGCCGTAGGTGTGAATGTGAGCATGAATGGCTCTCTGGCTGTCTGTGTTAGAGACTTGTCCAGCATGTACCGCCAGCTGGGATAGGCTCCAGCTCAACCACGGCACTAAATAGATAAGTAGAAATGGATGGATAGATGCTAAAGATGAAAGTTTTGCTGCCTGGAACCAAATTGGTTCTTTTTTTTTCCTCCATTTTTTTCTCTAAACATTTAAGGGCAGAGAGAAATCTGTTAAATCCCCCTCTGTGCAGAATCACTTGTTCGTTCAGCCACCCACATGTTTTAAATCGATATTCATTAGACGGTTTGAATCCCAGTTGAGGACCATTAACAATTCACTGGCCCTCGTTTGATTGATCACTCACTTTAAACACCGCTGACTCCAGCTGGTTCTTTCAGGCTTCAGACATAACCAGCTAAAAAGAGCCCACAAAGCACACCACACACACACATGCATATGAACCAGACCACCAGCATACAGCACAGAGCCCCCTCTGACTGTGGTCCTTGCTGAAGCCCACCCCACCCATCAGGATCAATGCAAGTCTTTATTAGCTGCTGGCTATGACTGTTGGCTATGTAAGAAGATCCTGCCAGTTCTGGCCTCACACCTCCCCGAATCTACTGCTGGATTGTATAAACAAAGCTTTGTGTGCTCAAGCATCTGTGTTTGTGTGGGTAGAGTATGTATGTCGTTGTAAAGATGACATTAAAGTTCGATTGAAAGAAATTTAAAAGGGTGGGATGCAAGAAGGACTTTAAAATCCTGCCATAATTCCCATTTCACTCTAGAATTTAGACTTTCCAGCCAGTGTCTAATTCGATTGATCAGTGTCAGCGAAGCAAGCATGTGATAAGTGGGATTTTTAGTGCGGCTACATCTGTGCAGTCATAATCAGTCTGCTTCTTGAGTATGAAAGACATAAAATGAGCTATTTGGCGGCTGAAACACACACACTGGGCCGTGTAAAAATTGTAAGAAAACCAAGTGATATGTCCCGTTGGAGTAATTGTACAGTGGGCCCACACCAGCTCCTATGAAGGCTATAAGAGCCACAGGAGAGAAGCATAGGTCAGACTAGACGGCATTAGGAGCTCTGGGAAGTGTCAGACGATGACAAGTAGAGTGCAGAGCTGGGTTTGTGCCCAGTCCTACTTCACACCACTGCGTATTACTAGATGTCTGATTTAGTTTGTGATTTCACACTGAGATAAAGCCTCCAGGTGCCTACAAACTGTACATTGTGTACTCGACACATACATAAAGCTGTGTTCAGTTTGAACAATGGGGGTCCACATTAAACCAAGTCTGTGTTGGTCGTCCTACAAAAAGCATCAAATACATTCTGGCATTCTGGTGAATTTACAGTGAAAGCCACTTATAATGCACGGGAAAACACGTACTTCAGGCACGACAGCAAAATTCAATGTGCTAGAATAACATTCAGTAAGGCTCAAAGGTATATGCAATACATACTTTACTATAGATCAGCTTTTATTATCATCTATTCCAGGGGTTTCAAACATAAGGTCTGGGGGTCAGAATTGGCCCAGCAAAGAGTCTGATCAGTCCCACTGGATGCCTTTGGAAAATAAGAAGGCGATACATTTTGGACTTGTGGTTTAATATGTTTTGCAGCTTTTCCCCCATGGCCATTCATGTGACACCTAAGTAATCAAGTAGTATATAAACGATAAAGGACAGAAAATTCCTGTTTTTTTACTCCTATAGAAATTTCTGTTTTGTTTTGATTTTTTATGATGGGTATAAAGTAAAAACAAAAAAATTTCTGTGAATTAACAGAAACTTTCTCTTTTTCTATACTTTTAAACATTTCTTTCTTACAATTTAAGTCATGCTGACACGTTTTTTTCATTTACCATAGTGGTATTTCTTTATCATGTATTAAAGAAATAAGAAGGAGAATATGAAAAGAAAGGGGAGTTCCACTGGTCCAGCCCACCTAAGATCAAAGTGGGCTATATTTATCCCACAATGTAAAATAAATGTTGCATACTTGATCTTTTCTGTTTTATGTAATTTATTTGGGAAAGTAACCTTTAATATTCGTGTACCACCTTTTAAATGTCAGTAATACATTTATTTAAATAAAGAAATAATACAGCATTTTGAGATGTGTGGCTCAGATTCAATCATACTTGAACACTAAAGACGTTTCCCTGAGAACATCTGCACTGCTATCAAGGACCTGAGAACAGACGGAGATACGCCAGTTTGGCAGCGGAACCGCATCTTGCTTCAATAATCATGTGGCGCAGATCCGCAGCCAGGCCAAGAGAAAAAACAAAAAAAAATACAAGGCAGCATTTCAGTTCACCCTGGCAAACATTTGGGGGAAAATGAACTTCCTCTGAAAATGGCAGCTTGCTCGCTTGCCTTTACCGCACCAGATTACTCCGGTTGCAGCGATAGCGTTCAACAAAAGTTGCAGTTAAACTCTCCTGGCGTGCTCTCTAACATCTGTCATGTCTTGTACGTTTTCCTGTCTGTTGAGCTGAACTGAGGTGAACAAGGGACAGAATAAAACGTGGAGATGTTGGACGACGAAGTGTGGGAGGTGAGACCGAGGGGAAGAGGTGAAATAAATCAACTCGAGCTTGAAGGAGGACAGGGGGAAACATGTCTCAAGTATACAGGGGTTAACTCAATATTTCCTCCCTAAAAACTTACGACGCAGATGAGAAAAAGATGGCGGGCTTTCGCTTTATCGCTCAGCCTCACTCTGATACTCTGCTTCTCCCTGTGACCTCGCCTCCTGCTCTGTCAACAACCCTCCACTCTCTTGGCAGTTAACTCAATGAGGGTGACTCCCTGTTTAGTTCCCTTTCCTGCAATTGATTACATCGGGGCTTCTTTTTATATTAAAACCAAGCCTTTCTCATTCTTTCTCTCTTATCTCATATCTTAGTCATCAGGAGGTGATCAGAGACGCGGAGAGAGGAATGTTCCAGATGAGACAAGATATAATGAGCAGATCAAAGACGGCGTTGGCCGACGTTGTCAGTCGGGCCCAGTTCAGGGGAATGGATAAAAAATCTGCAAACTTTTATACATCTTTGTTAAAGCATTTTATAATATTTGCATGCTATGTGAGGCCTTAATGTGCAAACTTTGATTTAATTTAGTGATCTGTTACTGCTGCAAGCACAAAAAATGTATGGTTACACGGACTATAAAGTGCCTGGTCTGAGCCCAAGAATCAAGCTCGAGCACTGCCCATCAGGAAGAAAGGGGGGGGGAAGCATTTGACAACAAACATTCAGATAATTGCGTGGTGTTGAATGAGCTCCATTTCCTTGTTCACCTGCCTCATAGAATTCCTGCAGCGCTGCCAAGACTCAATAAAACAGCACATTCAACCACGGTGAGGCTAGACGCAATAATAACCGTCTCGTTTTGCATTGTGTAGCAAATGGTTGGAAATTAGGAGGAAATAAAGCAACACTCGGCACATGTTTTCTCTGGTTTTGAATAGTAGGATCTGTGCTTGCTGCTTTTAATCAGATTGTATCAGTGCATCGAGCAATAATGGAGCTCCGTTTTGGAAGGTTATGATAAGGCAGGCGAAGGCTACATCAGTCCGCATGCATTAATGGTTCATTAAGGGCTGATTCTCAAGATCAGATATGTGTTTATCTCAGACCTGGCAGCAAGAAGAAGGGGACATTCTTTCGAGTCTGGAGTTAGTTTAGATTGATGGGCGCTCAGTTAGATAATCACCAGACCAAAAGAGGGCTGAAGCAGCTTCTTTGTCTGCACTTGGCAGCTGGAGGGGACGGGAGGATTGGTGGGAGGAATATGAGAATTAGAGAGGAATAAAACTTACACCACAGACATGAGAATGAGACACATCCTTGGATACTAGAGTAGCAGCGGGGGAGGACAGCCCGATGCAGAGAGGCGGCGGAGGCCAGGCTCCTAAAACAGACCCTGTCCAGACCAAATAAATCAAAACAGACACAGAGATTGGGGCTGTCGGCTTTACAGGCAGCGCAAGGTGCACATGTCTTGAGAAAATACCTTTGAAGTATTTGGATGATGGACATGTTGTTCTGTCGCAGAAAATAGCTCTAAAAATGCTGCCTGCATACTGTCATGCCAGCACCGAACAGCAGTCACATAAAGTTATCGACTAAACTGAAAAATCAGAGACTTCCTTTGGGGAAGAAAGGTTAAAATAATGCATGAATAGGCAAAATTTTTGCTAAACAGAGGCTGATGTTCGAATCTGACTCTGGTACTGCGTGTCTTCCGCTACGATTTTTCCTAGACTTCCTGTTCAGACTCCATCGTTATGCTACAATAAAGGCTAAACCCCCCAAAAAATCTTTAAAAAAGGAATTTTCTAAACTATAAGCTATACATAAGAGGCAATGATGTGTCAGTGTTGTGTTTACAAATTTGAATGCTGACCTCAAGTGGATAAAAATAGTTAAAGAAGTTCCAGAAGGGTTCATTACCACACATTCATTCCAATACAATAAGTCTTCTGTTCAGTATGACACATTCTACGCAATGTGGAACATTAATAAAGCAAGGGGAGTGAAAGGTATACCTTCATGAAGTCATGTTCAGTGCTTCCAGTGGACCAAACCTCTCGACGCTATGTTTTCACTCCAAACAAACCTAAATGACCGACCTGCCAAAATAAGGAACCGGCAGGACAAGAAGAGGATTTGAGGGAAGAAGTGGATGTTGAGCACCCTCTTAAACCCAGTTTGTTTACAAGTTGTTGGTTTGCAAACACATGCGAAGTGCAGTAGGGTCCAAGGGGCCAAGCGTTGTCCTGTCAGTCAGATTAGGGTGATCTTGCCCTGCCTGGGCAGATGCCTCCAATCTCATGTGCGCAAGTGTGTGAATGAGATCATAGATGAGAAAATGTGTCATTTCCTCTGGGATACACCCGTGTTAATGATCTGTCAAATTTTACACACAGCAGAAGTTATGTTCTGTTAAACACCTGACACTTTAACAGCCACAGAAAGAGAGCGAGTCAGTTCTTCTGTGATTTATTTGAAGCTTTTCTCAAGACGGTCTTGTTATTCTTTCTCATGTGGAAATAAGAGATAGTAGTGCAGGTCTGCAGGGCTGACAGGTTTAACAGTGTGCCATTTTAACTGTCAGAACAGAAGATATCATCTACATGCTGATTAGGGGACTTTAACTGCTTTCTGCCGCGCCAAGAAACCACTTCCAGCAACTGACACAGCAGCTTAAACGCGAGGACTGAACAGACAGTGGAGAAAGAAGAGAGGCAGACGGGGAAAAGCTGCTCTAGTTCTTTGGATGACAGAGAGCAGGCCGCTGCGGGAAACCTCAGCTCCTTCGTTCACTGTGGTCTGAGAACATAAAAAGCTTCACATCCTTTGATCTGCAGACTTGAATACGTTTCTCAGCTTCGTGAAAAAATAATACAGCTTTGGAAACCATATTACTCAATTATTCCCCCATTACCGCCCCTTCCCCCTCTCTTTCCACCTCCTTCCCTTTCCTCTTCCATTCCTCCCACATTAGCGATTCTGTCTTTGGTATCAAAGTGAAATAAAGATTAAAGTCTGGGTGAGGGGAAGAGTTATGTGGTATGGGGCAGCCCGGCACTTTGCCACAATTTTAGACGGGGGTTTGATCCACCGAGTTATTCGCCCTCTTCCTGCCCACTGGTGGCTCCGTGCTAGCGACTGAAGACGGCAGGAAAATAAAGAGGGGCTTTTGTTACCTCTAATCCGAGCCCGACATGTTAAACATGAATTGACAGCTCAGCATTAGCGTTGTACTCGAGATGTAGCCGTTTTCTGTTCATACCTTCTGCTCTAACTTCTCTGGAAGACTTTAAAGGTCTACGTCACAGAGGAGTCTGTGATTCTTTAGCATTGTAAAAGGAGGCAAAGTCTAAGCTTCTCTTTGAACCTTCAGACGATTCTCCATCTTGACATTTATCACCCGCCATCTGCCCACCAGCTAAGCACCTGTCAGTCAAAAGCCACCAGACCATCACTGCCTCCTCACTTCCAACTGTGTGTACCCTGTGACCCACCATGACCTGGGAAATGTAACCAATTATGAAGCACTTGGAAGGTTCAGAAGGTCAAATCTCATGCCACTGCCAGCAACTCTTACAGATCACGTTTGTTACCCTTGTCACTTAGCTAATCTGTGTAGACCCCCCCCCCCCTTTTAGACAGAATGGTATTTCTCTTCGCACACACACAAATCTGTAGGATGTGTGATGTAAATGTGGATAACATTCCCATTTTCATGTATGTTGTGCTTTCAATGTATTTTTGAAGGCATAGCATCACTCCTTAAAATCACCTTAAACATTACTGCTTGACTGTTATGTTTCTGTCTTATTTACTCATACACTGAATAAATCTTCAGTTTTTATAGCAGTCCAACAAGATGCAGAAGCATAACTCATTCCAGCTGAGACGGAAAAAAAAAAAATCAGTTTTTGTGGATCCACATACAAGTTTTCAGAAGAAATAAAAGCCCCAGGTAGGCTGAATGAATGCAGTTTGAAATGATGAGTTGCAAGCCACAAGACAAATAGATATGCACACCTCTGGCTGGTATTTTAGACGTTTTTAGGCACAGTGTTACTCTAATTAGCTTTGTGTGAATAATATTATCTATTAGTAAAATTTACCCACAAAGCACAGAACAAACCCCCCTAACCCAACCCTGTTGTAAATCAATAAAATGTTGATCACAAAAAAGCACAGTACTAAACACATGTAAATCAGATCATGTGGTGATATCACCAAAGCTGAGCCATTTGTAACAAACAAAAACATCGACCTCAGGTGGATGATCGACAGAAAGTCTGAGGATCAACCATTTCAGGACACACTGTGTGGGAAACATGTCTGCATACAGTTGCAAGAAAAAGGCTTGTTTACAGGACCTTGAGCAAACTGTAGACGCCCGTCAACAGTGTTGATTCTGGAGAGCAGTAGCTGTTGTCCTGCCACGCACACCCATTTTTGTTTTACTGCTGATGACGGATTCATGACCCTTTGCATTAGCCAACTTGAGAGAGGAATTTCACTGCTTAGAAGTTACCCTGGATTCCTTTGTGACCAGGAATCCAGGCTAGCCTCTTTGTTGGTTGACCACTCCTGGGGAGGGTAACACTGGTCTTGGATTTTCTTCTTTATATGTACAGTACAGTCTCACAGTGGATTAGTGCAGAACAAACACTTTAGAGATTGTTTTGTAACCTTTTCCAGTCTGATGAGCGTCAACAACCCTTTTCCTGAAGTCAGCCAGAATTTTGCTTGTGGCATGATGACATTCCTAAGTGTGTTGTAAACAAGGCACTGATAAACCCCAGTGCTTTAAATAACAAAGGCTGCACACTCACATCTGTCATGTCATTGATGAAAAGCACTGGATTCTAATTTTACCTTCAAATTACATGTTAATACTTAAGGTTCAAATACTTTTATCTCTGACTGAAATAAAGTCTTGGTAAAAAGAAAGTTCACCCCTAGTGGGTTCTAAGGATTTCAAGACATAACAAGAAATGATCTGTTCCTTGACAGGTCTTAAAGTAAGGTAAATGCAACTTCGATGAACAACAACACAACATGCCACACTGCGTCATTATTTATTTAATGAAAACTAAGCAGAAGATGTAGAAGAAGTGTAGAAGAAGAAAAAATCCATACATTCCATGATTCAATAGCTTGAAGAATCAAGTTAAGCTGTAAGTTGAGGTCTGAACTTTGACTGGGCCATCGCAACACCTTGATTCTTTTATTTTTCTGCCACCCTACTATGCTTGGGATTTTTGTCCTGTTTCACAAGCCACTTTCAGCCAAGCTTTAGCTGTCAGACAAACGCCCTCACATTTGACTAGAATACTTTGTTATACAGAGGATTTCATGATGGGCTCAGTGGCTTCAAAACAAGCCAAAATCATCACACCTCCACCACCGTGCTTCACAGTTAGCATAAGGTGTTTGTGCTGATATTCTGTCTTGTGGTGCTGTGAGTCATGCATTGTGCATTATGACCAAACATGTCCACAAAGAACATTGTTCTTGTTTTTTGTTCAGAAGTAGCTTTGCAAACCTAAGCTGTGCTGCCATGTTCTTTTAGAGAGAAGCACTTTCTCTTGGCAATCTTTCCAAACGAACCACACTTTTTCAGTCTTTCAATGTTTTCCACTTGTGAATCATCTTTCTCACAGTAAAACGACTTAAATAGATGACAAAGTATCTTTGTTTTGGTTGTTTATTTTGATTCTCTTAATCTACTTTCAGGACTAGTGTAAAAATCTGATGATGTTTATATGTATGAAAAAATATACAGGAAAATCTCAAAAGCTCCATTTCTTTTATTGTGCAACTGTAGATAAGATAAGATAAGATAAGATGGCCTTTATTAGTCCCACAGGTGGGAAATTTGTTTTGTTACAGCAAAAGTGCAAAGTTATGTAGTAGAAATTAGAAAACACTGGAATGCAATAAAATACATAAATAAAATAAAATAAATACTATATACAATAGAATAAATAGAATAGAATAATATATACAATAGAATAAAATAGAAATACAAATACTATATACAACTGAGTAGGAAAATACAAAAACACAACTTCGTCAGAAGAAGAATTGCACGTATAGCAGTCTTATTGCACATGTGTGGGTTTGTGTGTTTGATCAGCTGCAAAAGTCTTTATTGTAGAGTCTGACAGCAGTGGGGAGGAAAGACCTGCGAAATCTCTCCGTCCCACACCGTGGGTGCCGCAGTCTCCCACTGAAGGAGCTGCTCAGTGCTGTCACAGTCTCATGCATGGGGTGGGAGATGTTGTCCAACAGGGATGACAGCTTAGCCACCATTCTCCTGTCACTCACCACCTCCACTGGGTCCAGAGGGCATCCTAGAACAGAGCTGGCCCTTCGGATCAGCCTGTTCAGTCTCTTCCTGTCCCCAGCAGAGATGCTGCCCCCCAGCAGACCACACCATAAAAGATGGCTGAGGCCACCACAGAGTCATAGAAGGTCTTCAGGAGTGGGCCCTCCACTCCAAACGACCTGAGTCTCCGAAGCAGGTACAGCCTGCTCTGCCCTTTCCTGTAGAGGGCGTCTGAGTTATGAGTCCAGTCCAGTTTGTTGTTCAGATGAACACCAAGGTACCTGTAGCTGTCCACAGCCTCGATGTCCATACCTTGGATGTTCAGTGGTTGCAGTGGAGGATGCTTGTGCCTGCGGAAGTCTACCACCAGCTCCTTGGTTTTACTGGCGTTGATCTGGAGGTAGTTCAGCTGGCACCAGTCCACAAAGTCTTGAGTCAGTCCTCTGTACTCCTTGTCGTCCCCATCAGTGATGAGGCCGACTATTGCAGAGTCATCAGAGAACTTCTGCAGGAAGCACTGGGTGGAGTTGTGGGAGAAGTCTGCAGTGTAGATGGTGAAGAGGAACGGAGCCAGAACCGTTCCCTGTGGGGCCCCCGTACTGCAGACGACCCTGTCCGACACACAGCCCTGAGTCCTCACATACTGTGGTCGGTCGGTGAGGTAGTCCAAAATCCAGGTAGTGAGGTGATGGTCCACTCCAGAGTTCTCCAGCTTGTCCTTCAGAACCGAGGGAAGAATGGTGTTGAAGGCACTGGAGAAATCAAAGAACATGATTCTCACAGTGCTCCCAGCAGTCTCCAGGTGAGCGAGGGAACGATGTAGGAGGTGAATGATGGCATCATCCGCTCCAATGCCAGGCTGGTAGGCAAACTGAAGTGGGTCCAGTGATGAGCTCACAAGGCGCCGAAGCTGAGCCAGGACCAGCCGCTCCAGGGTCTTCATCAGGTGGGATGTCAGAGCCACCGGCCTGTAGCTGTTGAGGTCCTTGGGGCATGAAGTCTTTGGCACTGGAACAACACAGGAAGTTTTCCAGAGCTGTGGGACTCTTCCCAGCCTCAGGCTCAGGTTGAAGAGGTGCTCCATCACACCACACAGTTGGTCCGCGCAGGACCTGACGACCCTCGAGCTGATGCCATCTGGACCCGCTGCCTTCTTGGCTTTAATCCTCCTCAGTTCCCTCCGAACCTGGGTGGTTGAGAGAGACAGGCTGGAGCCTTGTGTTGAGTGTGTATTGGATGCTGTTGTTGGGGGTGGGGAGGAGTGAGCAGGGTGAATAGAGGAGGTGTGAAGTGTCTGAGGTGTCAGAGGTGGAACAGCAGCAGTGGGGGTGGGTGAGTCTGCAGCCGATGTTGGAGACTGCCTCATGGCTGAATCAAATCTGTTGAAGAAATGATTCAGTTCATTTGCCCACCTCACATCCTTCCCAGGCAGAGAGTTCTGATGTTTGTGGAGTGAGATGGTTCTGAGGCCTCTCCAGACTTCACCAACATTGTTTTGCTGAAGCTGGTTCTCCATCTTCTGCCTGTAGCTGTCCTTCCCATTCCTTATCAGTCCCCTAAGCTCTCTCTGCACCCTTTTCAACTCCTCTTTGTCTCTGGATTTGAAGGCCCTCCTCTTCTGCTTGAGGACAGCTTTAATTTCTGAAGTAATCCAGGGTTTGTTGTTGGAGAAACACCGTACAGTCCTGGTAGGTACGGTGTTATCCACACAGAAATTAATATAGTCAGTAATGCATGTAGTAAGGCTGTCGATGTCCTCTCCGTGGTCGTCACAGATCACCTCCCACACAGTCGACTCAAAACAATCCTTAAGAGCCTCCTCGCTCTCCTCCGACCATCTCTGCACTGTGCGGGTGGCTGGTGGCTCCCTGCGCACTAAGGGCTCATACACAGGGACAAGGTGCACCAGGTTGTGATCAGATCTGCCTAGGGGAGGGAGAGGTGATGAACTGTATGCCTCTTCAGCATTGGCATACAGTAAGTCCAGTGTTTTATTGTCTCTGGTTGGGCAGGTCACATACTGGGTGAAGGTGGGCAGTGTGGAGTCCAGTGAGGCATGATTGAAGTCCCCTGATATTATGAGAAGGGCTCTCGGAGATTGTGTTTGCAGTCTGCTGACCACTGAGTGGAGAGAGTCACAGGCTGCATCCGCGTTGGCCGAGGGGGGGACATACGCTGTTATCGCGATAACATGCGAGAATTCCCGGGGCAGGTAGTATGGACGCATGCTAACGGCTAACAGCTCAATGTCTCTGCTGCAGAGTTGTTCTTTTACAGTGATGTGCCCAGGGTTACACCATCTGTCATTCACAAACACTGCCAGTCCCCCTCCTTTCCTCTTACCGCTCTCTCTCGTCCTGTCCGCTCGCAGCATCTGGAATCCCGGTAGTGTCACGCTCGTGTCCGGAGTTAGCGGTGTTAGCCACGACTCCGTTAGCATCATGATGCTACATTGCCGGTACTCCCTCTGTGACCAGGTTAGCGACGTTAGCTCATCCATCTTATTGGGCAAAGATCGTACATTTCCAATAATTACAGAAGGAAGAGATGGTCGATAACGTCTCCTTCTCGGGCGACGGCGCTCCTTCCCAGCACGACACCCCCGTCTTTTCCTCCTCAGCTCGCTGGGAATGTCGGGTCTGTCCGCCGGCAGTACCGCTGCGGGACGCAGCGCTAACAGCTGATCCCTACTGTAAACAAAGGATCCCTGCTCTGGGTCCCCAGACACGGGTGAAAAAAATAGAAAAAAACTAAGAAAAACAACCAGAACTAGCACAAAACGGTAGAACATGGTTGCAGAGTCTAATTACTAATACGTTAGTTATAAAAATTACTAGAAGAAAAAAGATAAGAAGGAAAGAAACTCAGAATGAGCAGAGCTGCTGTAACAGGCTGCCGCACAC
This sequence comes from Oreochromis niloticus, assembly GCF_001858045.2. NCBI lineage: Eukaryota > Metazoa > Chordata > Actinopteri > Cichliformes > Cichlidae > Oreochromis > Oreochromis niloticus. The sequence goes on along the minus strand of NC_031985.2, from coordinate 25,758,728 downwards.
GGGGGGCGCCGGAAGTCGGAGAGGATGAGGGCATCTTTCAAGCATAAATGAAAACTTTGACCAAAAGTCAATGCAACCCATCCAACTGTTGCTGAAATATTTGACTTTAATGGCTTACGTGCAAACTTAGCACTGCAAAAGACCTTCACAGCCTTAACAGTACAATTCACTCCATACTTGCAAAGGCAAAGGGAACATCATCATTTGTGTTAACTGTTACCATCACTGACTTCAAAGAAAGAAGTGGGGAGCAACTGAGAGAGTGTTTTCATCAGTGGAAAGCCTCAACCAATCCCCTAATGCTACCAGGCCCATTTCCATACCACATTCTGGCTGCTTATCCTCTCTGACCTTATAAAACCTTTAAGCATATCACAGTTGTCGGGTAAAAGCAAAAAGTAGAAAAAAAGTTGCTTTTAGCGAGAAAGCCAAGCATTTTTTAAGCAATTCAATTTGCCACAAAAAACAGGTTTCATAAGCAATGAAGACATGTGTTTCTCAATCCACAAAGAGATTTATACTTTTCATTTAGTTTAAAATATGCAGATGGCCACGGCTCTCAATAGCGAGTGACGCAGTTTCCACAAACATACACCCTGCAAGAATGACCGTATGCTTTTTTTTTCCCCCTTCTGATAGATTTGCCAGCACACGGTTCAGAGCGTGTCTATGAGTAACAGGGACAAAAGTGAAGATGGGCTTCTAGAGACTCTGGAGAAGATATTATCTTGTTCCTCAAACCTGACGTTTAATGGAAATCCTACGCCTTAGCCAAAGTACACGCCTGTCTTTAGGTATGAACCTCCAAACAGATCCCCCACCCCCCATCCCTCACTTATTCCACCAAATATTTTCACAGGACATCTGACTTCAGTAGCTCACTATTGGTTCCACAGGTGTGGAGAGGCAAACTCCGTTAAACACTTAGGGACATTCTACCACTGAGCTTGCCATGGGCTTGGTACATATTATACTTTCTATCCCTCATACTCATCCTGTCACATCTCACAATTCTTAATTTTATTGCCATCGGAATAGCTGTTTATTTTGAGATTCTCCAGAATGTAATAATTCAGCAGACTTCCGAATTATATCAATTTAAGAGTTGAACCCATGGATTTCTGTGCTTGAACATGTGTCTGTGTGCATCTGAGAGAGAGTATGTTTATTGCTCCAGTAGCTAGAAATATGCAACCAGTCCCCTTGACTGTGAGCTGTTGTTGTTTTAAGCCTCTTGGAGGTTTCTGTATCACTCCTACTCAAACTGGCACAGGATCCAAACTGCAACCAGATGGAGAACGTCTGCTATTGTTTTTCGGTTGAGCAACACTGTACTAGCAGGCAACAAAGAGGCAAGGGAGGTGGATATGTGCATCATCAACCAAATCTGAAAATCTTCCCTCTGTCTGCCCATTTACTGTAACTGCCCCCTCCCCCACTCCCCCTTCATCCCAAATCTCTCTCCATCGTGCAGAGAACTTTTTGGGAGCAAAATAGTGAAAAAGCATGTTATCAAACAGAGATATGATAGCCCATCCAGAGGTAGAGAAATATCTGCCTGCACCCTGCAATTGACCCCAAAGTGACTCAAAGTCCCGTGTATGTAAATTGCCCACAAATCCCCTTTTTTCCTTTCAATCACTCATCTGTTGCTGAGAAAGCATAACCCCAGGCCCCAACTGACGCGTCTCTTTAGCGCGACTGTGTATGGTTTGGAAACCAGCATGTTTACTTAGGTTTGGAGTGTTAGGAGTGAAAACCTCAACACTTTATGCGTGTGTGTGTGTGTGTTTTTATTTCTATCAATAACAACATGAGATAGGTACAAGAGACACTGACTATGTTCAAGTTTAAGAAAACATCAGGTGGGCTGAAGGTGACAGGTGATGTATCTCCAGGGTGCGGTTTGTCTTGGTCGATAGAACAAGCTCTGTACAGTAGATCTGGGTAATTGTTTTTGAACAGTCTGTAAAAATATTATGAGGAATGAGCTTTAGAAAATGTTTTATGTCGGTGTGCATGGATGCAGTTTCAAACATATTTCCTCAATTACATATAGTGGTTTAGCTAGATGGCTTTGGTTTTATGTGTATTAGATTTTAATTATTTTGTCTTGGAATTTTTCAGCAATGGAAACCAGAATTTGGCAAACAGAGGACCATGACGATTCCTATGATGTATGCCTGTACTCTCAGATAGCAGTGTCACATCAGTGCAAACCAACTGCCAACCACAGGTGTTACCTGATATTGGTTGGCTAGTCTTGGCTGAAAATCAGTGTTTACAGAGTTTAGTATACGGATAGTCTGAATGATGTATCAGTCTATCTAAGGGGCTGATTTATAGCTATTTGTCAATATATTGGTATAATGGTTGATACATTAAAATGTAAATAGTAAAGGAGAGATGGGAGAAGCACCCTTCAACCTTGTTATGACCATGATAATGCATAGTTTGTCCACCAGAGGGCACTCTGAACATGACAACTAGCTGTGGGTCAGGTGGTTGTCATGTAATCCAAGGTTTGTTGTGATAAAAATAAAAATAAAAAAAATTTAAAAATGAAACTTTTTCGATGGAAACAAAATATAATCTTAATAAGGACTCAAAAATACAAATAACAGCTGGTAAAGAAATCTATTTATATTTCACGTGTTTGAAAGAAAAAAATATCGGCCAATATGTCAGAATTTTAAGTCTAAATATTCGTAATGGTATCAGTCTTAAAAATCTTATACTGATCAAGTTCTAACTATGGAGTCAGCTGGTAGCTGAAATTATCAATCAAGCATGTATTGCTTCCCACTTTGAGCTCTATAAATTCATTTAATAATTCTGCAGCTGTTTGATTAGGTGGCTTAAGTTTCTGTTATTAATTAAGCAAATTGGCAGCAGTGGGCAGGCAAAGCACAGCCATGTTAGCATAAGGCTTGGCATGCTAGGAGTTTTCCTGCATTGATAATTGGTTCTTTATATAGTATGCTATACAGTGTTGAAGTGATTGCATTACAATTACAAAGTCACTCATCAGAGTACTCAGTATTTTTTGTAATGTCCTGTAAATTTGAGGTGGATTTGTTTCTGATTCTTACCTTCTGCTGTCAAGAAGCTAAGGCGCTGTCGAGGAGGAGGAGTGTCTGTGCACATGTCTTGCTCAGCTACCAAAATGGCAGCAAGGACAGAATTTACTTTATGTTATTTTTAATTTGTGATAGAAAAGTACAAAAACATAATCAAAGTGAAATGCTAATTTTAAGAAGCACCTGCTAACTAAACATACGCCGTAACACCTGGTGGCCCACAGAGGAGCATGACGATAGAGCTACAGGTGCTATAAGAATATCAGCTAGCTATTAATTTCGACAAAGCGGTCACTCTGAAGGAAACTAATGACCTTGTTGTTTGTTGGAGGACATGCTAGCAATATTGCCATTAAAATGAGGCTGAGTCAGTATGTTCAGAGGAAACGACATAACAGGAAACGTACATTCTGTGCAATATAATCAACGTATTCATGGAACTCGCAAAGGTTATTTATTTTTGGTAACTCAAAGTTACTTCAACCAATCCCCTATAGGGGCATTCCCCATGTACCCTGGCCTCCTTCAGTCCAAAGACATGTTGTTGGGTTCAGTGGTGATTGGTGGAATATGAGCATGAATGGTTGTCTGCCATGCAACTGATTGTACAAAGTATACCTCTTGCCCTATTACAGCTAGGATAGGCTCCAGCACCCCCCAACAACCCTGAATTGGATAATCATAAGAAAATGAAGGATGCTTTCCAGGTGTGGCGGTAATCTTCTTAAGTATTGGGGTATTATAAAAAGTAACATAACTAACTGTGTAAATTAAAATTATTACTTCTAAGCACTAAAAACTGTCTGTAGTTTGGAAAGTTTGGGTAGACTCCAAATTGCACATCCTTTGTAATGAAGTTGTTTATCTGCTAAACACTATTTATGAAATTTCATTTACTTTGATTCAGAAAATTCAGACAAACATTATGGAGAAGTAAAAAAAAAAAAAAATCTGCCTAGTTATCCAACGCAAAGGGTAACTGAGAAAATATGTTTTCGTCATTTGGGTTAAACGAGCTTTTACAGATTTCACAGAGATATACATGCCTCAGAATGTGACTGGGATAGAGTGAAAAAGTAGAGCAAAAAAAAAAAAGCTCAAGACACCCAAGAGCTAAAGAAGGATATAAGGCATGAAGTCGCGAAGCATTGCTTATCCAACATCTCCATTTCCCTGGACCATATTTGCACTCACGCGGCTTTCCTAACGCTGGCCAGACTTGCATGGTATGAGAGAGCTGTGTTTAGACGGCTTTTCACAGCTCCTCAGTTGAGAACAGTGCAAATAGACGTAATGCCAAAATAACAGTCGTCGGAATGCAATGATGCATATGTGGTTGTTGGCCTTGGATGGAGATTTAAGGTCATGAAGCAGACAGATAAACTCCCCCTACTTTCCTGTTACATGCTGATCTGGTCTCACATTTTCAGAGGCGGTTGTTGTCAGAGAGTACTCTGGGGTCTCAGTGAGAGAGCTGGGGATGACTAAGCCACTAAGCCAAAAAACAGTAGCACACGGGTGACACATGGGTCACACATTAGGGGATATAAGAAAGGTAGCAAACGGAAGCAAAACGCAACAGGGTCAAATGTTTCCCAGCAGCAAGTTGCCAACATGGGATCAGTACTTGAAACTGCCTACAAGAGCACAAAGAAAACCAGGTGGGAAAAATCACACTGTTATCTAAGGGAGGTATTAAAATGATTGCTGATAAGCATGGTGGTTATACCAAAACTTTGCACCTTATTTGTATCTCTAAATTATTTTTCCAGACTGCCAAACTTTCCTCGTGCTCGCAGAGAAAAGCAGAGAGTAAGAATGTCTTGAAAAAAAAAGGATTCAAAGCACAGACTTGAAAACAAACATTGTCTGACTTACTTTTCCTGCATTTTCTTTCTACCACCTCTCACCCCTGCCCATGCCATAACTTAGTCTCTTTCTGTCTCCCGTGGACAAGGTATTATAACGGCTGCGGTTTTTATTGGAATTACTTGAATGGCTCTTAAAAAGCCGTTTGAATGATGAGTGCCGGTGTCTGGACTGTCTTGGTGTGCGTATGTGCGCACATGTTTATGTGCGAGTGTGTGCCGGCTCCAGGCCCCCGTTTCCATCCGAGACGCCAAATTTCTTTCACCCAACCACCCACCCTCCCATCCCAACCCCACTCCCCCCCATCTTGATGTTCACCACATCTCCCACAGTGGTCACACTCATTTTTGCTTGTGCACGTTTTTTACTTTTCCTTTTTTCTGACCCACATCCCCCACCCCACACCCGTTCTGCCTCTGCTTATTTATCCCCACTGTGAGGGGAGAAAAATGAAACACAATTGCCTTCTCACACTCATACGGTAATGGCTACAATTTGCTTATCGTACAAGCACAGATGTGTAAATAAATGGAGTCTAGACTGATAGCGGAGACAAAACCTTAACATGTGCGTTTAAAACTGGGTTTCCCAAAGAATAATAAGAAAGCAAAGCAAAGATGTTTCTTTGTTCTAACACACTTTTCAAACAGTTAAACTCTACACAGTCTCAATTTCAATATCTGGGGATCAGACCATTTTCTCAGCTAACAAACAACACGATCCATTACTTTGTGTCCTCTGTATCTATGCTCCCACCCACCAGAGATGCTTTGTGTTACTGTCTGAATTCTCTTCTTGAATCTGAAAAATGCAACGAAAGTGGTTGCAGACGCATTCCAGACGCCCTCTGTGGAGTGAGTGAAGCACCAGTGGGAAAACACAGAGAAGATGCAGGGAGTACATAGGATGCAGCAGATCTAAGGTTACAGATGAGTCATATATTGTCTCTGACGTTTACCTGAATGTGTTCAGGAGCGCCGCCAAACTGGCTCACATGCACTTTGCAGAAAATGGACACGGACAACGGTGCCACCGTGGCGTCTCTTGACAATAGACAAGCAAGATATGTAGGAAGTATCAAAAAATGCCAAGCAAAGCAAAATGCCAATTTTGCTAAAAGACTCAACAAATGCAGGATCAAAATGTGCCAGACTGAATAAAATCCACAGGCAAGCAGAGACTGTGAATATGCTGTTGTGTCTGGCAGGCCTAAGAACTATTTGGACAATTTTGAACACTGGCAGCATTACAGCTAACCCCCCCTCGCCCCATCTGAATGACTGCATTGCGAGCAGTGTAATGTGTAGGGATAAAGGCAGGAGAATTTTGTCACATGGAGTAGATTAGGAGATTAACAGACGCAGACTCCGTGGAGAGCATTTCTACCATTTGTTTGATATTCATCACTGGTCAAGAAGTATAGCAGCAGTAAGAACACCACTGATGCCAACCTCTGCTTGGTGGAGCTCTAACTACCTTAGCTTTCACACCAGTTTGTGAATAAACAAGCTAAACTAGCCTGTAGTGGTATGTGTAGGAGTTTGAGTTCAATGCTATTGCGTCGCCACAACAAAGGAGGTTGTTTAATTGGTATATCTCCTCCTTAACGGGTGGGGCAATCTCAAAGAAACCTTGCACTGACGTCTTCACACATACAGCAATTATTAGCATCTGTATGTTTTTTAAAAACATTTATTATAGTCCTAGTTCTTTTGATATTCGTCCCCTGCAAAGGTGATGTTATGTTGTCTGTTTGTGTTGGTTTCTCGTGTCACTTTAATGAGCATTACCTGTACGTAACTTAACAGTGACTGAATTTTGTTCAACCTACAACTAAACATGGAATGAAGACTAGAGAAGACAGGTGAATCTGCATTTGCACAACTAAAAATGTTTAAACTTATGCAGAAAGTTGCTTTACACTGGATTGCAAAGACACATCAGCTCTTCTCACCTCAGATCAGACACTGAGAACATCCTTACTCATGAGGTTTGCAGGCAGCTGGGTGTTTGTGTGTACTTTCAATGCCACTGTATTCACACAAGTAATGTGACATGAAATTTTGCTTTGTATTTGGTTTGAGTGCTGCTCCAAAGTGACTCAATAACACAACATGATGTAACACCCTAGTATTGGTGCAAATCATAGCTTATGCATTTTTTACATGTTCTTATCACAATGTACTAATACATTTTGAATTTCACAGGTCAAAAGTTTTAAATGCCAGCAAACAATCACCATCTGAATCGTGGAAAAAACCTGTGAAATTAGTGTGACTAACAGCAGCAAGAGGATAGCAGTAAGAATGTGTTCTACAACAGAAGCATCATTTGCCTTAGGAAAGAAGTCTGGAATAATTTGAATCTCATCATCACTTTGTGCACACTGGGAGATCGCCTTTCAACAACCAAAACTCTGGGGAAAACAGCAAGACATTTGCAATCAACAGAATTATACACAGAAACAAAACGAGACACAAGACAGAGAGAAATGTCAGAGAAGCTGTTTTTTGGATCACATGCACGCATATAAAGACCCCCCAAGGAAACCCCTACAATTCATTAGGGCACTATAAGAGTGTACTGTCCTGCTTTTGACAGGGCATCTGCATATTTCCAACAAGTGTTGACATGGTCTGGATTTATCATTGTCTCCACGTGAGAGGTAATGGCCTGGTCTGTCATAGCTAAGCTTCCTAAGCATACCTCAAGACAAGACATCAGACTGCAAACAAAAAAGACAAAGCTAAAACACAGATTCTGGCAAAAATGTATATATTTTGTAACAAGTGAAAATGTTTGCAGCCTGGGTATGGTTTCAGCATGAAGAACTAATGATAGAAGAACCAACCAATATAATGGACTGTACATTCTCCTATTATCTCATATTCTCATATTATATTCAAAATTAACAAAATTGTTATCCTGTGGCAATGTCTAAAAGACTTTTTGAAAAAGTCTTGAGTTTTGTCACTCGTGTAGAAGCCTGGAATGGAAAGACAAATGAGTAAGTGCAAATCTATTAGTCTAGTATGTCTCAGAGGCAATTTGATAGACCTGCAGAGGTATGAAAATCAAGAATGAATTAGCAATCAGAGCAAGGAAACATGCCATTAAGGCCTCGGTCACACTAGCCTAGAGACTTGTCTGTGACTACTTGACTACCACTAAAGAATACGCAGGCTGCGCGTGGCTGCTGAAGATTGCTGGCAGTTGGTGTGAACTCGATTGCTAAAAATCCATTCATGCAGGCCTGGAGACCAGCCAGTGGTCACTAGCAGTGAGAAGTGAAAACTGTGTATTCAGGGATTGGTTGGCAAGTGGTTGCTCGATGTTGTCAGCAGTCACTGGTTACTAAGGAAAAATATGCATTCCCTAACTGGTTTGCGAGTCGTCTATTGTTGCTACGTGTAACTGGTCGCAGAATAGTATTCGATGCTGCCCCAAGAACCTCCTTGCGATTCCTTAGGTCGCCTGTTGATGTGGTCACCAGTGGTTTGCACTGACTTATCCATGAACAATACTCACCAAGCTGTAGTGAAACTGTGAAAAATGCAAGACAAACTGGAAACACGAAACATTCACTTTAAAATTAAAAGCTGTGCCTTATGAAAAGTCAAACTTTTACTTTGAAAGCAAACACTCTCTGTTTCCTGTTTGTGTCACATTTTTCAAGTGTCACAACATCTCAAAGGGTAAATAGTGAGTGGCTGCAGACAAGTCTTCTGTAGTTTGTGTCCACCATGCAAACTATGAGCAACTGCAGCAATCTGCTAGTGAACTAGTGAACAAAGCAATCACAAGAAGTATTTTTGTGCAGTATCTGCTTTCGCCTGGTGACCAGTTTCACCCGTCCGCAACCAATCTGGGAATACCGATTTTTCTCTCACAACCAGAGGTTGCCAGGTGTTGTTGTTCAGTCTCTAGACCAAAAGAAACCAAAAAATATTTGCGTCAAACCTACATCATTGCAGCAGCTCGGTGACCCCGGCAAGAGGCAACACCAATTAGAAACTGGTTTTAATAAAAGGAAATGGGGGGAAGATGCTTTCTGCCAGGTTAAATTAACCATGCACTTCTAGATTTGTGTGGTTTCCGTGCTACTTTCTACTTCTATTTCTGGTGTGTCAGATAATGCAGTTCTTGTCAAAACTGCTAGTGTGTGTCAGTAACCCACAAAGTGTTCTTTAGCAGTATTGCGTGACGCACTGGGTTATGGCATTAGGAAAAAGAGCTGGCTCTTTCACTCTTTCACTTCTCTTTCAAACCATTTGTCTTCTCCCAACTCTCCAACTGTAAGGTGCTGGACTAAATATGCGTGATTAGTTTAGCTGATTTTTTGCTTGAATCTTCTGCAGCACCTAAAAACAACACTGATGAGAGTTAGCATTGTTGTTAAAACCAACAATGCTTAAAAGAAAAGTCCACAATGCCAGGGGTATCTGCAATAATTCACTGTAACACTGTCCCTATGTGTAAGTGGCCCTTTGCAAATTCCAGACTGTAACAACGAAAAGTTCAGAAAAACAAGGCTTCAGTACAAGCGAAAGCCCTCCTCAAATTTTTCTTTGCAATTTAACCGTGAACAAGCCTCTAACACTGGAGTCTGCTCATTGTCTCTCTGCTTCCAGCATAAGGTTTGAATCAGCGGGCTGTCATATGGCAGGGACGCAGCATTCAGGACACGTTGTCTCACTATATTGATCTGGCAGACATGTCTGCATCCTCGTCTTCCTCCTCCACCTCCTTGTTATCCCTGCCTCTTCCTTCCAGACAATGACAGATACAGAATATCTAGTGACAGTGATTGGAGTAGAACAAATTAATCCTGTATGACAGGACTAAATGAGACCATGTTGCTAAATTAAATATTAATACAATATAAAGGCAGCACTGTGATTCATCAATTGTGGCTTTTAAATCTTAAAAGAAATACTCAGACTGATAGAGATTGATGACATGTTGATTGCAAGAGTTCTTGGGTATTATAAAGGTTGTTGGTAAATTTGAAAAATGGGCATAGTGGGTGAACACTTATTGGAATAGAAAAAAGGTAACTTCATATTTAGTAATTCAAAGGAAATGATGTGCATCTGGGAGTAAACAGGTGACCCTGCATGTTTTTGGTGACTTCATTCAAAACTTCAACCAGATCAAAGATGGCACATGGTTGCTACAAAGTGACGTGTCCTCATACCGAGCTTATTTTCTCAGTATTATGTTCTTTACCTTCATCTGTCCATGTGCTTTCATCTCTTCCTACCTCCTCCTTCCAAAAGCAGGCCCTTCAACTTTTCTCCTTCCCCAGTTTTACTCTGTCCAACTTCAGTCTTCCAGATGGATGTGTTTCCATCTCTCTTTCCTAACTCGTGCTGATGTTTCCCATATCCCTATCACACTTTCACCACATGTCAGGAAGACTAGGGTTTGTGTGGTTTCTGCCCAGTTTTGGGAGCAATCCAGCTGAGGCTCCATTGGGCTGGTTGTTGGTTCGGCCGGGGCCCACTGTTAGGAAATGACCTCTCCTCTGGTTCAAATTAGCAATGAGGCAACGTCTTTTTTTTTTTTTTGCTTTTTTTGGGGTGCTTTTTTTTAACTGGCGGCCTGCAGATGAAATAGATGGAAAAGTGTAGAGAGAGAGTGCATAGCCATCTGCAAACCACATGAAGGTGAGTGGTAATTGATTCAATGCCCTCCCTAATTAAGTATTATGTTGGTTGGCCAAAGAACATCTTCCCAGAAGTGGTTGTACTTCTGTAGCGTTCACTGTCCAAACAATCACAGACTTGCATGGTTAATGTCTGGTTAGGCATGTTTTATTTCTGTCCGCTTATTCTGTAATATATCACCTGCAAAATATCCAGATTTGAATCAGATCATGTAAGTCTTTGACCTTCCTCAGTTTTTAATAAAATAGTTCATGTCTGCGTTGCTTTAGAGCCAACAGCAGTTCTATATTGTGAACGTATGCACAGTGGAGAGGCAGCCGATAAGGCTGTCGTGCAGGCAGTCTGGTGTTTATCTTGGTTTTCACTGCGCAGCATCTCAAATGTTTTCCATGAAATGCAACTCCACATGTATCCGTCCTAAATTGTTTTCTATAGGCAGAACCTTTCCTGTGAGCATGAAACACAATAATTCTTCCACAACAGCTTCTTTAGGGACTTAGAAGCGCTGCCAAACAGCATCGCCTCTGCTGTCTGACTCCAGAAAGCATTACATATATTGTTGGGATAAACACAAAAGAACTGCAGTTAGGACCATGCACACACACACACACACACACACACACACACACACACACACACACACACAAGAACAGTAGAGCAAAGCTTGCACTGCATGCACCTCAGACGAGCTGGAATGAGCACAAAGCTTTTTTTTCCATTTTGTCGTTTCACTACTTTGCTGCTGATTACAGGAAATGATCAAGACAAAAGCCTTGAAGGACTGGTTGTGTTGTATGCTGCCTAAAGCCTTTGAGCATTTGCATTATGAAACACATGTTGCTCAATGGCCTCAAAGTCTTTACAGAAAGGATTAGGTCTCTAAGCCAAAGCCATTTAAACATAAAGTCTGAGAGAAAAAGCACCCTGCACTGAACAATCAGGGGATAATGTAAGAGCTTACTTTTTCTTCTTTTTCTTCTATTTTTTTTTCACTTCATACGGGAACGGAGCCATGGTAAATATAAATAAGTGTACACAAAGACAGTTTGACCCATTAGAGGTGTAATTTGTGCTACTGAGATGCCAATATAGTATGGTATAAGAGCATTTTCAAAAGACACAGCTCAAAAGCGAGGGGGTGGTCCGCTGAAGGGATAAGTTGTTTTAAACCCACTTCCTCGAGAAACACTGAGAGCCAAGTTAAATTTCAGGTGTTTATCTGGGCAGAAACTGGCAAACCCTGCTAGTTTTTTTAAGGTTGGATAAAAGATGGGTTACATATGTTTGTGGTCATGTGGTCAGTACCTGCGGTCACCTGCAAGTGAAAGGACATAAGGAACACTGACAGTCTAATGTGTTTTCATTTTATATCATGCTGAGCAGCATTTAAATGATCATCATTGCAATATAGTTACTTAAGTTAATAAATCTCTCCCATCTTATGAGCATAAAAAATGTAATATTTTGAAAGCGTTTAAGACCAACAAGTGCTGCAGATGAAATGATTGGCTTTAGAGATATTGACGAACTTAATGCTAAAATCTGGATACACAAAAGTTCCAGAGAAATCTTGGTTTGTTTTAAAACTAGTACCTCATTATGGTTAGGTAAACATTGTGGTTTGGGATAAAATTACTATAAAGTGTAGTTATAATAAATGTTAGAAATATGGTATGCATACAAGAAGGAGCCATTGTTATTTAGAAAATAGGGAAAGAAGTTTTCCCTTGTGAACCCAATGTACGATTGGCCCATATAGGTATCCCAACCACTGCCATCTAGACACGGACTTAAAGTTCTTCAGATTTCTTTCTTTGTATGAACAGAGTAATGAAGCAACAATAATTCAGCTTTAGCTCTTGAGTCCTAACAGACAGGTGAGAAATGAAATGAAAAACCAACATAAATGTCTTAGTGAGGTTTTGTCATCAGAGACTCCAATATGTCTCCAATACGCCCTGATTTTGATTTTCCAAGGTTGTTGAGATCTTCTGGAGAGACAAAGCACCATTCCTATAAGAAGTATTGGCGCTTTTGCGAAGACAGTGGAGAACACTTTCAAATGCGAGTTCAGTTGGGTTTAAAACTGGTCCATGTGAAAGTCCATGGCTTTTATACTCATCACACCACTCAGTGACACCTCAAACCATATGGACTGGGGCATTGTCATCCTGGAGGTTCCCGCTCCCATCGGCATAGAAATATTTCATCACAGGATAAAGATGATATCTGATAACAACTTTGTACCGACTTGCGGCAACCCTTCCATCGCAGTGGACAAGCGCAGCTTAATCATGCCAGCAATCACTCTCAGTAGCACAAAGGTGACTTTTTTGATACTGCCTTCTTGTCGGCATTTGCTCACATACAGCTTTGCAGACTGTCATCTATATGTTGTAGCTGTTTAATGGCACCAGGGGGCAGTGTCACAAACAAGTCTGTGAAGTACTCTTTCTTGTGCTGTTGTTGGTCCTTCAGCATGCTGCAGAAAAGTAAGCAAAGCTAATGTAACAATACAAAGAGCTAAAATACACTGAGAGTTAAGAACAATGAAACATGTTTCTTGCAGTCACAGCTTGTGCTTTTGTGTAATTTTTTAAAAATTCTTTTAAACATTTTTTCGCACTTCTCCCAGTGAACTCCATGTACATGCACAGGTAGGCTCTTTATATACAAAAACCTACATGAAGAGAGACAAACATAAAATTTTGGGTTCTTCCTTTTCTTCCTTATTACCTGTAAGTTCTATGTATGTTGGTCCTGATTGTTTAAATGCACTGCAACTTATGAAAACACTAGCAAGTAGAAATATGGAAATATATTGGAACCTGAATGGAACACAATGAAAGTACAGAAAAGCAAAATCTCACAAAACATAATGGAAGTGTTGATGCGGAGACATTACTGTGACCCACCAGTTGTGGAAGTGACAGAAACCAAAACATGTGAAGGGTCGCTCCGAGACAAAAGACATGGAGGATTCTTCATGTTGTGAGGGAGGAAAAGATGCAGGTAGTGTGTGTTTTAATCACATGACTCATATAATACTGCACATACATGTTTGCTGCTAGCCATTTACTGTTAGCTTGTCACTTCCGCTGCTGTTCCGTCACGTTATTGGCTTCCCAAAAATACTTCTGTTGTGTTTTGTGAGGGGTTTTGGTGAGCTTTTGGTGCTTTTTTTCCTGTTGTGTTTTGTGTGCTGTTGCACCATTTTTCTATTTTCTGGTGTTTTCTTAAGTTGCAGTGTGTTTGAGGCCACCATACCTGTGACCACTAGATGGCGTAGGTCAAATGGATGACACTTTTGTTGCTCCAGGGATCTGGTTAATACACATTTCTGTGGTATAAAGAAATTAGAAGCTACAAATTTAGCAGTGTGGTTGTTTGTTGATAGCAGACGTTGTTGTTGTCTACAAGTGGTCACTGGGAAAACTCTACTCTGTGTTAGCATGTGATACATGTGTCACTTAGTAAGCATCCCCCTTTCTACTCCAGAGAATCTGGCTTTCTAAAATACTTTTTATTATCCAGCTCCAAGGGGATCATAACACCACAATAACCCTAGTCTCTCTTCTCCTTTTTTTTTTTTTTTTTTTTACAAACACCTACGCACAAATCTAAATCAAGCACAGACTGAACAAAAACAAAGTCTGGAGCTTTTCAAATAGTCTCAGAAGAGCTGTTTCCAAACCCTTACTCACTATTGACCCATCAGAGAGAGATATATTCATCCCGCATCTGAAGTGAAATAATAAAAATAAACTGCTGGCCTTGGAAGTACATCTGCAACAAGATGAAAAGAGGGATAATGTAAGTTTTATACTGAGGAGCTGACCCCTGTTAAGAGTTGGCCAAAAGTCCTGCTTTTGGAAGCCCCAAACAAAACTCTCGCCAGACGTTAAGGGTGGGGGGCGAGAGGGGGGCAGTGAATGAGAGGTAAGACAAATAGACTTGCCCACATGCACTGCGCACACATGGTCATTTGCACTAACTATCTGGACATACAAACACGTGGGCTACGCGGCCGCCCAAACATCAAATGGTCTTCTTGTTGGCTTCTCTCGGTGTTATGAGACTTTTGAGCAGCGACATCGCTCCACACATCCCCTGGAGATGCTGGGAAATTTTTGCATCCTTGCATCCAGAGTTAAAACCAAGGAAAACTCAGCCTCATCAGCAGAACAGCAGATGTCACATCTCATTAACTAGAAACAGCTCTGTTGCTGGATGAGCACCGAAGCTCTCATTCCTGTTTGTTCCTGTTGGGTTCCCTTTGGAAACACAAGCTGTCATCCCACAACACTCAGACGCACCGCTGGAAAAACATAGATGTGACTCCGGGAAGCGGTTGCTCAATACGTATTCCGTCCGCGGCTTGCTTCCTTACTGCGCCTTGTTCAGGCCTCACTGACTAAAAGCAATGTTTGGCATTGGGGAAGAACGCTGCTTTACCACAGGGATTTTAGTTTGAGCCCAGTAAAGAGTTGGGGTTCAGTCCAAAAGGATTTGTAGACTAAACCAGTAAAATAAGACGGAAAGAAATGGGGAAAACGGAGAGAAGCCGAAACAACTGGATAAAAGTCAAGGAGAAAGGGGGCTGTTGGGGGGGTGGGGTAGAAATGCCACCGCCAGTTTCTTCCTGCTGCTGTATGACTGATAAGTTTCTTCTGATAGCCGAAAAGGGTATGTTGTCAAGCTACTTTGAGCTTGCACGCTTTCTTTTTTTTAAAGATTGAACCACTGCTGACAGAGTCAATGGGAGGCGGAGGGAAAATAACACGTCTGCCAAGCCTCCCCACTGCTTGCTCTCCCCCCGTCTCTCTTTCTCCATCCCCTTGTTGCTGCCAGCCCAGTGGAAAAACTTCCTCTGGTCCAGACACAGTTATGAGGGAATAGGAGTGGGAGATCGGTAAACACAGATAAAGGGAAACAGGTAAATGAATCAGAGAATAATTCAAATAGAAAACTAAATAAGCAAAGCTGTCAAAATTCTAATCCACATGAAACAGAGCTCAAATGAGAGAAAACTGCATTTTTTTTCCCCCTTTCCTCGTCTTTCTGTCCTCTAGCTCTGAGCTGAGAGCCAAAACAATGTCCTTCAAAACAAGGGCCTGATTAATAACATGCTGTTCCATCCACTCTGGAGGGCCGTATGTTTGCGCAGATTCACTATCTGCCATTTAGCTAACTGACTTCCACATATATCAGCTCGCATGTGCGGGCCAAGATGGCTACTGTTGATGTTCAAATAGGCTTAGGCAGTATAAACACACGAGGTCAAAGGAAGCGAAAGGAGGCAGGATGCAAATCTCCATGCGTCGGCACGGGGAAACAAGTTCATGCCTTTCACTGTGTCTTTTTCTAATTCCCCTTTTAGCCGAAAAACAAATCCAGCCCATTAATCTTTAATGTTATGGGCCAGGCTCTGATTAAGACCAGGACCTGTATAGTGTTTCCCCCATCCTTCACTGCAATTCTTCATTCAGTATATCAGCAGCACCAGTTAGCATTCCCCATAATGAGTGCTGAACAATTGCACGCACAGTATTTGTGTCTGTTTGTGTACCACAGAGTCATGTTAGGAAAATCATGGAGGAAAGTTCTTAAGGCTGACCTAACAGCTGGCATACTGAACAAAAGAACTTTAATCCAGACTCACTAGGCAGGGAAATCTTTAAACTTTACGAGACGACAAAATAACAGAAGGGGGAGCAAGGAAGCAGACAACCTAACAAATACACACATCTGGTAGAAAAGCATAATATGGCGTAGGTGAACCCAAACAACACAGTAACAAGGGCAGAAACAGGAAGATAGGAGGCAAGTAGAGGTGGACAGATGGATCCGAATATCTAAGTATTGATATCAGTGCTGGTATTGGTATAGAGTCGATAGTAGCCTAATATCCTCTGAGATCAGTATGCAGCCCGCTGATTTGTGTTAAATAAATTTTTTTTCTTTTGGAAATGAAAACATATATCTCAAACTATGAAAAATGCCTGAACCTTTTTGTGTTGACTGTCACGTCTGTTTTATTTATAGCCTATAGCACGTTTAAACAACAGAAGCTGACTCGAAGTGCTTTAGAGACCTTACATTCCAGGTCTCTTGATGATTATCTCTTAAGTCATTACACACTGCTCTACCCTGCATCAGCTGCCTATATAAGATAAAAGCATCGGCATCGGTGTTGGTATCGGCAGTACCAGAATTTGCAGTATTGCACACCACTAGAGCAAACTAAAATCATAGAAAAAGTTTCTAAATAAAATAGGAAGTACTTGTAAAATACAAACAAACAAACAAAAGCTAGGAACACAGAAGGAAGAGATATGAAAAAAGAAAAATCCCCAATAAAATAAGAACAAAGTAAAAATAAGGATTATATAATAAAACCACAGACAAACAAAAAGACCACGACTCAAAAGGCTCAGGGAGAACTTGTATGTGTATCCATTCATGTGATTTTGTGTATGTGTGTGTGTAGGAATAAGGTGGGCGTTTACTTTTGCTGGAAAATGAGTGGCATTCTCCTTCATTTCCTGCTAGCACTGAAAGTAATAGAGCCACAAGTGCTTGCCCACTCTCAAACACAAACACACATGCAAAAGCTTACACAGCCACGGCTACAAAGGGACTGCGAGGAAGCACAATCTAGCGCATGAAACTGATACAGTCTGTTAAAAGTGGTTTGGCATCATTTAACAGCACGAGAGGGGAGGCTGAAAACTGAGTACAGTTGGTAAGTGATGTGATGGACTGATATCCCCTCCCCTAAGTCAGGGAAAATGAAAATGAATTATGATCAGTTGTACTGTAACAGAGAATTAGGAGACCTCTTTGAATGTTATCGGAGTTGTGAGGGAATTTATAAAAAGAATCATATTTTTAAGATTACTTGAAAATGTTTCAATAAAGGTTCATATGAAAATTAGTAAAGAGGAGGTATGCTTTTAAGTTTACAGTGCCAGGTGTCTTTGAAACTGCCTGCTATTCTGCCCCCTTGTGGCCACACACTTTGGACTGTTTTACAAGAGGGTGACACAGGTCATCGGCACAGCAACATTTCTATTTTTATTATCCTTCTGTTTTGCTCTTGGATCACACAAATACAGGACATTAGCAAAACAGATGGGTCTTTGTAATGAGGGCGACATCCAAGTACAGGTTTTCTGCTGGCCATCTCTGGTCTGTGCCGCTGTAATGGCTATGAAAGCTCACCCAGGAGTTTACAGATCCACAAAGATGTCCTTTATCCTTTTACTGTGACGTTTAAGGAAGAAAATAAATAAATTCCCTTTAAACTACTGAGGGGAAAAGAATTCAAGAGCTGGTGTTGAGTTTGGAGTGTAAAAACTTCACATGTTACAGCCTATAAACTGAATGCAGTGGGGGATGAGAAGCTCAGCAGTATATGAGCAGGCAGTCTGGCAGCAGCGCTGACAGTGCGAGTATGTTCATCTGTTGGAAACGTGTGTGTGTTAGTGAGTGAGGTGTAAATCCACATGGAGGTGTTTGCTTTACACGGGGCATAAAGTGTGCCGTGTGTGCCGCTGTGTATCCAGCGTGACTGTTGCTTGTGTATGCTTGGTCACGCTTTTGGTACTCTGTATCAAAGGCCTGCATGGGCAGCTGGTTGGAGTCTGGTAACTGCGGTTATATAATGCACTACACACAAAACACACACTTGAGCTGCTTGTAACCACAAGTCAGCCACTGACTGACCAGTCGCCGCCCACTGGAGGGTGCAAATCGGTGAAAGTCATTTAGCCCAGGTTTTGTCAAGCGCTGAACACAAAACAGGCCGTTAATTCTTGAAGAAGTTGAGAGGAATGTAAACCTTTTAATCTATCAATTCTTTAATCGAAACAAAGCCGTGCACGTGTGGAAAGCTGACTGGAAGCTGGCTCACTGCTGCACACCAGCAGCTCTGCGCACTCCTGTTGTTGCTCACCAACAAAGAAGAGCGCTCACACTTCAGTGTGTGTCCCATACGATTGCTTACACACTCTAGTGGAGATCCAGTCACATAAGGGCGAGCATGTGGGGTTGCACACATACCAGCACACACGCACTCACACATACACACAGGTACACGTTTAGTAGACTTTTCTTGCCGTAGGCCAGCGAAGTAGAGAGATGCTGCCAAATGTTTTTGGATTTCAGATCTCCAGACCGCTGTCTTTTCCAGACTCCCTCCCTCCACTTTTTTGTCTCTTACTCTCGCTCTACACCTCTCTTACTCTGTGTATTTTTCTACCTCCCCTCCTTCCTTTGCAAAGAAACTCTACTGCTGCCACCGCAAGCCACTGCCGCCACTGCTGCTGCTGCTGGTGCACTAAAACACGTGATCAAAAATGTATCTCCTCAGCAGAGCTTGCATTTTGGAGTCTTCTCTGTCTTTCAAATGTTTTATTAGCTTCAATAACGCGATAACGTCTTGCCCTCTTTCCCCTTTTAGATTTTTTTCTCTATCTATCCCTGCTAGTTTGTCGTGCAGTACACCCGAGGGCTCGGAGTCACAACTGTCTGTCCTCTCTCTGTTTGCGATGGAAGGATGCCGTTACAAAGGAATGCAGTGTCGCCTGCCAGAGGTATCACAGTGGATGGACAGAGCAGAGAAGAGAAGAGCATGTGTGCGTTTTATGTGCGTTTGCAATCTTCCTTTGCACTTGCACATACCAATCATTATATGATTAAGAGCAGCTTTTGCATTACACAGAAAACACAGATCCATCCACATGGAGGACACCCTTGTTACATCTGTAACCTTGAACATATCCTGCTGCACAGCCGAGCCCCCCGATACACACTTGCAATGCACACCACGCCCCCTTCAACATCATCAACTAAAGTCCCAGATGTATGGGCATGGATGCATCAACAGTGTCTTAGCCCAGACCTCAAACTCACATACACAAAGCAACAATCCAGATCATCGCTCTCACGGGACACTCAAAAATCAACAGACGGTGCGCGGCTACAATTTTATATAAAAATCAGCGTCCACACAGTGTGAGTGGAACACTTGAGTGTGCTTTTGGTGTACTCAGTTCTTTTTAATCTGCAAGTTGTTACTCTGTGCGCTGGCTTGGGACTGAGGAGAATTATGCAAGTCCCATGACTAACAAATGGAATCTGTTTTTCCTCCTTTCCCGCTCTCTCTCTTAATTGCTTTTAGCCACCTCAGGCACAAAAAAGAAAAGATGACAGGCCACGAGGATGCTAATGGATTCAGAGGAAACCTGCTTACCTTTCTTTCCTCAGAGACTCGGTGGAGGAGAGCAGGGGTGGGGGGAGGATCGCTGGGCAAGGGCAGCGTTAGGTGTGCGCGTCAGGTGGTTCGGGGTCTCTTCTACCTCCCTCCTTGCTTCAGCCACTCGTGTCTCCCATGGGATGTGATGGCATCAGGTTTTCAGTGAACAAGTAGGGTCCTCCCGGGCAAAGATCTGGCACTCGGAATTGGTCCAGCGCTGCTCGCAGGTGCAAGAATAACAAGCAAATAAAAAAAAGGAAAAGAAAAGAAAAAAAACCCAAAATGCAAAAGTTAAAAACTGAAAATCTTCAACTGTAGGTTGAGATCACTGTCTGCTAAACTTTTAATTTTCTGCTTCCAGCAAAAACAAAAACAAACAAAAAGGAAGGAAGGAAGAAAGAAAAAAAGTTCTATCCATGTACTTTTTGGGGGGGCAGAGGTGGCAAAAGTGACAGGAGTGATGAAAGGGTGAGAATGGGAAAACGTCCTCTCTGTGTCGTCTTCGAGCTGTCCAGACGCAGGTCTGAGGAGCACCTTCCCAATCTGTGCGCTCTTGCTCTCCAGGGTGGAAAGTAGGAGGGAAGGAGCAAGGGAGCAGGACACAGAGGGAGAGAGAGTGAGTAGCAGTGAAGTGGAACTCAGTCAGTTAGTCACTCAGGTCAGTCAGGCAGGCAGGCAGCGAGGCAGTGTATCTGGGTCCAAGCAGGTTGTGCTCCCACTCCAAGGACTTATAACCCGAGGTGGGGCGGGGGGGGGCTGTGCACCTCGCTGCTCCAATCTCTCTGGCTTACTACGCGATCCCTCTCCCACCAGCTTATTTTGGGAAAGACAGACAGGATTGTTCATTGGGTTAGCCCCCTTGATACAAAAAGCAAGTGTCTGTGGCTGGCTGCAGTGAAGAAGGAGGGGAGTGAGCAGGATGGGGTGGGGTAGCAGCCGCACAGAGAGGGGTGGGGTAGGATGAAGAGGAGGGAAGGGGAACGAAAAAAGACGAGAAGAGGGGAATTCGGAGGCGTCTCATGTTCTGCTTCTCACTGTTCTCCTCGCCTTCCCAAACTCACCTCCAGGAAATCACGCTGCCTTTTTAGCCTTTTACTGTTTTGAAACATGCTCGCAAATCAGTCCTGCAAATGAGATCCAGCTTATGCTTTATTTCTTTTGCAGCTTTATTGATAAAGTCTGTGGATGACATGAGAGTGGACAACGGTAAGGCTCAAAGGGACATTGCACCATCACCTAAAACCTGCTGTAGGTCGTGTGCAGTTGTCACATGATGCCACTTTCTTTGTTTTGATCACCAAAGCGTGGTGCTGAATCAAATCTTTTCACATTTCTTTAGTCCACCTCGTCTATTCATGGCACGTATTACAAGTATCAACTATTGCTCGTCTTTGAAGCGTGCCAAGTGTTTGCCGGGAAAATGAGCAAATTGTCATGAAAACTGGTAATGTTTTGGATGTTTGCTGACAACCTGGACGAGCCACAGTCATCCCTTATCATTTAGTACAGGTTACTTCCCACACAGCAGCAACTTAGTAGGATCAAAACAGACTTAGCATTCAGTGTTTAACTGGCAGCGTGCTAGCTGGCTCTTTGCTATGGTAGTGGACCTTGACGAGCATGCTGTTCCACGCTTCTGATTGGATGCACTGGGAGGAAAGCTGGCCTAGCCTTTTCCTGAAAGACCTACTGGGACAGAGCCATTGGCTGATTTAAAGATCAGATAGAGACTGGGATTCCAAACAGATCCACAGCAAGAGGAAAGAGAGAGCGGGAGGGAGAAACAATAAAGAGGATTTTAGAGTTGCCCAAGTTCTTCCCTCATTATGACGTTGTGCCAGTTACTGGTTTATTTAAGGCTCTGTCATTTCGGCAGCATCCACTGATTCATTGCTTCAGTCACTCTGCAAGTAACAGAGAGTTATCAAAAGTTGGCAGCCCCGCGGCACTTTGTCTCATTCATGTTTTGCACATGAAGAGTAATAAACGTCCCCAGACTGTGTAATCTACCAACTTTTATAAGCAAAGTCGGGCTGAAGTCAGCTTTTCCTTGCATGAGAGCGTCTCAAAAGGGCATATTTGGATCATTATTATAATATTTAATGGGGATCTGCTTTTTGAAGGGTGCCATTATGGCAAAATTTATAGTTCAGATGGGGTTTTATGCGGGTTTTTTTGCACTCTTTTCAGCAAATATCAAGATAGCAAAGTGATTAGACGTGCACGAGAGGGCTAAAAAGGAGACATCTGTAGTGATGGATGGTCATAAATGTGACTGCTGATAATTGTGCCATCGTGATCAGCTAAAAAAAGTATCCTGTTCACGACTGGAGCCGACCAAATTGAATAATTTAAAAAAAAATAAGCAACAGGCGTCATTCCTGTGAAAGAGCCATGGTGCAAGTTGAATGGTCCTCTGAACATGTAAAGGGTGGAGTAACCATATGCCCAGTAATGATGTCATCAATAGGAACCCTGTGTAGTAGTTAGGCCTGCCATTCATCCCCCGCCCCCCCAGGTGTGTGTGTTTCTGCATGCATGCGTGCCGCTTGTTGATCACGCCCCGCCGCACAAGCGATCGCTGTTTGCAGCTCAATGAGGAAAAAAAAAGAATCACTCAGCGGAGGCTCCCACACAACCACAAGAAAGCCTCCGCCTCTTCCAGTTATGGCCATGCTACAGTTGCACTGAAGAATTCCACCTCGGGCTCATCAACAAATCTCAGCTCACCCTCTAATACTCTCACACACACATACAAAACACACGCTTATGTTCACTCATTTGGTCAGCCTACACTCACCCCCTGAAAAGTCCCCACACCACTCACCACTATAACGTGGTACGAAAGCCCCCTCCCACTCGCTTTGCTTTTACAAGGTGAAACATTCCCGAGGAGAGGGAAAAAACACCTGGTCGTCATAAGTTTGCCTTTTTTCACTCCACTTTTTCCCTCTCCGCTCCATTCCATTAGTAAGAACAAAAACAAACAGTGGCTGGAAAATCGTTGCATTGCATCACACGGACCCGCTTTGCCCTTGATGTTGGTCAGAAACCCCAAAAATAAGACATCAGGGACAGGTTGGCGTCACAGATGCACTACGCCCTACACCACACCTAGTGTGCCCAAACATAGACTCCCTATGTGCTAACGTATGGGGGTCTGTTCTCAAAGGTGGTGTGTTAAGGGTGGAGTGAATTTGTTTGGGGGTGCACTGAGCATGTGTATTCCTTGTGTGGGTCCTGTGAATGGCTGGAGTGTGTTAGAGGGTGGAGTTGCTTGTGAGCTTGATTGAAATTAAATTTGGGGTTGTAATATGACCTTGTTTATTCGATTCAGTGGTCACTCTCTGAGTGAAGTATTGTATGGCAGTGACTGCATTGATAGCATAACCTAACATGGGTAACGCTTTAGAGTGTTTGGAGTCATTATTCTGATTCACAGCGTTCATTCACTTTTCATAGCAGGATTAGGAGCACCTACACCTAATGCACTTTCCTTCAGCTAAGCCCCTTTTATTCAAACAAGCCATTGATATCCATTAGCGAAGGTCAGAGTTGAAGGTTCACACAAGGACAGCAGAGGACAGGTGTTCCTCTCTTCCATCCTGCTCTTTTCTCCTGTGCTTCTAAAGTCCCTCTTTTATTCACTATCAGCCTCTCTTTCCCTTGTGCGACAATTCAAAAGGGCCGTTTTCTCTCAGGTGATGTGGTCCACCTTTGTCTGTTCTAACCTTACAAAGGAATGCCTGGCATTCACCAGGCTGTGCCTGCACAAGGCAGTTTAAGATGAGTGAAAAAAGCTGGTGAGGGAGGAAGGGAAGGGATAAGGCATAAGAAAAGGAAATTTCAAGAAGGGAATAAGAAAGCAGCACAACAGAGATGCAAAAAACATTAAAAAGCTGATGCGAAGAGGATAACCAAAAAGGAAAAGACGGAAACTTTTAAAGAAGGTGCCATACAGAAGCAAGGGAGGAATGGAAAGTGAATGCTAGAGTGAGATTGGAGGTTCAGTAGTTTCACACACTGTGGATAAAACTTGAAGCCTCTGAAATTTATGTGAATTTCAACAAGGAAATTCCTCTGAGATGGGCTTGGGGCTCTGCCCTTAGTTGGCATGAGGGTGGAGAGTGTGGGTGGGGTTATGGGAGGGCACGAGAGAGTAGAGAAGCGAGAAGAATGGATAGGTGGATGGATAGAGCAGGTAGAGGAGGAGTTTTTTTTTTTTTTTTTGGCTAGACTCCTCTTGGCTCACCTGACGCATATTGTTGCCGAGCTCAGTTTCCCCCAGGGGTAATCATTTGACACTGATAAAAAGGGGGAAGGGGAGAGAGTGGAGAGAAAAAGGATGACAGTGTTTCCACCCTGGGAAAAAGCTCTCTATGGAGATTAGAGGACAGCTGGGGTAAATCTTCCGTCTGTTGGACTGGGGAAAGGGAAGACCGGGGGAAAAGAAGAGAAGAGTTTCAGGAGAGAATAGCGGGAATTGTTCTGCATTTTGGAAGGTGTTGTTGGAGTAATTCCCCTCACTTTCTTCACACGCGCCACACATGCACCAAAATGACTGGAGACAGAAAGAGGAGAGGCAGGGGGTGTTTGGAGGCAGGGAGGTGTGTGCACATTTTTAAGTGTTTCCACAGTCACAAGTCCAGATTTCTAGCTCTGGCACACCTATGTTCACATGCACACGTATACACACACACACACACACGATGCTGCAGCATGTGCAAATAGAAGAGTGGCGACTGAATGGTATTTTACTGCTTCTGTATTTATGGCAGGTTATTTTGACCCTGGGTGGTCCCCGCTGAAAGACTTCTGGGGTCATTAATCATCAGTCAGGAATCAGATGTCAGGTGTGTGAGTGTGTGTGGGAGAAAGGAAAGAGAGTTGGTCAGTAACCAAAGAAGAGCGAGCCCATTTACTGTACTGTACTGTATTGTGCTGTATGAGCAGGAAGGGTAGGAAAAAAAAACAGCAAGTGTGTACGTGCATGTTTGAGGTTTGCCTCGCAGACCAGTGGATATCCTAATCAGCTGAGCTGGTGGTGAGATGAAAGAATGTGAAGATTATTGCCTTGTAATTGTTTCCAGAGTGCAACAGTGCTGCTATATCTCAAACACAAAAAAACTCTCACTGCGCTGTTGTACATATCCCCCATACCACACATATTAGGGTCATGGGATACGTGCATGCCCCGAAAAGGAGAAGTCCTTTGAGTTAAAGCCAGCCCACCAGATCATCGGGCTATTGTACGTCCAAGAATCCAACTTCATTATTCTTCTTTGCCTTTTACTGACTGATCTCAAAGGTTCATCCAAAGACAAACACACTCTGAAACGGCAATTTCCCTGCCCACTAACTTTTTTGTCAACATGCTTGCACACAAACAGCAAAAACAAGACGCCCAGAGATCTGCGCTTGACTGATAAGCTCATCACTCTACCAGCTAGTCGGCTGTTCGAATGCCGTTTTCTTTCTACCGCTTGTTGACAGCCCCCCGTCTCGGCTAGCCGGCCATGAGAGGGCAAAGGGAACTGAGATCAAATAGAGACAGAGAAATGTTTAGCTTTTGTTTTATTACATTTTTTAAACCCGTGTTCCGTTTCCGAACCATTGGGCAAGACAGCTATTTCCTTTTTACAGCGGGAGCAACAGAATCACGAAACCTAAACAGTCAGGTTACAATAAATAAATTTGACTGCCGGAGTTTAGAGATTTCAGCAGAACATCCAAAGACTCCACTCGAGTTAGATATGTGGCGCTAATGCTGTGGGTCAAGGATGAGCATCCAAGTTCACTGAAGGGTATCCTAACTATGATTGCTTTTTATAAGAAAATAAATCAAATGTCTTCTGTGTAAACAGGACTTCCACTGGAGGTGAAATGCAACAAAGCGACAGCTGAATCTGAATGTGTTATCCCTCTTCCTCCTAGAATAACAGAATTATCTGAATCGGTCTCTGATTAACCTGTTTCGCAGCTGTGACTTAATTATCTTATTATGTAGTTATATAAGATTTCACTTGTGTGGCGCCAGTTGTTGCATCTCTTAATCGCATTCGTTTGCACACATGATTTTAATCATGGTATCAAACACACTGACTAGACGTATTCTCGTGATCACTTAAATAATTCAATCTGACTCGAGCATGTTTTTGTTTTGACTCTATTGAAAACACTTCAAAACAATGAACGTACCGTCTGGTTATTTTCTGCTCGGCAGCCCTGGTAGTTACTGAGTAATCACGGCTGCTCTTCTTCCGCTGTCCGTATCCAATGGGTCAGGTCCACGGAGCACATTTATTGGTGCAATAAAGGGTTTATTTTGACATAATGATACACTCAGACTGTAATTACAAGCAAAAATGTGTTTGATATGTCAAGATAGCGACCTAAACTGTTTTCTCAGGATAACTGGCAAGACACAATGCATATTTGTTATCTCTAGATAATTAGATAAGTAATTTGCCAGAAAAAAAGGCCGATATGGAAGAAAAAAAGCTAATTAAGCTGTGATCTTGCGATAACAGGCTAAACAAATATGATAAGTAACCATTACAGAATTCCTGCTCTGAAAACTAAAACACGATTGACCCAGTGAGACGGGTTAGAGTTTAACCCAGATGAAGTGTTGCTCTTGGTCTCTCACACAATATACAGTTCAGTGAAAACTGCTGTAATACTGGTCTATGTAACACTTCTTGGTGTATGAGCCTACTTGTCTAAGCAGCAATGCAAAGATATTGAACTAACTTATTCAGTTACCAAAATTACTCATCAATTCAGCTACTCATTTCACCTCACCTAAATGTGTAGTCATGTGAAAAAGAAAATGTCTCTATGCAGTCCTATGAAGAACTAAGCCTATCTTCACCGTTTCCATAGGAATTGAGAAGATAAGAAGTAGCTAAGTTGGCTTGTTAAATATTAAACTTCATAACAGTGGAGTTAGAAAAGGACGGAACAAGCATGGCTGGTTTGAAAGTGTTGCCACGAGAAAGCCTCTTCTATATAAAATGACCATGATAGCGCGACGAAGCTTTAGAGAGTTGCTTCTGAACAAACCACTGAACAAAGATTGGAACAAGAAAGATGTTTGAACGTGATGTGCAGAGCCATGTTTGGTGAAACCCAAACACTGCATTTTAGCGCAAACACATGATACCATCTGTCATGCACGGTGGTGGAGGGGTAATAATTTTGCATTTTTTGCATTTTTGCAGTCAAACATGAGTGGACAATGATCAGCAAGTTCAGCAAGAAAATTTACAACAAAATGGCTAAAAAGAAAACAATCAAAATGTTGCACTGGCCTGATCAAAGTTCAGACCTCAACCTAACTCAAACCTGTGGTGGATCTTCAAGAGAACTGTGCATAAGTGAATGAACATAAACCTCAAGG
Organism: Oreochromis niloticus; assembly: GCF_001858045.2. NCBI lineage: Eukaryota > Metazoa > Chordata > Actinopteri > Cichliformes > Cichlidae > Oreochromis > Oreochromis niloticus. The sequence goes on along the minus strand of NC_031985.2, from coordinate 25,731,449 downwards.
GACTGACGCAAAGCCTTTTGACCCAGTCGTGAAGACACGTGGGTCAAAGGTCATCCACAATGATGTGAAAGTCTGATAAGGTGTTTGATGTACTTATTTTTTCACACGACAGTATATTAAAAACTGGGATTCACTGATACACTGTAGCTGTAGGGTGAAAATTGAGCTGAAATCTTTATCTCTTTATCTCTCCCTTCTTAGCCATACTGGATATTAGCGATGGGAATCGATAACCAGTTCTTGTAGAGAACCAGTTCCTGGTAGTTCAATTCCTTTGAATTGTTTATCTGCCTGCCTATCAATTCTGTTTATTGCAGCGGTCCCCAACCCCCGTTTGGTACCGGGCTGCGAGAGTTGAGGCTCAGGTGTGAAATGTATGGTTTTCAGGGTTTTTATCGTTAACTCGGTTTTCCTGGGTCTTTTCACGTGTGTTATGAATAAATCTTCTTTTTTTCGGTACCGGTACTAGTTTTATTTTGTTGTATTTATCCGCGACACCTTATTGCCGGTCCGTGAAAATATTGTCGGGCATAAACCGGTCCGTGGCACAAAAAAGGTTGGGGACCGCTGGTTTATTGGTTCCGCCTACTCTTGCGCAACAATTAGCTGATTTCAGTTTGTGTGCTGGAAGAGGAAAATAGTGGTGCAGCCTACAGGGTGGATATCGACATTACTTTTATTTTTACTGAGCAAAGGGACAAGAGTGCAATGGTAAAGTTCATCCAGAACAGAAACATCTGCATTATCCAGCTAATTCAACTTCAGCTCTTTACAAGCACCTGCATAGACAACATGCTAATGCTAAGCTAGCCAAGAAACCAGAATGATGATAAAACAGCGCTCAGCACTCACTCAGTTGTATTGTCTACCCACAGCCTGAACCATAACAGGTAACAAAAGCAGTGAGGAGCAGTCACGCTGTGCACGTTCATGTATCTAAAGTAGAATCACTGTGGTGATCGCTTTATGCTAGTTTCCATCTTTGCTTTGTGTTTATACCCAAGTACTTTGAGAAAAATCATGCATGTGTCCTTATTAGGATAAGGATGTGTGTTGGTTTGTGTGACTGTAGACTATCAGTGTATATTGTTAAATGGTAATTATGAGAAAAAATGCATTTGAGGTCATTTTACAGAAAACACTAAACCGACATAAGGAGTAGTATAAAGAATTACTTTCTCCTGAGAGTAGTGAAGTAATGTACTGCATTACTTTTAGGACAAGTGTTCTGTGTAATATGTGTAACCCATTACTTTTTTTGAGTAATGACTCCAAGAAACACAAACATGCGGAGCCAGTGAGAACCCAATGAAAATCAATAAGAGAATCGATAAGGAATCAAACCGATAAGTGAAATCAATAATGGACTAGTTTCTTATCAATTTCCATCCCTGCTGGATTAGCAGAATTGTTTAAAAGGAAGCTAATAGAAACCTAGAAACATTAACTTTATACAGCGATAAGACAACAATCCTGACAGCCAGTACTGTGTTTGCAAGTATTGCTTTCCCAAGCATTACAACAGCCTGGGTTGTGACCTCTTGAGTGGCAGCAATCCTTTTCCCTGACCTTTGGCCTCTGTACTCACACTAAGCAGATTCTGTGCTCCTGCTGCAAATGCCTTAGGTCTCCTCAGCCCCCTCAAACAAGCTGTTGTAAGTTTAGTCCTATTATAACAAACTAATTTATTCACTTGACCACTTGCTGACCCTGGATGAGCTTCTAGTGTTGTTTGTTTTGTGTTTCAGTGCCTGTGAAGCCAAATAAGCTTTCGTCTGCACATGCACACTTGCTCACACTCATGGGCTGTATACTGCTGCCCCGTCTCACCTGGCGTCCTGTCTGGCTTTGTGAGTGCGTCCTGACCTTGGCGCTTACAGGAACCTCCTCCCTAAACAGCTGTTTCCACGTGTCCCAACACCCAATGTCGTATATACACAAGGAAACAGAGAAATTGCACTACAGCCTCACGGGTCAGTTCCCGCACAGTCTGTGGATATCACATCATGAATTTCGCATTCGGAGTGGGTGATATGTCCTGAGAAATGCATCTGGGAAAGCGGTTTGAATAACACAAAATTGGTTCTCAGTGGGACATTAAGAAATATTAACTGTCGGAAGGGATTGTTTTTCAACTTTCATCATTGTGGGAGAATAAATAGCGAACAATATGACCTTGTTCAGATCGGGGTGAATTAGCCATAAAGCACCAGTGACTGAGTGACTGTTTCATGCGTAATGCACTCTTTGGGGACACCCTTTTTTCATGCAAAATTCATAATGCTGACTTATTCCTGAGAAACAGAGAAGACAGGGCGGAGCAAGGATGGAAATATGTGTGTGTATATTACACAAAACAAGCAGTCAAAATGAAGGATAAATAATGAAGCTGTCAACATTAGTGCCAGGCCTTTGCCTGCAAACCACAGTTTATGTCAGAAGAACAGGGCTTACACTAACTCTCACATACACACCTACTGGAGAATGTGGCAAGTTAGGTTTAAATGCAAAGCATTTCTGTTATTCTGCCTTGCTGATCCTCCGCCCTACTTTTGTTCTCCACTCTTTTGCCCAGTTTCTCCCCGAAAGCCTGCAGATGTGTAGATACGCAAAAGAAAACAGGCAGCGGGCCTCCGGCTTTGGTTAGCATGGTAAGACACGCCAGAAAAACAAAAGACCCGTGAACTGCACAAACACCACAGTAGAAAAACTGCAGCAAGGACCACCCATGACGGTGGCAAGTGAGCAACTAAGACCTAAATCAGTTTCTTGGATGTGGGTGCTACTAGATAAAGAGTATGGCATGCATGGATGGGTAAAGAGGCAGACACAGATGTGCCACAAAACAGTTGCAGTAATAAAGAGGAACACAGAGAGGGGAGTAAATGGACATAATGCAGTTCAGCATCTCCAGGAATTATGTTAACCTTGGGTATTCTCCACCTCACAATTTATAGCCAACTTTCAGTGCAACTACGGAAAGTAGTGTGCCGCTATGTAGTGATGCATAAAATAAGGGTGTGAGGGTGTCCAGCAATTATGCTGTATTCAGTATAATTGCATACAGTATAATTGCATACTGTCAGAGACATGGAAGAAGTTTAGTTTAGTCCAGTGTACTCTTAAAATTCATCGAGAAGAGTCTTCATTGAAGGAGATACTTCTTCCCACAGACCCCCACATGTCCTGGTTATCTCAATATAAGCAGGAGATTATGGATAAAAGAGTTCAAAGTCATTGACTAGATATAAAAGATCTGAAGTAAGGCCAATGTGGAAATTGCTTATACCTGTATTTTCCCTAATGGCCAGCAGTGGGCGACTCCTCTGGTTTCAAAACAAGGACCATCTTGTTTTCTTGAGCCACAATGTCAGTAAACATTCTCAAACACTCAGAGTTTATAATCTCAATCACTAACTTCAAGTCTTGTCCATGTCTTTAATTAGGTTCCCTTTTTCATGCTTGAAAGATTCGCAGATCAGTGTTGATTTGTATGCTTTACCGCAAAAGTAGACAATGTGTTACTAGGTACATGCTGTAGCCTTAGGAAATGTTGGGATTTCAGTAGTAATGTAGAGTTATGGGACTAAACAATAACAGGCTGACATTGGGTAGTATAATATTACAGTGCCACTCAATTACACACATATAATGTTTATAAGAAATACCTCATGCACATGAAGGCAGTCTGAATCTAGCCACCTAGTAACCATCAGTAATATGTATACACTGGAAAGATGACAGTCTAAAGAGGTCAGTTTTATTTACCTCTTAAGGGGAACCAGAGGTTACCTGCCAGGAACACAATCATGTCCTAAATTTCTCCATGTTTTCTACATCCTGATCTTGCAGAGGAAGAAAGAATCTGTAAAACAATGGCACCGAGTGCTGAAAACAAAACGCTAGGATTGTAGCAGAATGTAGTTTGTCTAATAACATGCTTTCATATTCTCAGGGCCAAGAATGTCACCAAAAATCTTCTCTAGTTACCACTGCTCATTGCAGACTCAGGGATATAGCTTATCTCTCCTCAGGCTTGTGTCTTGTCTGTCTGCACATCTAGAAGTGTTTATGGGTGACAGCTGTTGGCTTGAAAATATGCAGGATATCTACATTTTCTCTCATAGAATTCCTGCTTTGACTAGCTGCTACCGGCAGGCGTGTCTTTTCTTTCCTGAGACAGATGAATAAACATTATTGTTGGAGCTAAGGCCAGCAGCTTGTATAATAACTAGGTTGTGACTTTTGTCAGCTGTGCATGTGTGTGCTCAGGAAAGAACAGAAAATAGAAGAATGAAAATAAGCAACAGGGGATAAACATTACAAAAACAGGCATTAAATATGGTCATTTAAGCACCTGCGAGGCTGTGAAGCTGTGAATTAGGAGTTATTCGAACGGTAGATAATTGTTTATTCAATCAGTAATCTTGACAACAGTTTGAATAGGCTTCTAATTGCAACCTTTTATTGCACAGCATGAGTAGAGACTGCAGCCATTTTCAACAAAACCATAGTTATCGTGTTGTTAATGTGGCTAAAATCCAGCGCAATCAAGTCCAGAAGAAATTCCAGGGGGGAAAAAAAAAGTTTACACTCAGCATCCAATATCGTGCTACTCTTGAATGGTAAAATACAAATAACTTGCGGAAGGACGGAGCTGAGCCTGCGCACGCTCGCGGCCAATTTCTCGTGGGAAGAGAAGCTGAATAGAATAAGAACATTTTGAACAAAAGCATATTAATGATTTGTTAGCGTTGCAATTACAGTTAAATTGCGTGAAATTGCTGCTAACACAGTTGGTGTAATTCATGAAGTCTCGAATTTAAACACAGCATGCAAGGCTTTTATGATGTTGTTTAATGTCTGAGTATGTTTTAAGTGTTTGTACTAGATTTGGGGGCATGATAGAAAGCTGTATAAAATATATATATATACATGGCAATGATATTTCCATATGTACCTCATGAACTCTGATTTATATACATCTCAACCAATATTATGCTAACACACATATATATAGATGATTTCTTACATAAATATTTGTTTTCTTGCATGAGGTTGATCTTTCTTCCTCTCTTATTGCTTATAGAGATTAAGTCATGCTATCCTGGAAAAGATATTTGTCTGTGTTTTATATGAAACCTAAAGCCACTAACTGTATTTGAATAACCACTTCAACATAATATTCTGCAATTCAACATTCAATTCACTAAGAGCTGGCATGGGTTGTAGTAGGGAAAACAAATGATAGGTTCAAAGTGGATTAAACCTTATACATACAGCACTGTATGTGAAGTCTTTGGCTTACTTCTGATCTTTTGTTCATCATCTTTCTCCTTCTAATGCTCGTGTTCTCTCTGCTGCAGCCTCTTGCCCTCCATCCTTTACATATTTCTTCCTTTGGTGTGTGTATTATAAAGCCTTCAACCCAACCAGTGGGTTGCGGTTCCCTCCTAAACCATTCACATGGAACTGGTTAAGAAGACATTCCTTCCATGGAGAGAATGTCTGGCACCAAGCGCCTGTAATACAGAAATCATAAACGGGAGGTCCAGCCTAATCACATCCCGTGGCACTCTCACCCTCTCTGAGCTCCCTTTTCCTCCTTCATCTTCCTCTCGTCGTCTCTGAGGGGTTATTAAGAACGGGATTGGGAGACCAGCAGCTTTTCCTTTCCCTGGCAATCTAAGGGTGTAAATCAATTGTGGATACTGATCTGAATCTGGTGGTTGGCAAATGTTCCTGCTTATCTGATGCTCTGTATCCAGTCATGAAAGATGAGTTTTGTATTTGGGTAAATAAAGCAATACAAAGAAAAAAAGGATAGAAGGAAAAAACTATTTGTGGTGGATTGTTTAGTTATTGGCCAATGCTAGCTAGCTTTGCTAGCAAGATGGATTCAAAGATCATGTGCACAGATATAAATATTTGCTAATTCCTGCTAACATTAAAGAAAACTCTAGTAGAATTTCATAGACAAAGAAAAAAAAAAACACAGCACAAACCTCTTGGATGGGCTGTTGGTACAATTAGCTAGTCATGCAAGTTACTGTTTCTCATCATCTGGAATAAAATGGTCAAAAAGGCTCCAAAACAGTTGGGAGGACTTACTTTAGGCCTTACCCAACTTCAGCGCGTAATGAGTAGTGAGTTACAAAAACATAAAAAGAAAAAGAAAAATCACCTGGTAAAGTTGTCATGCAGGGAGAAATTTCCCATACAAACCAAAACCGCTTTTGCACCAGGCTGTAAACATGTTTATTTCTACTATAAAGTTGGGCATTTTAACACGAAGGTCTGTGGGGACTGACTCACTTTGGAAGCCAGACTCAAGTGATCAACGAGCCTTAGTTTTTGGCACTGATCTGTCAGATGCAGCTGACAGGATAATAACCCAGTGCAGTGGCGCATTCCCAACAATGTCTAGCACCATAACAACCAGTTACAGCTGAGTGTCACGCCAGCTGATCAAATTTACCACCATCACTAATCTCCTGGTTACTAATTTCTTGTTCCCTGTTTATTTTCTGCATTATTCAACTTTGTTTGTTGCTCATTCCCTGAACCTGTACCACTCATCCTCTCCATCATCATGAATTCTTCCTTTAAAGTTTCTTTGTTCTATGGCATATTTAACCTGTTGCTGAGGTTTCTTTTTGTGTAATGCAATGAAACCTCATTTGAAACTGGATACTAATTACACTGTGGCATGCAAGGATCGAGCCGGGAGCAAAGGTATCAGAACATGAAATAGGGAGTCTGTAATTTTGGTCTCACCTACACCATTTACAGAATAATGGATCATAAAGATAATGTGGATAGTGGGATCAGGTTTGGTGTGCTCAAAGTAAGTGCTCGTGAAACATTGTTAAGCTCAATATAAAGCATCTTGAAAGTACAAACCCAGTGAAAATAGAGTGCTGTGCAGAAGTCTTGAGCCAACCCTCATTTCTTTGTATTTCACTTCCAAAGAATGAGACTTTCCTGTTATTGTGAAAGCGGTCTTGAGAAATAGTTCTCCGTGTTTTCTGAAGGTTTTTCAGTGTTTTACTTTGTGGTAGTGTATGTGGTGCTTTTTTCACACAGTTCAAGTCCACCTCTTGGCCTGTCCAAACATGAAAAAGATACCAGGAGTAAGCTTTGTTACCAGTAGCCTGTAACACAAACATTTTTCCCCATTTCTTTAGTTCAAATTAGTTAAAAAAAAAATATACCAGAAATAATACAGTTTCACAGGTATAAGATAGTGTTTTGGCATGAAAAATGTGATTCCCAAAGAGCTATTAGACAAAAACTGAAGAAATTAAATAGACATGGCCTAAAAACAACTATATACAGCAGATGGACAGTATCTGAAAGTCATGTTCTAAAGAAATAGGGAAAAATTAAAAGACCCGAAAGACACAGGACCTGAGAGATGTACATGGCTCTATTTACTGATGCCTCATCAAATGGTCTCAATGGCTTAAGAAGTCATTACATATAAGGAGAAAGGGCTGAAAAAGGCTGGACTGAAAATTGGTACCAACAGGTCTCATGGAGTGATGGATCCAAATGTAAAGTCTTTGTTTGAAATCATCAGCGAGGAAGAGATTAGGAGAGAGATACAATAAAGAGCGTCTACAGCTGTCTGTAAAACACTGTGGAGGCTCTGTCTTAGTTTAGGATTGCATTTCAGCCAGTGGTGCTGGGCATCTTGCTAAAATTGTTGGAATTAAGAACATAGAAAAGTGATCTGTGTTGATCTACCATGTAATACCAACTAGAAAGAAACTGATGGGTAATATCTCCACACACGTCCAGTGGAGTAAAAGCATAGCTTGATAGAAATACACATACTGGAACATTATTAGTCATGGATTGGCTTCCCCATTGCCCAGACTTCAAACATTACTGAAGCAGTGAAGGATCATCTTGGGAGAGAGAAGAACAAAAGGCAGTTAAAATCCAAAAACAAGCTTTGAACGCCATTGAAGACGCTTGGAGAACTATTCCCGAAGACTACTTGAAGAATTTACAAATCATTTCAGGCTATGTTGACGAACTCTTTTTTTCACCTGCTGTACTGTAATTCTGTGTGTTTACACATTTTTCAATAAACTGCTCCACCTATTTTGCATTTTAGGAAAATCTAAAAAACTGAATGGTGGCTTGGGAATTTTGCACAGTGCTCTATGTGCATTTTAACATGGGGTATTGTTGGCATTGGCATCATTTGGTATCATTTTGGGTATTACCACTGGGGGTCTCCAAAGCCAGATATTTTCCAAATATAAACAAAGTCAGTAAAGAAAAACTACTTTAGAAAGAAATTGTTCTTGATGAGTTCCAACTCAGTTAAGCCTTTTTAACATAGCCACATTCACTAATACATGACTGATGATGAAATAAAGATGTGGCTGTAAATACTGCTTTTTATTGTTTGTATAACAAATCAATTCTCTCCTCACAAGTCCAGTTTGTATAACTAATAAGCACAAATCTATATTTCTTCCAAAAAGGATAAATGAGTAGTTGATCTCTGCCCTGCTCCTCTCACTCTTCCTCTGTCTTCTTGGAACTGTGTGCCCTCCCTAATAAGCTCCAACAAGTCTTCGTCAGTCTTTCTGGCTCAGTTTGGGGAACCTACAGATGTCCCTGCCTGTGTTTCCTCCTCCTGTTTCTCCACTGCTGCACTTGGCCCTAGTTCTTCCTCTTGGAGCGAGGCAATGAGAAACGGGGCGGCAGAGGATTGCCTGTGTCCCAGTGCCTCATCCGAACGCCAAGTAGAAGTGGGTTTCCACTTGACGTTCCCACTCCTGACCTTTGGCAATTGAAATCCCAAAATAGAGAAAAATCAAGCTCAGTCTAATTTTTTAGCTGACAGCTTTAGAATTTGCTGGCTGAAATTTAGGCTTCAGATTTTATTAGCTTTTGGTAATTAGCGTTAATTACACAAGTTTGTCAAATTGTAGTAATGACTATAGTATGTTTTAACATGTTGTAATTTTGCATGGATATTTAAAACAGGTCGCTCTTGAAAATGAGACTTTGTGTCCCAATGAGATTTACCTGTTTAAATGTTGTTATGTTTCAACATAATGTTTGTAATATTCTGGCCATTTTCTTTGAGAATCACACACAATTCTGTACAATTTCACCAAGTAAAAAATCATCATTACCCACTGACGCTGAAGCCAATTGACCTGTTGATTCAACAGCAGTGGTTCTGACATTTGTTTTGCAGAGAAGGGGGGCAAAAACAGCAAAGACTGAAATCACTGTGATGCATTTCCAAGTAGGTTACAAGATTGGGTGCCAGATAATTCATGCTGTCATCGAACACAAATAGTATATTTCATAAACGTATGAAGAAAACAAGTAGAAGGTAAGCAGTGATTGTCCTAATTTCTTTCCTGTCTCAACCTTTACCATCTGTCTCAGTGATTTTAGGTCTTTCTCATCATTTTGTCTAAACACTGTGGCACCTCCACATCTCTCTAGGTTTGGGTTTCTAAAGGAAACACCCCATCATTGAACCCTTGAAAAACTGACCGAGGGAAACAATGGTGCCCTTGAATTTCTCCTGCTCATTTTGCATGTAATGATATCTAGATTAAACACAATATTATTGTTGGCCCAT